>NC_091258.1:25130411-25446349 GCF_042477335.2 Ovis canadensis
GTTGAATCCTGTAAACTGCTTTTCCACGAGATGCTGGCTTCCAGGCCTTTCTGCCAGAGGGTGGGTCAATGTGCATCATTTCAGGATGGTGGGGAGGAGAGATGGGAGTCCCTCCTTAAGTCTGAACACGCATGCATGGGAGCAGCTGTTTGGAGCGCGTTCTAGGACACGTAGCACAGAAAGGAGAAAGACCTGGTCCGGCTTCAGGCATGGCGCTGAGACATCCCCTGCACATCTTCTTCACTCTCCCCCAATCCTACATGACCGGTGCACTTATGGCCCCCATTTTACAGAGGAGAAAAACAAGGCTTTGGTGAGAGAGAAGCAGCACGGCGAGAAAGAACAACCCGAGGACCGCTCCCCACGGCCTCACAGCGGCTCCCCAGCACGGAAACAGCTGTGATCACGCCCAGACCCCCTGACTGCTCCCTGGGAGCCAGGTGCAGCTGGGGAGGGAGGCAGTGAGCCATCCATGTGAAGCCCGCAGCCACTGTCTCTACATCGCTTGGGGAGACAGGGAACTTGGAGAGACACCCTGGTCCAATGTCCTGTGGGTAATGAATGGCAGAGCCAGGACAGGTGACGTCTGAGTCCTGGTTTGACGAGAGACCAGCACTGTCCATTCTGCAGAGGCCACAGGAGGAAGGGCCGGGGTTTAGGAAAGATGTCCTGACCGCCCGACACCCCCATATAACCCCATCTCCCCAGGCAGCTCTCCCAACCAAGCACCTGTCCTCAGCTTCCCATGCAGGGGGCGGCATTCCCAACCCTGCCCCGATCAGTCACGATCAGTCACGTAAACACCTATCTTTAGAAGTTCGAAACACAGAGGGTGGGTGAGAGCCATGAACACAGTGTGGGACAGGCGCCCCTGAAGGCCCGCAGTCCTTAGGAAGCTGTTCCCTGCCTTCTCTCCAGCGGTTACTAGCGAGCACCCCCAGGGCTGCGAGCCTCTGGACGGCGGGGTCTGGCTGCTCCCTTCCGTCCCCACGCCGCCCAGGGCCCGACGCTGAGTGAGACACGATGACAGCTGCCAAGTGAGGGCATGTCCGCGGAGTCCAGAGTCCGAGCTCTGGGATCAGGGTGATCACCATCTTCCTCTGATACTTGGAGTAACTCGCCACAGCAGTGACCCCAGGAAGGGCCGGACCTCGGAATGGAAGGCTTGCCGGGTCTTAAAACACACTAAGACGGTGAATGAGCTAAAGACTGCAGGATGGCCGCTGCAAAGGGTGAGTTCCATGGCTTGTGAATGATGTCTCTACTTTAAAAGGCAGTAAAAAGAGAGCGTGGTGCCCACCCCACCCCTGCCAAACTGGGCCTTCTGCCCCAGAGGAGCAGAGATGCGGTCTCATTGCCTCGGTGGTAAATGTCTCAGAAAGAGTTGAATACGTATCAGGGGGATGTGCAGGGGAGGGGGAGGGAGGAGAGACAGAAGGGAAAGAGGGAGGGAAGAAGGAAATTATGGGAATCGGTTCGAGCCCCCATCAGCTATGCAGTCCCTGTGGGGCCCTTGCACGCCACTTCTCTCTGGAGTTCTCATTTCGGAACTCCTCTCCTCTCCTGGTGAGGAATCTCAGCTCCGCCTCCAACGTCTGTGGCCAGCCACTCCCACCCCTGTGGCTCTGGAGATGTGATGTGTCTCTGGGGGAATGGGATGAGCCCCAGCCATCCCATTTTAAGTCACAGGCCGCTGCAGGCCTCCCACGTGAAACCACAGGACCCACTAGCGCTGTGGCTGGCAGGTAGACACCGGGATGCAGACACCGCCTCCTGTGAAACCCAGCTGCCCTGTCTTCAGAGAGACCAAGCCTGCCTCCCATCCGGGCAGATGAAACCCAGAAGGTCGTCCTCCAGTGTGGGCTGTGGGGGGTGGGGGTCGGGGTGCCAGCTCTGCCCTGGTCCTGGGAGCTGGAGGAGGTGTTGGGGAGCCGGCCAGGCTGGAAAGAACCCCTGTGAGCATCAGCTCAGCGCCCGTCCGTGGCGTCACAGGGCAGTGCGGAATAGGCCGTGCTGGGCACGATACCACGTGGGGATTGGCGAGCACCACAGGCCAGGCATCTGCCCCAGAGCTGATCCCGGAACCCAGGCATCGGTGACATCGACGCTGATAGGCCTCAGCTCGTGGGCTCATTGGCTTCACCCAGCTTGACCTCCGCATTGGCTGCTTATAGTTTCTACTGCCAGATGGAAATTTCCACCTGTGTGTTCTTCCGTTTGCAAGAATGAAACCACCGCCACCCCCAGGGTGGGGACTTCCCTGGCAGTCCAGTGGTTAAAACTCCATGCTCCCAATGCAGGGGGCGGCACTTCGACCCCTGGTTGGGCAGCTAAGATCTCACATGCTGCACAGTGCAGTCAAAATAAATGAAAAAGAATACTGGAGTGGGTAGCCATTCCCTTCTCCAGAGGATCTTCCTGACTTGGGGATCGAACCTGCATCTCCCGCATTGCAAGCAGATTCTTTACCGTCTAAGCCACCAGGGAAGCCCCCTCTCATGGGTGATTAGGCCCATTTCACACCCCCACTTGCCCAAGCTCACACAGCTAGGACATGACTTGAATCAGACTTGACCTCCCCTGCAGGTTTGACTCCAAAGCTTGGATTCTCACCCTGCCCCACCTTTTTTTTTGGTAAATTTAATGTCACCTTTCATCCCCAAGGTGAAGTCAGCATCCCCCGCCCTCTGGTTTTTTTTTTTTTTCCCTTCTGTTCTTAGTGGTGCCAACTCATTCCCTCATTACCTAGGGTCATTACCGACTTCTCCCTGGCTCCCCAAACTGATGGCTGCCTTGTGCTTCCCACCCCTTGTTCACATCCAGCATCTCCATTCAGACCCCGTCTGTTCCCTGGCTCCATCTTCTGCAAACTCCACAGCAGCCCCCATGGCTCCTTGTGATCTCAGGAGCACAGCTTTGAGCCCCGCAGGTCCTCTGCTCAGAGCCCTCAGCGCTCGTAGCCATAGGAATAGCGTTCTAGGTACTTGGGTAGGTCAGCGCGTAAGGAGACAAGTAAAAGACAAACACAATCCCCCAGAGTCTGCTTTCCTCTTTGTAGCCATCACCTTTCAACTTCCTCCTCTCTGCAATTACATTCAGGCTCCCTTTAACAAAACCGCTTAACAAATCAAGTGGCAACAATCTCCAAAAGTTGAGAGGGGTAGAACCGCCCACCGTATATCCCTGCTTCCCTAGAACACCCTCTCACTTAGAGACTCAACCAGGCTTCTGTCGGCTCACACATCTCGAGGGCCTATACATGGGGGCTTTGCAGCACACTCCTGGCCAACCCTCCTGCGACCTGGAGAATAAAGGCTTCAGCACAAACTGGGTAACCAAATGAGTGTTTTAAGGAAAGCCTTTATCTCCAGTTTAGAGAAAGCGTGCTGACTGTGGGATGCGAGATTGTGAGATCTTACCTGTCTAAACAAACAAGTAAACACATTTAGTTTTGGTTGGGACCTTGAACCACAAGCTGCCAAGAAGGCAAAATATGCAAAGCGCACATCTCCACCCTGTTAAAAATACCTCTGGGTGCTGGGCCTGGCTTCCTTTGTTGGCCAGACCGAGGACCTCATCTCAGGTGGGGTGGCTTGGCCGTATTTGCATAAACTGTTTACTTCAGAGTTCTAAGAAGTGTGGTAGGCATCCAGAGAGGTAGCTCTTCACGGCCAGACCCAGACCTGGCAGGAGCCGTGGGACCAGTTAAGTCTCCCGAGTTTTCTAATTTGGTTTCCATGTCTCTCAGATAAGAATTAATAGTGACAGCTAGCTTCAGGGAACCTTCGCTACATCCTAGGTTCCTGCTAAGCCTGCTCTGTGCACTGATCTGATTTCATGCTCACAGTCCAGTGACTTCTGCTAATGGGTGTGTGTTAGTCGCTCAGTCGTGTCTGACTCTTTCGTGACTACATGGACTGTAGCCCACCAGGCTCCTCTGTCCATGGGATTCTGCAGGTGAGAATACTGGAGTGGGTAGTCATTCCCTTCTCCAGAGGATCTTTCAGACCTAGGGATCGAACCCGCGTCTCCTGCATTGCAAGCAGATTCTTCACCATCTGAGCCACCAGGGAAGCCCTCCGCTCATGGGTGACTAGGCCTGTTTCACCCCATCACTTGCCCAAGCTCACACAGCTAGGATACGACTTGAATCAGATTTGATTGCAGGTTTGATTCCAAAGCTTGGATTCTCACCCCGACCCACCTTTTTTTTTTTTTAATGAAAACTGTCAAGTGTCTGGAGAAGTTGACGTACAGCAATCACCTGAATAGCTACCACCTGGTTTCAGCGCTTTTGCATTTGGCACATGTATGCTTTCTCTCTTTCTGTGATAAGTGTACCCCATTTCAGAGGAATGCCTTTTAATTCCAGCTGTGTTGAGGTATAATTGATGTACAATGAATCGTGCATATTTAAGGTATACCATTTGGTAAGTGTTGACATATATATACACTCATAAAACCACCACCACCGCCCCCAAGACAGTGAACAGACCCATCACCCCAAGGTTTACCCAGGCCCTTCTGCCGTCCCTCCCACCTGTTCTTCCCTGACACGTCCCACCCTGGCCCCATGGCAACTACTTCCTGCTGCTAGAGATGAGTTTTCATTTTCTAGCATTTTATCCAAATGGAATGACATAGTTTGAATGGCTTTGAGGGGGAGGCTGGCTTCTCCCACGCAGTATAATTATTTTAAGGTTCAGCTACGTTGCAGCAGGGATCCGGAATTCATTCTGTAGCTTGTGGAGGGGCATGGCTTTGTATAGACATACCACTCACTCTTTATCTACCTCCGTGTGGGCGCTGGTTCCAGTTTCTGGAGGTGACAAGGTTTCTGGGAACGTTTATGTACGAGTCATTTACAGGAAGGGATGCTGCGGTAGGCAGGATGAACCCCCTTCCCAAAGCGTTCATCCTGTTTCCCCTAATATTGGTAAATATGTTACATTATGCCCCCCAGGTGGCTCAGAGGTAAAGAATCTGCCTGCGATGCAGGAGGCATGGGTTTGAAACCTGGGTTGGGAAGATTCCTCTGGAGAAGGAAAGGGCAACCAACTCCAGTATTCTTGCCTGGGAAATCGCATGGATAGAGAGGAGCCATGGGCTACAGTCCACGTGGCTGCAAAGAGTTGGACACGACAGCAAATGCGGCCAAAGGGACTTTTGCAGATGCGATCAGGCTTGCAGTCTTTCTATGTCACAACTGGAGTCACACAGTAGGCAGCCTTAAGGATCAGTGTGTCGAAACACACGAGAGCATTGAGCTCAGACGCAAGGGCCGCGTTGAACCCAGCGAACGGCAGAGAGAATCAGAACAGTACAAGGAGGGCCTTCTGGCTTCCCCAAACTCCACGGAAGTCTCGATTCGCATCCTCGGGTTGCTGCTCCTACTTCTCTTTTCTCAGGGTCTGCGCTCCCTCCCTGGAACAGCCGGGCCCGGCTCTCTCTCCAGGGAGTGTTCGGAAGGAGCACGGCCACCCACCGTCATGACTAAAGACCAAAAACAGCAAAACAGAACAAGACCTCAGGTCTCTGGACCATTTCCCCCTTCAGAGGTAGAGAGCTGCACATCAAAACCAGAAGATGAGCCAGAAGGTTGGTGGCGGGTTCTAGAAAACTCCAACCACAAGGATGAGGAAGAGTGAACTGAGTTATATAAGAAGTTGGTTTAGATGTGCTTGGGTTTGGGGTGTGGGCTCTGCTGGGCGAGTGGTTGCGAAACGTCCTTTTCTCGGAGAACACCTGGGCCGCTCCCCTTCTACCAGAGGCCACAGATACTCTCCAGCACCTATTTCTTTTTAATTTCAGTTTTTAAATAGAAGAGCAGTTAGTTTACAACGTCGTGCCAGCCTCTACCGTACGGTAAAGTGACTCAGTTCCATCCTGGTTTATCCCAGGACGTTGTATACAGTCCCCTGTGCCCTACAGTAGGACCTTACTGTGCGTCTATTCTGTCTGCGAGAGTTTGTACCTACCAGCCTCAAACTCCCAGTCCATCCCTCCTCCCTACTCCCCGTCCCTTGACACCACAAGTCCACTCTCTCTTTTTCTATCCAGCATCTATTTCTGAACATACTTCTGAGATTTAAAATGCGATGCCAGAGCTTCAAAGGGCTTTCTTAGGAAACCGCCTGTGGGACCCTGGTTCTTGGGTGACATGGAGAGGCTGCAGAGGTGATGGAAAGAGGAACCCACCCACCCAGGGAATGCGGGTCCTCCAAGATGGGATGGAGTTTATGGCCGGAAGCTTACAGAGGCCAGTCGTGTCCACCCCTGCAACCCCATATACTGTAGCCCCCCAGGCTCCTTTGTCCATGGGATTCTCCGGCTGAGAATACTGGAGTGAGTTGCCACTCCCATCTCCAGGGGATCTTCCCCACCCAGGGATTGAACCCAGGTCTCCTGCATTGCAGGTGGATTCTTTACCGCTGAACCACTAGGGACGCTGTTACAGAGGCCAGGTGTCTATGATATGCTGAGATGCTGGTTGCTCCAGCGTGCTTCCCTCTAGCCGGGATCCGCCCTGGTGGGAAGCTAGGTCTATTTCCCCGATGCTTAGTTACTGTATGAAGTTCCTGACCAAGTGTTGTCATCACTGAAGGTCCCCTGGGCCCTCTGAGTTGGCTCAGGTGGCCCATTGCATCACCTCGACTGAACAAATGGAAACAAACCACACTCCTCTGATGGCAGAAGAGATGTGGGGGTGTCTCCCCTAGGAGCTGTGGGGTCAGATTCTTCCAGGGCCCCTCTGTTCCCCGTTCTAAGTGTGGAGTCCTTAGAAGCTGCAGGAAGCTTTCCAGGTACCTTGGAACTGGGAGGTGATGAATGGGTTCCTTCAACAAGCGACTGCGGAGGGAGCTGTGGATTGCCAGGCCCCCAGGGCAGGGATGCAGCAGGAGGTGAAACAGACAGAGCCTCCCTTCCAGAGCCTCCACTCCAGCGGCAGGGACAGACCCCTGCCAAACCCTCGATGGGAGCAGAACCAAGCAGTGGGCATGCGGGCTGAGCACACCCCTTAGGGTCTCTCAGGACCAGAGAGGGTTTCTGGTGTGGCACGCCCCCTGGAAGTTTCTTCCCTGTGGATCGGCTACCCTCAGGGGTTCCTGATGACAAACTCTGGTTTCTGGGGGTCTCACCTGTGCCCTGTGGGGTCCTGGGCACTGTGCTGAGCAAGATGCAAAGAGCCCCAAGTCCCACTCCCCCCGGAGAGTGCAGCTGGGAGGTGAGTGTGGACAATGGTGAAATCACCCCCATAAAGGGGTTGGATCCGAGGATGAGTGTGGACACAGCAGGCCCAGTCTGGGGGTTCAGCCTCTGGGTGCTCTCTGCTGCTCCTCTCCCACGGTCTGGGGTGGGACGGCGGAGCTGGGAGCCACCTGGATGGGGTGTGTGCGGAGGGGTGGGGGACAGCTGGCTTTGAGTTGCCTTTGCCGCTCTGCAGCTGCTGGCCTAGGCTGGCCCCTTCACTCTCTGAGTCTCAGTTTCCTCATCTGTAAAGTGGGGACAGCCCTTCTTGCCAGGTGGGTGTGCAGAGTGGAAGCCGCGAGCCACCGGAGGCAGAAGAGTGTGAATTGAGATGGGCTTGCCTGTGAAATGCTCAGCAGAGGTCACAGATTTGGGACCAGAAACAAGTGGAATGTCTCTCACTGGCGATTCTCCAATTCTGGATTTGCATGTGAAAGTGATAGTGTCTTGCTTTTATTTGGGTTAAATAAAATATTTGATTAAGATTAATTTCTCTCATCTCTCTCTCCTGGGGCATGGACCAGGTAGTTGATGTTTTCAGAGCTCTGGGGGTGGGTGATTGTTATGTCATCAAAGTTTGGGACACGTGGAAGCTATCGGCAAGTTCCCATAGTAGGCGTCCTTACAATCCCAAGGACAAGCGTGAGCACCCAAGAGCCTGTGTGCGGCACGGGCAGGGAAACAGGCTCTGGGGGCACCTGCTCGGTGCTCCTGTCTCAGCTGTTTGCGCCCAGGACCCTGTGTAACTACTCGAGTTACCCACTAAGGTAGGGACTGTGCTGCCCCCATTTTACTGATGCAGAAACTGAGAGGGGAAGTTGCTCCCACAGTCACATGCCCAGGAAGCAGCAGACAAGGATTTGAACCCGTGCTTCCGCCACCACGCACCCTCATGGGGAATGCTGTGAGTTCCAGCTCAATGCTCCTCAGAGCCTGAGGCGGGCGAGGAAAAAGTAACAAGGTGGCCAACACGTGGTTCAGGGGCTGGTATGTTGCAAGTACCAGCAAGGGTGTGATTTATATCATTAACCTAAACCACCACCATCACCATCGCCACCGCCATCACCATCACCACCGCCATCACCATCGCCACCACCACCACCATCGCCATCCTCAGCAGCATCACAGAGCTGTGGTCAGTGTTCCTGGCTTTTTGGCTTTCTCCCTTTCCAGGTCAGCTGCATACAGTCTCAACTAAAGAGTTTACAGGGGCCGGTGGGGCAGGGCTGATGCAGGAGGAAAAGTAATGAGATTCTTAGGAACGCTGATATTTAGAGGGTAGCTGGCATACGATCATCTTTTGGAGTCCAGTTCCTAGCCCCGATGATGATTAGATCAGTAGGGAGCACCACGGGGCTTCTGACTGTATTCCCGATTGCCCTACACTTCTGCTCAGGGAGAGCAAAGCCGTATTTCAGGGGAGATCTGATGACAGTTTTGCAATAAGATACTCGTTCTTTTGAGAGAACCTCAGTCCTGGCATCTTCAGAAATGGCTCCAGGGCCATGGACTTGCTGGGAGTTGTTCTCAGAAATAAGCAGAGTTGCTCCCTGAATTCTAGCACTTTCTACTTCATCCACGGCAAGGGCAGCAATCGCAAAACTCTGAAACGCCTTCTGAGGAGTGCCTCATCGAGCTGATGAGGAAACTGTCACTGTGAAGGGTTCAGGCTGGAAGAGCGGTGGCAGATGACCATAAAATGAGGAGCCAGAAGATGAGGCTTCCAATCCTGGCTTTGCTGTTTCCAACCATGCATCCTAGCCTCCCTGGTGGCTCAGATGGAAAAGAATCTGCCTGCAATGCAGGAGACCCGGGTTCAGTCCTTGGGCTGGGAAGATGCCCTGGAGAAGGGCATGGCAACCCACTCCAGTATTCTTGCCTGGAGAATCTCATGGACAGAGGAGCCTGGTGGGATACAGTCCATGGGGTCACAAAGAATTGGACAAGATTGAACGACGAAGACACACACATACACACCATACATGCTTGGGCAAGGCTCTCTTTGAGTCCCAGTTTCCTCATTAAAAATGAAAACAACAATAGATTGATCTAGATTTGACAGGATTCTTGTGAGGACAAACAGGGAAAAAAACTTCTGAACTTAAAACTCCAGTGTTAATTAACTATCCCCATGAATAAACCTGTATGTATTATTCAAGCTGCTGTTCAGTAGAACTCACTTGTGCTGAAAATGTTCCGCATCTGTGCTGCAGTCACGAGCAACCATGGTCTCAGGAGGGCAGCCAAACATCTCCCTACAGGAGCCCAAGGTGGCTGCCACAGCTCCAGCCCTCACATCCAAGCACAACTTCCTATCACATTCTGTGACTGGAGAGCCTGTGATTCATGGAACGGCATGGAAAAGCACATGCAATCATGTCAGAACCATCCAAAAACAACCTGTGAATGTCTGTATGACAACATGCCTCCCGTTTCCTAACTTTCTGCAGACATTAACAGATGCCTTGTAAAATATTGAGGCTGGATTTGGGGACTCAGGACATTTGGGTCTGACAGCCCTGCTCTGCAGAGGAGGAAGCTGATGCTCAGAGGTTGAAGGACACTGCTGAGGCCATCCATGAATCCATCTGCCAAAGGCTTAGATGTGAGGGTCCAGATGGATGGCAGGAGATCGGCTCAGGCTTCCTGCCTCCTGTGTTAACAAAAATGCTCCCTTCTCTGAACCTCTTGACTGGTGTGACCTGAGGCTCTTCCCTAAACAGTAAGGACAGTGGATCCATCAGGAGAAAAACGCAGGAAACTGCTCCTTGGGGGCTCAGGGCGCAGAAAGGCTGTGTCTCTGGAGTGCGGGCACCCTCTAGTGGATAGTCTGAGAATTGCATGATGTTCCCTCAAGGTCCTCAGCAATTTCCCAAGTGAGCCTAAGAAACAACAATCTTGTTCCTCCCTCTCCGATCCAACCTGCTACTCTTATGCAGTGAGAGCACAGAGGCCCAGAGAGGGCACGTGCCTTGCCCAAGGCCACACAGCAAGGCTAGCAACCCAAGCTGTCAGACTCCACAGGCATCCTGGTGTTCTCCCTGATCTCAAATGACCAGGGAGCTGTGGTTCCCAGTGTGATCAACGTCATCCTGCATGCTAGTTAGGATGCTTATTTCTAGGCCCTCCCCAGAGCTGCTGAATCCAAACTCCTGAGGACAAGGCCCAGAATCTGCATCTTAGCAAGCTCTTCTAAGAGCTTCTTCAAGCTCTTGGGTTGCTGGCCTTGCTGTGTGGCCTTGGGCAAGGCACATGCCCTCTCTGGGCCTCTGTGCTCTCACTGCAAAAGAGTAGCAGGTTGGATCGGAGAGGGAGGAAAAAGATTTGAAGCCGCCAGTTACTTATTAACTGTGGACTTGGGCCTTCTGGCCCTCCATCTCCTTGCCGTGAAATGAGTACAACAAACTTCTTCCTGGATTTCGAGGGCAGCCATGCTCCTGGACTCTCACACGCATGCGGGTCACTTAGGATCTTGATAAGATGAGAATCCTAATGGAGTTGGTCTGGGCTGGGGCCTGAGACTTTGTGCTTCTAATCAGCTCCCAGGGGAGGCCAGCACAGAGGCCAGAGGGGTTAAAAGATCAAAGGAGACAGTACAGGAAAAGGGTGTCCTGTGACTTTTAAGGTTTTATCATTGGGGAATTGTCTTCCTTGGCTGAAGAGCTTGGGAAATGCTCGTGGAGGCTCACAGTGCAGATTGGCACTCTAAATTAGCACATAAACTAAGCACGGCGAATTAGCACATTAAGTTTGCATGCTAATTAGCGTACCGGGCTTCCCTGGTGGCTCAGGTGGTAAAGAATCCGCCTCCAGTGCAGGAGACCCGGGGTTTGATCCCTGGGTGGGGAAGATCCCCTGGAGAAGGAAATGGCAACCCACTCCAGTATTCTTGCCTGGAGAATCCCACGGACAGAGGAGCCTGGTGGGCTGCAGTCCACGGGGTCACAAAGAGTCTGGCACGGCTGAGCTGACGCACAGGCCACTCGCATTGGTGTATTAAATAAGCGTGTTAGAAACAACGCCCCCTGGAGGCAGCTCCAAGCTGCTGCCTGACCAGCTCCCTCCATGCACCTGCCCTCCCTGTGCCGGGGACATCGTCCCCAGCTCCTCCTTCCCACTCTGTAGGTCTCAGCTTCCTCCTCCAAGCCTCTGTCTTCCATGAACGGATGTGGCCACACTCTCAGAGCCCCAAACGTCCCCATCACTGTGCTGGGTCTGCCTTGTGTAAGAACAGAGGCTGGCTGTGCCAGAAGTTCACGCTGTGTCCTGGGGCCGGGTGTATGGGGCTGAAACACAACATGTGGGTCAGTGAAGGCACGAGTGGATGGTGGGGGATAAAGGCCTCGTAGATGGAGAGGACAGGCTGCGTGGCCTCAGACCCCTGCAGGCAGGCGACCCTTGACCTGTACACTTGGATGCGGTGCAGAGAGACCCGGGATGAAACGAGAGGCGAGGACACACGCGTGCACATGTGGTGAACACGTGCGGATTTGCTGTGGAACTTCACGTGTCAATCAAGAGACCTGAAAATCATGCAGCTTTGGAGAGGTTTACTTGGCTACCTAATCCTTGAAAAACTGTACTTTTCAGATTAGCAGATTCTGAAAAGACAAACACTCCCTGTTAAGGCTGAGCCCAGAAAGAAAGAAACCTGGGAGAGACCCGGGAGAGCGTCTCAGCTCCCAGTGCCCCACCAGATGGGCCAAAGAAGCAGGCTCCAGAGGCAGAGGACGAGGCTTTGAGTCCCAGCTCTCCCATTCACCAGCTGTGTGCTCTCAGGGGAGTTATTCCACCTCTCCAGGCTCCCTACCTCTACCACAGGGACAGAGAGAAGTGTCTCGGTCCTGAGGTCACATGTGGACCACCAGAGGCGATGCAGGCAGAGCTCTCACGGGGCCCTGGTGCTCAGTCAGGGTCCAACAAACGCAAGTCACTATCATACTCCTTGTTATTGCTCGTGGAAAGCCCGCCTTGACTTCAAGGATGGTTTCATTGGACGAGACTCAACGTCTAAACTGAGCTGGTGCCTCTGCCAGGACAGGAGAGCTAGCTCCAGGCGGGGCCCGGCGCCTCTGCTCCTGGGACCGTGAGAGTGGCCATCTCCTTGGCCTCAGGATCCCCACCCCCAACACGAAAGGGGCGGAAAACGGCCAGAAAGCAAAGGGCAGGCGATGCTGAGAGCTGGCAAGGATGGGGAAGGGCCGAATCTCACACCAGGTGCTGGGAGGGCCACTTGGGACCGGCGTTCGGGGACCCTGTTGGCCATGGCTACTGCAGCCATCCCCCCGTGCCCAGCACCTCCCATCCTGGGTGGGTGCTCAAGAGACGCGCAGAGGTTCACCCAAAGACACAGACAGGCCAGCTCACAGCAACGCCGCTCCTCTCAGCAGCCATCCCCCCGGGCCCAGCACCTCCCATCCTGGGTGGGTGCTCAAGAGACGCGCAGAGGTTTACCCAAAGACACAGACAGGCCAGCTCACAGCAACGCCGCTCCTCTCAGAGCTGGGGACTGCCCCGGTGCCTGTGATGGCGTAAGCCCTAGGCTGCGTGCGTGTGCCAGGCTGGGCCGCTGCGCCTTCCAGTGACAGGAAGTAAACCTTTGGAAAGGTTTACTCCTGGGTCTCTCCCCCGGGTCTCTCCCAGGTTTCTTTCTTTCTGGGCTCAGCCTTAACAGGGAGTGTTTGTTTTTTCAGGGAAGTAACAGGGAAGTAAACCTCCCTTGTTCAAGATGCGGCCCCGACTCCAAAGAGCAGACACTGGGTGATTCTAAGTATTAAGATGTCAAGTGCAGCAGCAGGCGGAGCAAAGGTCTGCTGTTAGAGGTCAGGAGAGTGGTCACCTTTCGGGGCGCAGGGGAAGGGAGTGGGAGATGTGAAGGGTGCTTCTCCTGCTTTGTACACTGTGTGTTACACTCCGGTAACACATGTACACTGAAACAAGGAAGGACCGATGACAGGGCTCTAGGGCCCTGCTGGCTCTGCTGCCCCAGGCTTTCCCATCCCAGCCCTGCTTCCTTCTTTCAGCCCCCTGGGGAAAGGTCCCGGCGGGAGGGAGGGGACTCCTCGCTTGGGGTTTGGCAGCGCCTTCCGAGGTCATGCCAAGAGGCGGCTGTGGATGGAGAGATGAGTAAGGGCTGAATTTCCCTGCAGGGAAGACACGGGTCTGACTATGGTCTCCGCAGTGGTTTCCTTGGCGACCAGCTGTTGTCTGAAAAACAGAACAATGTGAGAACACGGCAGGGTCAGGCAAGGAAAGACCCTCTGGGGAACTCACGCACATAGAATAAGAGGAAGCGGTCAGAGTTGGTGCTGGGCAAGTGGCCCCCAGAAGCCGACCCACCTCCCTGCCCACCCTTGGAATTTTGGCATTAATCAAATGTTTGCAATTCAAATACCCTTTTCTCACTGACAGATGTTAGGTATTACAGACCTTGTGCTGGGCTTCCCACAAAGTGATCGTGGAGGCTGTGATGACATAGAAGTCATCTGCCCTCAGCTTCCCCCAGCTTCTCCCAGTTTGGAGGTCAAACAGGACCACATGACGCTTCAAAAGAGTAATTGCTCATGTTCAACTTGTCCTTATTTGCTCCAAGCATGGTGGATCACCTCTTACAGGCCCTGCCTCCCTGATGACCGAGAGCTTGGGAGCGTTCCTGGTGCAAGGTGGGGGTCAGGCTGCCTGAGGATAGCAGGTGGACAGGCTTGACCCCCCCGCCCGTTAGAGCTGCTGCTCCGGTGATGGCCACAGGGTGTCGCTGTTGAACACCAGGCTAGCACAGCCTGAGGGACTCCTTGCCTTCCATGGAGGTGGGACTCTCGGATGCCCTGGGATTGCAACTCTTGCAGTCCACACTCCTGGGCTCAGCTTTGGTTTTCCCAGGTGCAGCACCAGGGGTGATTGGGTCTAGAGGTGCTTCTAGCCTGGCCAGAGAGGGGATGCAACCACCCCAACGACACACAGCCAGGAGGACCAGACTCTTGAAACACACAGACACATTGTGGATATCTTGGAATTGTGAAGCAGATACTTATGCTAAGGTATTTTAGGGATGATGGTGCTCCAGCTAAAGATTCCTGCAAAGACACCCCCCTCTCAGGGAAAACAAGGATGGAATCTCCACAGGTTAGTAGAAAAACTGGGCTTTTGAGTTATGCATTTCTGTATTCAAATCCTGGTTCTGCCACATTCTTCTGTGGGCTCTGGGTAAGCTGTTTCACTCTGAACCTCATGAGATGGATATTGGAATAGTTCCCACCAGTAGGGCTAGAGCAAGGATGGAAGATAATGGACACAGAGAGTCCCATAAAGACTTCTCCAGGCGTTCGGCCCCAAACACCCTCCCCTAAGGACTAGTTAGTTCCAGGCTCACTCTGGCTTCCCTGCCCAGCCAGGAATCAGCCATTTCTCCAAGGAGCTCTGGGTCTGGCACTTGTGGTGTTAAAACCTCCCCAGATGATTGTGATGGGAACTGGTGTCAAGAGCTGCTGGCTTGGCCTGGTGGGGTCGGGGAGGGGGCTGTCAATATTCCTTCCCTTATCGTCACAACTATGTCTAGCGAACATTTACTATGTCCTAGTGGTTCATATAGAGAAGGCAATGGCACCCAACTCCAGTGCTCTTGCCTGGAAAATCCCATGGACGGAGGAGCCTGGTAGGCTGCAGTCCATGGGGTCACTAAGAGTTGGACACGACAGAGTGACTTCACTTTCACTTTTCACCTTCATGCATTGGAGAAGGAAATAGCAACCCACTCCAGTGTCCTGGCCTGGAGAATCCCAGGGACGGTGGAGCCTGGTGGGCTGCCGTCTGTGGGGTCGCACAGAGTTGGACACGACTGAAGCAACTTAGCAGCAGCATCAGCAGTGGTTCATATACCATCTTATTTGACCCTCACGAAAAACCCACGTGGATAGATTGTTAACCAGTTTTGCATAGGAAAACCCAAAGGCTCCCAGAATTAGACACTCTGTTGTGGGGGGGCTGCACAATTAGTGGGGGATGGAGGCCAGATTTGAACCCAGGCCCCTCTGCCTCCAGGGTCCCTCCACTTGCCTGTTCTGCCTCTAATTCCTGGCTTTCCAGTCCTCAGAGAGATGAAAATCAGTCTTTCCTGCATGCCTGAGCTTGCCCTCCTCATGCCATCCTACCTAACAATGTTCCCATTCATTCATTCATTCATTTATTGCTAAGCTACAGGGTGATGAAGATGAAAGCAGATTTTTCACGTGGAGCCATGCAGACCCAGAGCAGGCAGCTGGCATGCAGGGTGGCGGGGCTGATTTGGGGGGGTTGGTGGAGTTGGTGGGGCCAGTTGTGGACGATAGGGCCGGTGAGTCTGGCTGCCCTGGCAGGCAGAACTCCACCTTGGAGCACATGGACAGCATGCTTTTCAGACCACATGCCACAGGTAGAGCCGGCAAATGGCTCATACACAGAGGCAGCAAGGTTACGATCATCTAATTCCCTGCGCACAGCGACAGGCATTTACACCAGCTGTAGATACCTGGAGGGCCTGGTGAGAGCGGCCGGTGTGACCCTGGGCAGCTGGGGATTTCTCCAAGAAGGTGCACCCGGGGGGGCCAGCCGCCCTGCATGGGGCCTGGCTGCATGGGTGTCTCTTCCAGAACTTAGCAGGTGTAGCTTTCACAGTTACAAGGGAACACAGGCGTATTAAGGAGGCCTTGGAAAAGACATTAAAGCTGCTGCTGCACCCTCAAGTTCACTGCCAGCATACGGATGTATTTCCAGGCCCCACTCATTCATTACCCCATGTACTGTCACTTGAATTTTCATTCCATGTTATGTCCCAGCCAGTTCCTAATAATAATAATAATAATATAATAATACACTGGGGACTGACAGGCTCTGCTAAACCAATCTCACTGGCTCACGTCGTCCACACCAGGACAGCTGGAAGCATGACCTCTCACCCCTCCTTATTTTCCAGCCGGAGTCACCCAGCGGGAGTCAGGTGGCTATGAGGTGGGCAACCCGGATTTCTTCTGATGCCTCCAACAGCAGCCACTGTGTTCCTTTCTTCTCAAGGTTCTGTCTGAGGCTTCCAGGGTGCTGACGTGGTCACGATTACATCTCTGACAGCTCCGTGAATTCCTTTGGGGTCCCCTGAGGTGGGGGCTGGCGTCAGCTCTCAGATGGGCTAGGCCCTTCTGGAATCTTCTGAGCCCTGGGTAGTGTGTCTTCCTTTCCCCTGGGAGGCCAAGAGTCCAGAGGGTGCCAGGGTGACCCCGCCCCTGGTCTCTCCCCCGCCAAGCCTCCCGAAATAAAGGGCTCTGGCAGCTCTGTTGGCTGCTTCCATGTCTTAATCTCAGGGCTCCCCGGGTTTGGAGAGCCACCTGGGGCTCCAGGCCTGTTGGAGGAGAGGGGCCGGCCACCAGCCAGGCCTCCCTGTCTCTGCGGGCTCGTCATCTGGCTGGCCTGCTAACACCTCCGCGCCCTCCTCCCTGCAGAAGGAGATAAGCAGCTTTCCTGAGGGGTGACAAGGGGCAGAAGGTATTCTGGCCCCAATTAAACTATGCCGGGGCTCCTGGCGAGGTGCTGGCAGGCTCTGAACTCCACAACCAGGAGGGGGATGGCGGCCTGGGCCCTGTCCCCGGGCTCATCCATCAGTGGGGCGGCTTTGATTCTGATAACGGTTTGATCTCCAGTGACAGGAGGGGCGGGCAGGGGCATTTATGGCTCCATTTCTCCCAGGCCTTGAATGGAGCTCAGTGGCTCCAGAGGCAACTGATCCGGCCAGGAGGTGGCCTGTGTTTGGCCCCTGAGCCTGTTGGCCTCCAGACCTGTGGCTGAGACAGCAAAAGAGGGACATGAGCCCTGGTCTTGGAGAACTGATGTGAAAAGACCCTTCCCTGGAGCCACGTTTCTATTGCGTTTTGACTACTGGTCTCATCTAATTACAGTCACTGCAGGGGAGCCGTCAGTGGTCACTTCTGAGGAATCTGAGGCTCAGAGAGGGTGAGCCAGTGGCCTAAGGCTGCCCAGCTAGAAAGCAGAGCTGGGTTTCGGGCACATCGATCTGACAGTACAGCCTGATGTCTTCCTAGGACACCAACACTCCCCAAATGCAGGGTTTGGGGGGACTGAGTGGGGCTGAGCCCTAAAATAGAGACTCCAACTTGGGGGGAACAGGCTGCTTCCAGGCCTTCCGATCATTTACGGGCAGTGCCCACAGGTCCTGACCATTTGCTAATCTCTTTTGAGGTTTTCCTGTTATTGTTCCTTGTTTCAGATCGAATTTTATTATTTTTACTTTCTACATGTATTAAAAAAAAATCGAAGTAACCTCAGACTTACAGAAGAGCTGCCGGTGTGGAGAACCGGCCTTTGTCAGCTGTCTCCCACCCAATACACCACCCTCTGTGTCGGTCAGCCTGCAGAAGACAACAGCGACCCACCCCTGCCATCTGGGCCTCAGGCCCCATCCCGGTCTCACCAATCGTCCCAGTAAGTTGCCCTTGACGCACTTGCAGAGCACAGACCACTTCTTTTATAGAATGCCTCTCAATGCGGTTTCCTGATGAGGCAAAATCTTCTAATATTTATTTATTTCTGTGGCTGCACTGGGTCTTAGCACGCGGGCTCCAGAGTGCTCAGGCGTGGTAGCTGAGGAACGTGGGCTTAGCTGCTCCATGGCACGTGGGATCTTATTTCCTCAACCAGGGATCGAAGCCTCGTGTCCCCCACACTGGAAGGCCGATTCCTCACCCCTGGTCACCAGGGAAGACCTGACGTTTCCTGACCCGGCTCAGGCAGGAACGCCACGGACCTCAGGGCAGCTTGGCAGGGGATGCCCCAAGCAGGCTCTCCATCGCTTTGCACAAGCGAGCTCACAGAGCCCTTGCGACAGCCCCAGCATGTGGGCGGTTATCCCTGCTTTCTCGAATAAGGAAACAAAGTCTCAGAGAGGCTGAGTCACCTCCCGCAGGCCACACAGCCGCTGAGGGGCTGGCAGGGGGTCTGAAGCTGGGCTTGCAGCGCCGCGTGTTCCCGAGGCGGCCGAGCGAAGCGGAGTGGCCCCATCCCCGCCAGCCTCACCGTGCACCGCGTTCTACCGGCCAGGATCTTCCGGCCGCCTAGGGCCTCCCTCCACCCTCCCCATCTGTCTTCTCTGGTTCGCCACGGGTCTCTGGCAGAGTTCTCTCTGTGTCTCTCTTCTCTGACCATCTCTCACTGTCTTTGTCTCCCCACCCGGGCCCCCGGCCCTCGGTCAGGCCCCACTCACCTCTTCTCTTACGGTGGACCCTCAGGCCGAGTGGAGGCTTTGCCAACCCCACCTCCGGGGGCAGACCGGACCAGTTAGAGGTCCCGACCAGCCCCCAGCAGAGACCTGGAGGTCTCAGCCCTTCCCCACAAAGAGGTTCAGGGTTTGTAAGTGGACCAGGGCCGCGCATGGCAAAGAGGAGCAGGCTCGGTGTGTCTCCTTTGAAAATTCTGTTCCCCCCAACCCCCTGACAGGGTTTATCTCCAGGAGAGCTTAGCGGGTCCCTCCACACATTCCAGGGGAGCTCGAGAGAAGGCACTCCCGGGAGCCCCCGGCATGGGGGAGGCGCTGCTGATAAGATGGAAACCCCTCCAGACAGGAGCCCCCAGCCCTGCTGTGGAGGACGGCTGGAGCGGTGCCAGCTGGGCTCACCACGCCCTGCCTCCCGGCACTGCCCAGAGAAGCTGCCCATCCGGGGTCCACTCCTGCCTCCTGGCTGCCCCTGGTTCCAAGGATGTGGCCTCAGCAGGACTCCTGGGGGCTCAGCTGCGGGCCTTTTTAGAGGATTGGCCCTGAAATGTCCACGGGAGAGACCCCTGGATGGGGAGAGGGAGGGAGGGGGAGCAGAGAGAGACACAGAAAGAGAAATAAATACACAGTGAGCCGAGGCAGAGGGAGACGCAGGGAGGAGGCCGTGGAGCCAGAGGGCATGAGAGCAGGAGGGAAGACAGAGGCTCCTCATCCCAGGTCCAGCCCCCTCCCAGGGCCTCCAGCAGGTCGCCGGCTGGGCAGGATGTCCAGGACCTGGGCCCTACCCCGAGCGGAGGGCTGGCCCCACGGGACCCCCACCTCCACGCACTCTGGTCACTCCCACCGGCTCTCCTGCAGGCCTCACTTCCCAGTCCCCATGAGGCCTCCTCCCAGCCCTCCAGGCGCGTGTCACGGAGGGCTCCAGAGCGGAGCCTCCCTTTCCTCGTGGATAATCAGTACCATCTCCACGTCCTCATTTTTGAACCGTGTCATCCATGAAAACAGGGTATTCCCTGGTGGCTCAGACAATAAAGCATTTGCCTACAATGCGGGAGACCTTGGTCTGATCCCTGGGTTGGGAAGATCCCCTGGAGAAGGAAACGGCGACCCACTCCAGTACTCTTGCCTGGAAAATTCCATGGATGGAGGAGCCTGGTGGGCTACAGTCCATGGAGTTGCAAAGAGTCGGACACGACTGAGTGACTTCACTTTCTAAGAGGAGAGTCAAAAAGCTGGCTTAACACTCATCTCACTCAGTTCAATGCAAGAAAACAAGCAAACAGAGGAACAAACAAACTTCCCAGGCTTGGCCCTGGGAATGAAACGGGCTTTTCCAAAGCACCCTCATCACCTGCCAGCTGCTCACTGTCCTCAGCCTTGTGGATCTCACTTGTAAAATGGGGACAGCGAGGGTCCTTACCCCGGGGGCGGGGCCTGAGGATGGCTGAGACACACACCTGGCTGACAAACCCGCCCTCGGTACCCAGGTGGGTGGCTCCGCAGCGGAGCGGCGGGGGACTCAGGCGAGGTCCCTGGGACTTCCTGGTGGAGCTGACATCTCCCGGGCGGCAGAAGTTCCCAGGCCCCGGAAGGCTGGCCCCGCGGCACTTTCCCCTTCCCCTCTCTAATCCTCTCGCCTTCCAGACAGTGCCTGGAGACTTTGTTCTGCATGTGGTTTCCGGGGCCCTTCAGTGGAATTGACAAAACAAGGAAATGCCAGCGCAGGGTTCCCAGAAGGGCCTGGCTCCACACTGCCCTGGTTCCATCAGCCCAGGGCCGGAGACCAAAGCCGCCTTGCGCTTCTGACGTCTGGCGGCGGGGCCAGGCCGGGGCCAGGCCGGCTTTCCCGCTGCCTGCGCCCCCCCTGGGAGCTCGATGGCTCGGCTCCCTTTGAAGCTACTGGGAACTCAGTGCCCAGGCCTGCTCTCAGGGATCGCGGAGAGGATGAAGCTCTGGGTCCCCAGGGCATGCCCCGGGTAACGGGGACTTCCTGAGTCCACTGTCGGCTGGGAGCTTGGGGCTCAGGCCAAGGTCACCGGCAGGTCTGGCTCATGGACGTTCACTCACCCCCTCATTCATTCATGACTGTGGCATTTTATTTCTCTGAGAAATAGAGATGGTGCCATTACAATATCAGAGTCATGACACATTTTATGGGGCTTCTGGGGCAATCAAATGAGACAGTTCATGACTGGCGCCTACACACAGCAAACACGTGATCATTCAGACATGAAAGGGTGACTAAGCATTCCAACTCTGGAGCTACCAGCCTCTGAAGTTCAAACCCAGGCTCCCCCAGCCACTGGTTCTGCAACCTCAGGCAAGTCACTTAACCTTGGCGTTCTCCCCTGTAAATGCGTATAGTCACAGCACCCATTTCATAGTCATTGATGACACACAAGTTAATATTTTCAAAGCGTGTAGAAAAGAACCTGGCAATGAGTAAGTGCTGTATTGGTATTTGTTGAAAAAATATACTCATCTGTTCCAGAAAGAGCCAGCCATGTGGGGCCCTGACCCTTGGTCCAATGCTTTGCCTGGGGTTTGAAGGACATCCATCCTCCTTGTGACTGTCAGCTGCCAGGGTATAGGCTCCGCCTGTGTCAAAGGAGAAGTAACTTGATTTGATGTATTGATTCATGTAAGGAATGTTCTGGAGATGGGGGTAGCATTGGTGTTCATTTGGTTTAGCCCTGGATGATATTACCAGGATCCAATTTCTTTATTTCTGCAGTGTTAGCTCATTAGTGTTAGCTCGAGCTGACCTCCCTCTAGGTTGCAAAAGAGCTGCAGGAGTTCCAGGCATCACACCTAAACACTATCAATTTACAAGGAGAAAGAGTTCATTTTTAGGGGAGGCTTATTCTTTCCCAGAAGCCTCTAGCAAGCTCCCTGTCATGTCTCATAGACTCCAGATGGATTTCATGCCCATTCCTGGATTCACTGGAAGGACAGATGCTGAAGCTCCAATACTTGGGCCACCTGATGTGAAGAGCCAACTCATTGGAAAAGACCTTGATGCTGGGAAAGACTGAGGGCAGGAGAAGGAGGCGACAGAGGATGAGGGGGTTGTATAGCATATTGACTTAATGGATATGACTTTGAGCAAATTCCAGGAGACAGTGGAGGACAAGGCAGCCTGGCGTGCTGCTGTCCACAGAGTCACAGAGAGTCAGGGGAAGAGACAGGAAGGGTGCTTATGAATTAGAGAGGGAGTCTGATGTGCCCTATGATTGCTTAGTGATGCCTGCCGTGGGTGATTGATTAGTGATGCCTGCTATGGATGCAGAGTGCTGGCAAGTATGCTATATACAGAGCAAGTGAACCTGCCTAAGATGAACTGAAAGTTCAGTCAACTGAGCCTCTATCCTAAAAATACATGCTGCGGGACTTCCCTGGTGTTCCAGTGGCCAAGATCCACGCTCCCAGTGCTGAGGGCTGGGGTTTGATCCCTAGATCCCACGTGCCACAAGAAGACCTGGAGCAGCCAAATAAATAAATATTAAAACACATACCCAAACCCCCAAATTACGAAAATGAGCTCATTAGAACACGTACTGTTTGGGGTTTCCCTGATGGCCCAGTGGATTAAGAATCCGTCTGCCAATGCAGGGTACGTGGGTCCAGTTTCTAGTCTGGAGAGTTCCTACATGCTGTGGGGCTACTAAGCCCGTGTGCCTAGAGCCTGTGCTCCACAACAAGAGAAGCCACGGCAACAAGACGCCCAAGCACGGCAGTGAAGAGCAGCCCCTGCTCGTCACAACTAGAGACAGCCCATGTGCAGCAATAAGACCCACCACAGCCAAAACTAAGTAAATAAAATATGCTGCTTAATAAAATTTGATGTGTAATTGCATCCCTAAGCTAATTCTTAGACCAGTGCGTACACTGGGTTTGCATAATTTTATAGTTTCCGACTGCGTGGGGGCAGCTTCCGTCCAGCTGACCGATGTGGGGGTTTAAAGGCCTGGGACTTTTGCTCAGTCGGGGCAGCTCTGAAGGGTCACTGAATCCATGCTGCTCTCTGGGGGGACAACCGAGGCCTGTTCTAAAATGGCATCCCAACCCAGCTTCCACACTGCCCAGGCCCACCTCTTTCCCTTTTTCTCCCTTCCCAAGAGCGCTGCCCACCCCACTCCCCAAACCCCCTGCAGACCAGGAGTCAGCTTTCCAGGGGTTGGGGGAAGCTTCCCAGTGCTTTCTAAAGCCCCTTGTGGGAAGGCATAGCTTTCTCCCTCCTTAGAGGGGCAGGGGAGGCGGGAAGAAAGTGGTGGAGGGGAGTTGGGGTGGAAAAGGAAGGGAAGGTTGCTGAGCAGCAGCTAAATCAGTCCCACCCTGTTTTCCAAACCCGGACCGGACAAGCTCAGGCCAAGTCCCACAGGGCTTCGATCCACCGCTAACTCAGGGAAACCCATACCTCGTGAAAGCCTCTCTCTCTCTCATTCTTCGCTACATTTCTTACCAAAGGCAAGAGCTTTCTGCCTCCACCCTGACCTGGCCAGGCCAATTTTCCCTTAATGCTCAATTTCACCTTCCTATTTACGAGACAAGAGCCCCCTATCCTGAGGGAGGGAAGTGTTGCCCTGAGAGGCTCCAGGGCCCCTCCTCCTGGCTCACCCTCCACTCCACCTGGCTCCATTCTGGGTCTGTTTGCAGAAGGCACCTGGGATGTCAGGAAGGGCCGGCCTTGCTTGTACTCGGTGTTTTTCTAAGAGGTCTTTTCTTATGGGAGTAATTGGAGAGGCCTCATTTCTTCAGGAACGAGAGCCGATGCAATTCAGCAAGGCTTTATTAGGTCAGACGGAGAATGCCAGGCTTGTCCTACACGCTGACTGCACGGGGATCCCTAATGAGAGGCAGGGAGACGGTCAGGCTCCAGCGGCAGACGCAGGCCCGGGATCAAAGCCTTGACTTCCCCCAGACTGGAGCTCTGCATGCCCTTGGAGGAGCCTCCCTCCTGCTGACACCTGGGGAGAGGCTTCCAAGCTCTCCTGATTCCCTGGAGGAATCGACCAGGGTTGGGGGGTGTGTGTGTGGGGGGAACCCATCCTCGCAGAGCAGCCTGTGCCCTGGGCCGACCTCTCTGCTGGGAGAGGAGGAGCTGGCAGCCGGGTTTCTCCTGACAGCCCCTGCTGGCACCATCACCAGCCCCAGAGCTTGTATGGCCAGGTTTGAGGAGGGACCCTATGGACACTTCCAGAATCCTCTCGTTTCTCTTGCCTCCCTCAACGGTGCCGTTACCTGTGTGGTTTCCAACGCGCCTGCCCGGCATGGCTCATTCCTTAGGGTAATCTCAAGGCCTGCCTGTCCTCTGTGCCACTTGGGCCAGCTAGATGCCACGAGCTAAGGCCAGGAAAGGGGCCCTGGAGCGGGGAATATCCCTCGGCAGGAGGGAGCCAAGCCATCCTTGACCGCCCGTGCCAGCTCGTTAGAGGAAAACTTCACGCTCGCATGTTGAGTCTGGCGTTTCCCATGTTGTGGTCCAGTTTGCTGAGCTGGAAGGAGCAGAGAAATATCGAGTTGCCTTTTCCAGACTCCTGGACGAGTCCCTGGGCAAGCATTCGGAATCAATCAGAACTGTCCTCCTGGGTCATTTGGCGGGGGAGGCTGGAGCCTGCCCTGGTTTTACAAGTTGTTTTGCGAAACAAGTGTCCTAGTTTCTCAGCTGGAAGAGCCGGAGGCCCAGGAAGTGCCTGCGAGCGCGGGCTCTGGGGAAGGGCCAGCTGCAGGTCCTAGGATGCCAGCGACAAGCTGGGCAGTGTCCCCACAGCCCTAGGACTCCGTTTCCCATCTGTGAAATGGAGGTTCTGAGGACATCAATGTCTTAGGGCAGATCGAGGTCAGTGAACAGGTGATTGTGAAGGTCTGTTGTGGCTCGGGTCCCCCCAGAAGGTATATTCAAGTCCTAATCCCTGGTGCCTGTGAATGCAGTCTTTCAGGGACCGTGGTCTTCACAGATGTGATCGAGTTAAGATAAGTTTGGGGGACTTGCCTGGTGCTCCAGTGGCTAAAACTCTGTGTTCCCAGTGCAGGGAGCCCAGGTTCCATTCCTGGTCAGGGAACTAGGATCCCAGGGCCTGTAAAGATCCTGAGTGCTGCCACTAAGACCTGGGTAGCCAAATTAATACACAGGTAAACAAATATTTTTAGAAAGGATGAGCTCAGAAGAATTCAGGTGGCCCTAAATCCAGGCTATAGTTGTTAAGTCACCAAGTTGTGTCCAGTTCTTTGTGACCTCATGAACTACAGCATGCCAGGCTTCCCTGTCCTTCACCATCTCCCGGAGGTTGCTCAAATCCATGTCTAGTGACTCGGTGATGCTATCCAACCATCTTGTTCTCCGTCATCTCCTTTCCCTTCTGCCTTCAATCTTTCCTAGCCTCAGGGTCTTTTCCAATGAGTCAGCTGTTCGCATCAGGTGGCCAAAGTATTGGAGTTTCAGCTTCAGCATCAGTCCTTCCAGTGAATATTCAGGGTTAGTTTCCTTTAGGATGGACTGGTTGGGTCTCCTTATAGTCCAAGCGACTCTCAAGAGTCTTCTCCAATAGCACAGTTCAAAAGCATCAGTTCTTCGGTGCTCAGCTTTCTTTATAGTCCAGCTCTCACATCCACACATGACCACTGGGAAAACCATTGTCCTTATAAGAAGACGGACGTCTGGACACAGACACACACAGGGAAGACAGCCGTGTGACGACAGAGGCAGAAGTCAGAGTGAGGATTCCCAGTGGCGCCAGAAGCTGGAAGAGGCAGGAATTACCCTCCTGCAGCCTCTGGAAGGCAACCAGCCCTGAGGACACCCTGATCTCAGACTTCTGCCTCCACAGCGGTACCTGGGCCACAGTCCCAGAAAACTCACACAGCGGCTGACCCAAAGCCTGCCCTCTGAGCGCCGGTCACGAATCCAGCCTTTCCCTGCTCACGTGGCCTGTGGGCCTTCAGGGCCTCAGGATGTCGGCTCTGCTCCAGAGCCACACGGCTTACCCACAGTCCTCCCCATCCACAGGCACCCATGTCCGGGCCTTGTCCAGGGTGATCCCGGGCTCTGCTGGGCCCCTCCTGCCAGAGATTCAGGCTGCCCTCCCGCTGTGGGTGCAATGCTGCTGTGGATCAAACAGGAGTCCTGGGAAACCAGAGGCATGACCGCAGGAAAACAAGAGTAATGTGTTGTCTCAGAGCCTCCGTTGCGTTCCCAGCACCAAGGCTTCTTTCTGGGGAAATAGTCATTCTCACAGATTTGCCTGTAATGAAGGGTCCCGGGGTCACCTCAGATCTGGCCTGAGTTCCAGAGCGCCTTTGGATATGTCTCCACAAGCCTGGGGTGGCCTCTCGGCACTGGAGAAGCGACCCTGGTGACCCATGAGCTGCGTTCTCAATTGCGGTTAATTTTCATTCATTTCAGCTTGAAAATGGTTACTCCAGGGATTGAGAAAACTCTTAAGGGTGTTTGCATCCACTTGGCGTGTAAATCTGCATTTTCAACTCTAAGTTGTATGAACTGTAAATACGGAACAAGTATTCTCAGTGAAAATTTACCCTCCAAGTTAAGGTGTGGAAGTGAGAGACCGCACTTGATTTTCTAGCGTGGGGCTTCCCACGTGGTGCCTGCGGTCAGGAATCTGCCTGCCACCGTAGGAGACATGTGTTCCATCCCTGGGTCGGGAAGATCCCCTGGAGCAGGAAATGGAAACCCACTCCAGTATTCTGGTCTTGAGAATTCCATGGACTGTATATTGGGTTAAAGAATATATATTATTAAAATTAATACCTATTCCTGCCCCTCCTTTTTTTTTTTTTTTTACTTTTTAAATAAGGCAACTAGAAGGTTTAAAATTCTACATGTGGCTTACATTACATTTGAGGGTGGGGGCAGTGCTGGTCTAGATGGCCAAACTGGAGGTCTGAACTTATCTGCTGCTCTGATTTTGATCAATAACAGGGCTCTGTGACCTTGGGAAAGCCCCAGGTCCATCAGACCCTCAAGTTCCCAATACCAAATTGAGGAGGTTGGGCTGCACCAGTGGATTTGGGTTACTGGAGGGAGACTGAGGGGGTGGGGCTTTCAAAACCGCCAGATTCGATGACCTCGATTCCTTCCCACTGGTTGGGCAGAGGACTAGCTCACATTATCCCCACTTGAGGGCTGGGAGGCTGATGGAATTTACAAACGAGTCGCTGGACACTCTGGGCAGGTTGTGGACTGTACAACAGAACCTTTCCTGCTTTGCCTGAAGTTGAACGCCAAGATTTCTCAATGGGAAGAGAACATAGGTGCAGAGCATTTTTAAATTGAAAAGCACTTGCCTGTAGCCTCGATGTTAACGAACTTAGCACCTACTGTTTCCTAAAGCCACCTAAGGGTCTGGAAGGAAGGTCTGCGGGATGAGGAACAAGTTCACAGAGAAGGAGGAGGGTTAAGAACCGTCTTCCTTCTCCACCTTCTCCCCCTTCCCTGTTTGCTGGTGGGGAAAGGAGGATCCAAGAGAAGAAACTGGACCCGTCTGGGGACCCAGAGCCACAGGTGGAAGAGGCCTGGGTCCCTGAACGCGGGTGTGGAGTGCTGTCCCATGCGGACTCGCCTCTGGATTACGTCCAGAGTGAGAAATGTGCGATGCCCCTGAAGTTTCAGGGCCTATTTTTTATAGCATCTGGTGTATCGACCAGTAGATCATCCTTCAGGGTGCTGGAGCCCCCTGACCTAAAGGGCTGTACTTCTGGGTCACAGGAACCGGGTAGCTGAGGCCTCTGTGAAAATGTCCAGGCCTCCCCACACGGGCCCGCCCTCCTCGGCCAGGCTTCCCGCTGGCCTGGGAAGGAGGGAAGTTTCTGGGCTTCCTGCCCTCGATCCCCACGATCCAGCACACCCTTCTCAGTCTCCACCCTGCCCTTCTCCTCCACACGTGGATAATTAGAAGCTGCTGGTCAGGGGCTGGCTGGGAGCCAGGGCGTTTTCTCTACATGGGAAAACAGAAAATAAGGTTATAAGTTCCGAGCCATGGAAACCACCTAGAACTCCGGCGATGTTTTGCCCAGCACGGTCCTCATGGAGTCTCGGAGGGACCACTGGCCTCCACTCGCCTGCATGACCATCTTCCCCTGGCCTTGAGGCTCTTCTCTTCCCCTGGGCCCTCGTTTGGCACCGGGAGGAAGGATGAGGATGCTGGAGGCTTTTGGACTTCCCAGCATGCACGGGTCTGCAGGGACCTGGGGGTGGGGTGGGGAAGGAAGGGGCCTGGGCGGGGCCCAGGGTCACCAGGCCGGCGTAGCACGGTAGGGGGCTCCGTGGGGGTCTCTCCCTCCTGTGGGCATTTCAGCATCCAGCGGAGGCATAACTGTCGCCGGTGGGGCGGTGGGGAGACGTGATGGAATTGTCAAAGTTAGAGGAAATGGGCCCCATTGCCCATTGGTCGAAGCGGGGAGCATCACCCTGCGAGGCCCAGTGAGTCACCAGCCTGGGATCCTCAGTAGATGGCAGAACTGGGATCTCTGGACTCTCTGCCCATGCTGCAGAGAAAACACAAACGCAGATGCCTTCTTTTTCAATCAGGAAAGAAGTACAAATTCAGGTAGCTGCTTGTGCAGATTCAGGCGGCCCTAACGCCTGTGAAACACGGTCCGCCTTCTCCGATTCCCACCCCATTGTCGGATGGGCTCCCTCTACCCTCTCTGGGGTCTGGGCAGGCTCTCTGACCACTTGATGGAGACTGTCTGCAGGAACGAGGCCGTGTGGCTTCTGGGCGAGGTCAGGAGAGAGGCAGCTTCGGCCTGGTGTCACCACTTGGGCCGTTCGGCTTCCCCGAGGCCGCCGTACTGGAGAGAGGTCGCCGTCGCCTGCCAGCTGGGACGCCCAGGCCAGCCGACACCTGTGTCTGGAGCTCGGCCAGACAATGAGGCTCTGCACCTTCCCGCCGCTTGCGGCCTGGACACAGAACCATCCGCTCACTCACAACTGCATTTGTACAACCCAGGGTTCTTCAGTGCCTCCTCTTTGTCAAAAGTTTTAGCCAGATGTGTTTTGAAATCTGCTTCCTTGGGTTTTTTTTTTTTTTTTTTAGACAGGCAATATGGTGCTTATATGGTGACTATTTATCACCTTCAGTTCATTTCATTTCATTTCATTTCAGTCGCTCTGTCGTGTCCGACTCTTTGCGACCCCATGAATCACAGCACGCCAGGCCTCCTTGTCCGTCACCAACTCCCAGAGTTCATTCAAACTCATGTCCATCGAGTCGGTGATGCCATCCAGCCATCTCATCCTCTGTCGTCCCCTTCTCCTCCTGCCCCCAATCCCTCCCAGCATCAGAGTCTTTTCCAATGAGTCAACTCTTCGCATGAGGTGGCCAAAGTATTGGAGTTTCAGCTTCAGCATCAGTCCTTCCAATGAACACCCAGGACTGATCTCCTTCAGAATGGACTGGTTGGATCTCCTTGCAGTCCAAGGGACTCTCAAGAGTCTTCTCCAACACCACAGTTCAAAAGCACCAATTCTTTGGTGCTCAGCTTTCTTCACAGTCTAACTCTCACATCCATACATGACCACTGGAAAAACCATAGCCTTGACTAGACAGACCTTTGTTGGCAAAGTAATGTCTCTGCTTTTGAATATGCTGTCTAGGTTGATCATAAGTTTTCTTCCAAGGAGTAAGCGTCTTTTAATTTCATGACTGCAGTCACCATCTGCAGTGATTTTGGAGCCCCCCAAAATAGTCTGACTCTATTTCCATTGTCTCCCCATCTATTTCCCATGAAGTGATGGGACCAGATGCCATGATCTTCGCTGTCTGAATGTTGAGCTTTAAGCCAACTTTTTCACTCTCCTCTTTCACTTTCATCAAGAGGCTTTTTAGTTTCTCTTCACTTTCTGCCATAAGGGTGATGTCATCTGCATATCTGAGGTTATTGATATTTCTCAAGAAAATCAGAGATACCAAGGGAACATTTCATGCAAAGATGGGCTCGATAAAGGACAGAAATTGTATGGACCTAACAGAAGCAGAAGATATTAAGAAGAGGTGGTAAGAATACACAGAAGAACTGTACAAAAAAGAGCTTCATGACCAAGATAATCATGATGGTGTGATCACTCACCTAGAGCCAGACATCCTGGAATGTGAAGTCAAGTGGGCCTTAGAAAGCATCACTACGAACAAAGCTAGTGGAGGTGATGGAATTCCAGTTGAGCTGTTTCAAATCCTGAAAGACGATGCTGTGAAAGTGCTGCACTCAATATGCCAGCAAATTTGGAAAACTCAGAAGTGACCACAGGACTGGAAAAGGTCAGTTTTCATTCCAATCCCCAAGAAAGGCAATGCCAAAGAATGCTCAAACTACCACACAATTGCACTCATCTCACATGCTAGTAAAGTAATGCTTGAAATTCTCCAAGCCAGGCTTCAGCAGTACATGAACTATGAACTTCCTGATGTTCAAGCTGGTTTTAGAAAAGGCAGAGCAACCAGAGATCAAATTGTCAACATCTGCTGGATCATGGAAAAAGCAAGAGAGTTCCAGAAAAACATCTATTTCTGCTTTATTGACTATGCCAAAGCCTTTGACTGTGTGGATCACAATAAACTGTGGAAAATTCTGAAAGAGATGGGAATACCAGACCACCTGACCTGCCTCTTGAGAAATCTGTATGCAGGTCAGGAAGCAACAGTTAGAACTGGACATGGAACAACAGACTGGTTCCAAATAGGAAAAGGAGTACGTCAAGGATATATATTGTCACCCTGCTTATTTAACTTATATGCAGAGTACATCATGAGAAATGCTGGGCTGGAAGAAGCACAAACTGGAATCAAGATTGCCAGGAGAAATATCAGTTTATCACCTTCAGTGGATTCCATTTCTTTGCTATTTCTGTTTCTCCAATGAAACATGATTTTTGTGCCAAGTGGAATAGCACAAATAGACTGAAGAGCCTCAAGTCAGATCAGGTCAGGTTTGGCACTAAATTTTTGAAACAAAACCAAACAATCCCCCAAATAATGATGTGGTTTTCAGAGCCTTAGGGTTTTGGGGGTTAGTAGAATGGGGTGGCAGAGCTGTGCTGATTTTCATGGAGAATCGTGCCCTCCGTTTATGGAAAGTGAGGCCGATTCCCCTTTTATCTCGGTGATGTGTGGTTTCCTTCTCAATAAAATTGTAAGTTACAAAAAAGTTGATTAAAAGAAATATGTTAAGTAAACAAACAGACAAACAAAAATATAAGCGGCATGCAGATATGGTAAAAATAGCGTTGACCTAAACTTAGGGAATTCGGATCTAGCCCAGCCCCCACTCCGACACGGAGCAGGTAATGGATACTCTTCTCGGTTCCATTTTGTGGGAAATAACAGCTAATACTTATTCCGCGCAGTACCTGTGATGTGCAGGCATGTGTCTACGTACCCTAAATGCGCTAATGTTCTTAATTCTCACAGGAACCCTGGGAGGGGTGTCCTTTCTTATTATCCCCAGTTTACAGGTGAGAAGGCTGAGACACAGAGGTGAAGTAACCTGCCAAGAATCAGGACCTAATCAGTGGTGGGGGGAACTGTGTGTGCTGAACCCCACACCCCAGCAAGCACCTGCTGGGTGGGGGAACCGAGGCGTCTGCATCTGGGCTGGACCAGAGGAGCAGAGGCAGGAAGAGATATAAAGATGTACATAGGACTGGGCTGTACAGATGGGTGCACATCACGATGGATGTAGTTATCTAGATGGATGGGGACACGGAGACAGACAGAGATGGCTGGCTGGCTAGATTGAGCACAGGCTGTGATCTACACCCGTGGGGGATGAGCACAATCAACACCCGCAGGGCAGGCACCAGGAAGGGAAGATGGGGAGCAGGCTGGCACTGGCAGGCTCGGGCAAAGCTGCCCCCCAGGCGGCAGACTTGTGGAAAGAGGATTCAGAGATAAGCAAGGACACTGATGACCCTGTGGCTCTTTGGAGTCTCTCCTTCAGGGAAAGTCGACTTCCTTTTGTAAAGATCCTCCTGCTGATTAATCCAGGCCCACTCAAGATGAACTCCCTTTATATTGATTTAAAGCAAACTCCTAGGGACTTACACTTGCAAAATCTCCCCACAGCAGCATCAAGATGAGCATCCGACAAGCAACCAGGAGGAGGTGCTATGGAATGACCACGTCTTCCTCCCGTCCTCCAGTCTTGCAGGAGCACTTGCTCCTGGCTCTAGACTCAGCCTCCTGTCTCAGCCTGGACCCGGAAGTCTTCCAGAGGCACTCCTTCTTGGAGCTGGCATTCAGAGGGCCCAGGTCGGGGCCAGGGAAGTGAGGGGTAGAAGTCGCAGGCACGCATTTTCCCAGGTGTGGTCGGGTGTAAGCCTGGATGCACTTGCTCCCCAGCAAGGGGTCTTTCAGGAAGATACTCAGGGTGATTTTCCAACTCTGCATCCAAGGTGTAGCCAGGCCATATTTTAAAACTGTGCTTTAAACTTGTACTGATTGTCTACTGAAGTAGAATGCCCATGCAGAAAAGCACAGCATCGTGAGAACAGCTCTGAGTGATGGTCCCATGTGCGCACCTGTGATGCCAGCACCCATGTGAAGGCTCAGAACATGATTCGACCCCGAAGCCCCCTTGACTCCATTCCCACGACCACCCTTTTCCAGGATCAACCTCCACTGCCGCAGAGCACTTTGTTTCATTTTGGGTTTCATGATCAAATCAAATTCTGTGTCTGGCTTCATTTGTGAGTATGTCACTGTTGATTTTCCATGTTCACTGCTGTATACTATTCGATGGTGAGACTCTGCCCTTACTCACTTGTCTGATTTATCTCTGATGGACATTTGGATAGGACAGTCTCGAACATTCTAGTCTTTTGGTGAGCACACAACCCCCTGTGGTGAGAGGACACCCAGAAATGGTGTTGCTGGGTCCCAGGTCGGGGAGCAGACACAATCTCCATAGATTCTGAGGACCATCGACTTTAAAAGCGTTTCTGAAGCCTTGCCATCCTCAGGGCTTGGGAAACCTGGGCAACCTGTGCTACAGACGGTCTTAAAAGGTTTTTTTTCTTTGCAGCTTTTAATAGCCATGAAATTCTTGGCGACATAAAATATGCTCCAAAGGGGATAAAAAGAGACCTGTGCAAGTTCTTGTTCAAATAAATAGCCTGTCTCTGGCTTGAAAGGCAAATCTGTTCCTCGTACTGCAAGACTTTGTTCTGTTGCTCCTTGTTTCAATGTGTATTTCTCGGTCCTCGAATAAAACTCAGGGACCCTGTCAAATAACGTAACTTTTCTTTCATTTTTATTCCTTTCGGCAGGTACTGGCTTCCTCACATTCAGATGAAGTTTCCGTGGTTCAGCCCAGACCTGCAGGGCAATCTCCCTCCTCAGTATACTGACTGCAAGGCAAGGGGTGGCGGCGCTGCCCGCTGTCTCACGGGGGAGGACTCAAGGGCCAAGGGCCACAGTTACTTGCCAAGGGAAGGGGGGTGGTTCCAGGTGCAAGCTCAGGTTCTTCTGATGCCAAGATGACCTTCCTCTTACAAAAAGAGCACCCCTTCCAAATGCAGACTGGTGCAGCCACAAGGGAAAACGGTATGGAGGTTCCTTAAAAAACTGAAACCATCATATGCTCCAGCAAGCCCACTCCTGGGCATACATCCCGAGAAAATCATACTCGAGAAAGATACAAGCACCCCAGCGTCCACGGCAGCACTATTCGCAACAGCCAGGACAGGGAAACAGACCTAAATGTCCATCGACAGAGGAACGGATGAAGAAGACGTGGGACGTATATACAGTGGGATACTACTCAGCCACGAAGAACAAACTAACGCCATTTGCACCAACATGGGTGTAACTAGAGATTATTATACTAAGTGAGATAGTCATACAGAGAAAGACAAATATCATACAATATCACTCATATGCGGAATCTAAAAGAATGATACAAATGAACTTATTTACAAACAGAAATAGACCCACAGAGACAGAAACTTATGGTTCCCAAAGGGCAAAAGGGGTGGAGGAAGAGATAAATTAGGAGTATGGGATAAGCAGATGCAAACTACTGCTAATATAGAAAACTGATAAACAACAAAGTCCTATTGTATAGCACAGGGAACTCTAATCAGTATCCTGTGATAAAAACCAGTGGAAAATGATGTGGAATAGAATATGTATGGATATACAACTGAATCACTTTGCTGTACTCTTGAAACTAACATAACCCTGTAGACCAACTATAATTTAATTTACAAAAGAGCCCCTCTCACTGCCGTGTAATAGACACGTGGGAAAATTCACAGTCGATAAGGGACCTCTCACTGAGTCCCCACCAACTGAGCACAGCTGAGGCGCAGCACCCGTGTCAAAACTCAGAACCAGAGCAGCCTCCGAAGCCCCCAGAAGCCCCTTCTGCACCCCCTGCCCTCAACAGCGCAGACCATCTGATCTTGAAATTCACCCTATGACAGATTCACAGAACGCTTCCTCTCTCAGCGCTGTGTTGGCGAGAGGCATCAGTGTTGTTGTGAGTACCAACAGCAAGTTCATTTCCTCCAAATTGTCACCAGTCCGACTGTGGACAGAGACTTGTGTGGGCCCCGGTTTGGGCTCCTAGACTGCCGTGAAGACGTGGGTGCAGGGCTGTGGATGCACATGACACAACACGGGAGTCACACTTGGGCTCGGCTGCAGCAGATGCTCCAGATTCCCAAAGTCCTTGCACCAACACGAGCTCCCGCCTGCCAATGTGCGAGGTTAGAAATCTCTCACGATGCCTTTTCAGGTTTCTGACCGCCTGGGTGAGCTTTCTGCACGCTGTGTCCTCTAAACCAGGGGCTTCTAATTCGACCAGGATCCCAGGTCTGGCGAGTCTTCCACAAGCCTAAGGAGATAGGGCTTCAAGTGACCCGACTGTCAGCCACGGTTATCTCTGTGCTCACTCACCCCGGGACCCAGTGGAGTCCCTGCCTCTGAAGCCGAACCCCTGCCTCTGAAGTGGAGCCGGGCTTTCATCTTCCCTTCAGGGGACAGCCTAGGGTCTGGGCCAGGCTGAGAAGATGCTGAGTCCGGGGCTGTGGCCAGACGGGCTCCCTGGGGATGTTGTCGGGCAGTTATCACAGGGAGTTGGGGCCTCTCTGCCGTCTCGCCTTCTGAACTGAGAGCTCCATCAAAGGGCTGCGTCCTTCCTTATCAAGAGGCAGGCAGGAGGCGGGGGTGGGGGCAGTCTGGGCTTTGAGGGGGAACCTAGTAACTCCCTCAGCCACACATCTAGGGGAGCCCCCATGGTGTGCCAGGCACTGTGTCGAGGGCGGGGTGCAATGACAAGGGAGGCCTCAGGGCTGGGATTCAAGGAATGGGGCACAGGACACGCACGCTCATGGGTGCTGAGGACCTTGGGGAAGGCAAAGCTTTCTTAAACTCGACCCAGACAAGGTGATCCTACAAGACAAGGTTGGGACAATGGACCTCGTCAAAGTTAAAGACTTCTGTTCATCAAAGAAAGTGAAAATGTTAGTCGCTTAGTCATGTCTGACTCTTTGTGGCCCCATGGACTATAGCCCGCCAGACTCCTCTGTCCATGGAATTCTCCAAGCAAGAATACTGGAGTTGGTTGCCATTCCCTTCTCCAAGGGATCTTCCTGACCCAGGGATTGAACCTGCCTCTCCTGAATTGCAGGCAGATTCTTTACCGTCTGAGCCTCCAGGGAAGACTCTGCTCATTAGAAGATGCCATTAAGAAACTGGAAAGTCACAGACTAGAAGAAAATATTCCAAATACACATATCTGATCAAGGACTCACACCCAGAAAACACATTAGATATAAAGAACTCTCAGTCCAGTTCAGTTCAGTTCAGTTGCTCAGTCGTGTCCGACTCTTTGCGACCCCATGAATCGCAGCACGCCAGGCCTCCCTGTCCATCACCAACTGCCGGAGTTCACTCAGACTCACGTCCATCGAGTCAGTGATGCCATCCAGCCATCTCATCCTCTGTTGTCCCCTTCTCCTCCTTCCCCCAATCCCTCCCAGCATCACAGTCTTTTCCAATGAGTCAACTCTTCGCATGAGGTGGCCAAAGTACTGGAGTTTCAGCTTTAGCAACATTCCTTCCAAAGAAATCCCAGGGCTGATCTCCTTCAGAATGGACTGGTTGGATCTCCTTGCAGTCCAAGGGACTCTCAAGAGTCTTCTCCAACACCACAGTTCAAAAGCATCAATTCTTCGGTGCTCAACTTTCTTCACAGTCCAACTCTCACATCCATACATGACCACAGGAACTCTCAGGATCCCACAAATCAATGAGAAAAAGACATTCAGCTGGGTAAAAACCAGGTGCAAGCCCTGAATGGCAGGAGAACAGAAGAAACACCTCCTGGGCATCGCCGCTCACAGAGAAACGAGACAAAGTCACGAGACACACAGCTCCCGCCACAGAGGACTGAGGACTGGAGGAGGTGCAGAGCGCCCAGGCCGACATGCCTGCCTGCGGGGCCCGGAGTCACACAGGGGCGCAGCGAAGCGGTTTCCTAGTCCCCTCCTGGGCTCAGCCCCAAGAGAGTGAGCATGTCGGCCACCAAGAGACTCCTACAGAGATGACCACGGTGGCTTCATGGGTCACAGCCCCACACTGGGAATAACCCAAGGTCCATGGGTGAAGGATGGATGTGCCAACTGTGGGACCATCAGATGATGGGATCTACTCTGCAGCAGGAGAGATAGATGCCGGGATCAAAGTGGGCAATGGTGCAGATGAACCTCAAAACCTTATTGGCCCATGTAATGACCCCTGAGCCCATGGCAAAGACCACCACGCCCAAACAATGACCTCCGAGCCCACACAATGACCACTGAGCCCACACAATGACCACTTAGCCCATGGCAATGACCATCGAACCCACACAATGAGCACTGTGCCCACAGGAAGGACCCCGGGCACACGTTGCAATAGGGGGACGCTCCTGTCTGTGTGTGTGCATGTATTCTCTGGCTTGGACCATTGCAGAAGCCTTCTAATATCAGTCCTTGCCTCCACATCTCTGATGAAGTCATCTTTTTATTTTTTAAACTTCTATTTATTTATTTGGCTGCATCAGGTCTTAATTGCGGCATGCAAACTCTAAGTTGTGGCACATGGGCTGAAGTTCCTTGACTAGGGATTGAACTCAGGCCCCCTGCACTGGGAGCTCAGAATCTTAGCCAGTGGCCCATGAGGGAGGTGTGATCTTTTCAAATAGTGAGCTGTATCGTGTCACTCCCGTGCTTAACAATCTTCCACTGCCTACAAGATCAAGTCCAAATTTCCTGACAAGACATCCAAGGCTCTCCCAGGCTCACTTTAAGTTCCTCTTTCTGGCTTCCTATCTTGTGATGAAGCCTTACTTTTCAGGCCCTTCCTGGAAGCTGCCTGTATTTACTTTGTTTCCTTTCTTCCACCCGGAATGCCCTTTGTTTATTTTTCCACCTGGAAAAGAGCCCATTCCTTCCCCTCAGCCAGTGGTTCTTGGCTACAAGTAGCTTTGCTCCCAGGGACGCTTTGGCGATAACGGAGCTGTCTCTGGCAAGATGACCGTGTGTGTGCTACTGGTCAAAGCTACAGTGCTGCCGAATATCCTACAAGGCACACGTGTCGTGTCCAATTCTTTGCGACCCCATGGACTGTAGCCCGCCAGGCTCCTCTGTCCAGGTTATTCTCCTGGCAAGAATACTGGAGTGGGTTGCCATCTCCTCCTCCAGGGGATCTTCCTGACCCAGGGGTCGAACCCATGTCTCCTGCATCTCCTGCCCTGGCAGGCGGATTCTCCACCACTGAGCTACCTGGCATGAGACAGCCCCAAATGTCTCCCCCAAGGCTGAGGCTGAGCAAGCCTGCTCTAAGCCTGTCACGTCAGGTCCCCAGCATCAGTGTCCCTTTCCTCTCCGGCCAGTGAAGCCAGCTGTGTGGGCGGCAGTTTGATGGGGACGAGTCCATCTCTTTGCCTGGCCAGGAGCTCCCCGAGTGCAGGGACTATGTCCTCATTAGCGTCACCACGGGTTAACCCAGGGCTTGGGGAGGGGAGGTGGGGGGAAGACTTGGAAAATGTTAGTGGACAGGAAATTGAGGATTCAACATATAGCTCTAATTAGAACTAGGAATTTGGCCTGGGATCTGGGTAGGAATGTCAGGAAAACACGAACCCCTGACATTGGAGCACAGTGAGGTAGTCAAGGGCAGACTCTCTTGGTTTCAAAAACTGTAACAAAGCAGCTGTGTGACCCTAGGCCGCTCACTTGACATCTCTGTGCCTCTGTCATCTGCAGGACGGAGATGATACACATGCTCGTTTGTAGTGGATTCACATGTCCACGCCTCCTCCAGCCCGCCTCCCACCTGCAGGTGCCTCTGTCTCCTTCCCTTGAACCTGGGCAGTCGGCTTGGTGGCCTCGGAGCAGAGGTTGCAGAGGACGTGACTTGGGGTGACTCTGAGTCAGGGTTGGAAAAGGCTGTGCACTTCTTGCCAGTTTTTGGAGGAAGCTTGCTCTAGAGCCTTCAGCACTGTGGGCGAGTCTGGCTGTGCGGAGGCCTCACTGAGACCCCACTATTTTTTGGTGCTGGGTGCTGTTTGTGGGGGTGTCCGCACTCCTCGTGGGAGGTCAGGGTGAGGCCTTGGACCGCCAGCCTCAGTCCTGGCTGGCCCTGCCTCCTGCAGCTCGGATCCCCTGACCTTCCAGGCCCCTGTCCTCTGTCTGTGCCCTGACGGTAATGCGAGCTGTTAGGACCACAGGAGCTAAAACCCGGGGAGCGGGCAGCACAGAGCCCGGTGGGGAGCGAGTCCTGAGCCCTAGGAGCACCTGCCCCTCACGGGAAAAGCGAGGAACCCCTGTGAGGGGCTGGCTCTTCCTCTCCCTGTCCCCTCGAAGGGGAACCCCAAGTCCAGAGGAGCACGGGCGCTGGGGCTGCAGGATCCCTGGGCCCCTCCTCCCTCTGGGAGGACAGTGGGACAGAGCACCAAGGTGCCGGATCTCGGGGGTGGGCCCGGCCCGCTGATGCCAACAGCAATGCCGCAGAGGGCCTGAGGGGGACCAGCTCGATGCAGCTGTGGGGCCTGGGGCCGGGCACTCAGCCTCTCTGTGCCTCAGTTTCCCCTCCTGGGCGGTGACCCTGGGGGGGCTACGAGGGCCCAGAGGTGGTCTGGACCAGGTCTGAGCCTAGGGCCGAGGCTCTGGGCTCCGCGTTTCCTCTGCTCAGGGAGAGTCCGGTGAGATTAGCCGCTTTGTTTCTAGGAAACTCATCTGCAACTGGTTCTAATAAAGCCGGGGCGGCCGGGCCAGAGGGCAGGAAGTGAGGAAGGGCCAGCGCGGCTCCCCTGGGCCCAGGGGCCCGGTCACACAGGGTCCCCGGAGCCCCCTCCTAGGACTCTGTGGCCAGACGTCTTCCTGGCCCGAGGAGGTCGGCCGCGGTCCTGGGGAGGGTCCCCGGGCGAGGGTGCCACGGCGGTCCGCGTCCCTCTTCCCATGCCCCCCGCCCCCACCACCTCTCCTGGGCCGCCGCTGACACTGAGGGATTGCTCCCCAAGGCGGTGTGCGAGTACACGAGGACGCGCTTCCGCGGCAATTAATCACGCTTTACGTCCTCCGTGCTGCCGAGGGCGCTCCCGAGGGTGGAGTTTTCTGGGGATTAAATGGGCCCGATGACAGGCATGGGGCTGGAGCTCCTGTGGTCGGGCTGGCCCGGTGGGCCCTCCACGGTCTCGGGGCTTCACAGGCTCCCTTTCCCACAGGGCTGCAGGAGGGTGATCTTGGCAGGGACTTGAGGCATCAAGGTGCCTCTCTGCCCAAGAACTACCCCAAAGCATAACTGATCAGACACTCAACTGCATGAGGCTTTCAGCCAATTGGCGTTGGACCACCCACTCGTGTAGAGGGTGTGTGTGTCCACGAAGCCCCCACTGAACTAATGCTGGAAACTGAGGGTAAAGCAGTGGGGACAGGCCAGCCATTCTGAGCCGAGTGATGTGTGGCCCGGGCTGCCCCACCAAGCAAGGGAAGGCACAGGTGCTCAGCCTTTCTCCCCGCAGTGGAGAATCGCCCTGGGGTGTTCCCAGTCTAGCAGGCAGAAGGGGTCTGTTAAGAGACCCACGCAGAGCAATCTCAGTTTCACCCTGCCTTGGGGAGTCCTGCCCTTCACTGGCACCCAGGGTCCTGGGCTCTAAGACGAAAGGGTCAGGGCCGGGACCCAGCCTTGAGGAGTCCACGGAAGAGCGCTCAGTGTCTGTGCTGAGCCCAGCACTTCTAAGCTCAACTAGTTTACTCCAGGAGCGCAAGGTTAGTTAAACATATGAAGTAACCACATTAACAGAAGGAAAGAGAAAGACCATATGGCTGTTTTGATATATTCACAAAAGAAAAACAAGAGAATTCAGACTGTTTTTAGAGGTGGCATCATCGTAGACACAGAAAATCCTAGGGAGTCTACAATGACTACTGTGGAAGTACTAAGTGGATGCAGTGAGGGAGCAATTTACCATGTCAATTTACCAAAATTAGTTTAGTTGTGTTTTTGCAAAGCAGTCATTGATAATCAGAAGAGAAAAAATTTAAGGTACCATTTAAAATAATATCAAAATCATAACACATTAAAGGAAAAATTACGCCATAAAGTATTGCTGAGAGAAATTAAGGAAGACCTACATCAAAGGAGTAATACACCATGTTTATGGATAAAAAGAGTCACTGTATTTAGAAGACAGTTTCCCCCAAATTGATCTATAGATTTAACACCATCTTAAAAAAAATCCCAACAGCCTTAAAAAAAAAAAAAAAAAAAAAAGAAGAGAAATTGACAAGTTGACTCCAAAACCTATACACAGAAATGGAAAGGGCTTAAGCTATCAGAAACAGTTTTGGAGAACAAGGATAAAATTGGAAGGATTGTGTGACCTGATTTCAAACCGCACTATAAAGAGACAGTGTTTGGGACAGCGTGGTGATGGCATGAGGACTTCTGTGGGCCAAGGAAGCAGAGAAGCACCCGCTCACTGACCCGCACCCATGTGGCCAGCTGAGTCTCCACAAGAGTGGACATCAAGGGAAGGATGGACTTTTCAACAAACTATGCTGAATGGATAACCACACGGAGCAGTGCTGCCCATTAGAAATCCAACGCTGGGGCTTCCCTGGTGGCTAAGCTGCTTCCCAGTGGCTAAGAATCTGTGCTCCCAAGGGAGTGAGCCCAGGTTCAATCCTAGTTGGGGAACTAGATCCCACACGCGGCAACTAAAGATTCTGCAGGCTGCAAAGAAGATAAAAGATCCTGTGTGCCACAGCTAAGACCCAACACAGCCAAATAAATAAAATAAATAAAAAAATATATATATACACACAGAAAGTTTGTCCTCTTTAAAAAAATATAATACAAGTTACATAGGTAATTTTAAGGTCTCGGCAGTCATATTAAAAAAGTAAAAGGAAACAAGTGAAATGAACATTAATGTTATATTCCTTAACCCAATCTATCCAAAACACTGTCACTTTGACATTGACATCTCATAGTTTTTTTGGTCCCAGGTCTTCGAAATCTGATGCGTATTTTATGCTTAAAGCACATCTCAGTTCAGATTAACCACATCTTTTTTTTTTTTTTTAATTTTAGTTTTTTATTTTTTAAATTTTAAAATCTTTAATTCTTACATGCATTCCCAAACATGAACCCCCCTCCCACCTCCCTCCCCATAACAACTTTCTGGGTCATCCCCATGCACCAGCCCCAAGCATGCTGCATCCTGCGTCAGACATAGACTGGCGATTCAATTCACATGATAGTATACATGTTAGAATGTCATTCTCCCAAATCATCCCACCCTCTCCCTCTCCCTCTGAGTCCAAAAGTCCGTTATACACATCTGTGTCTCTTTCCCTGTCTTGCATACAGGGTCGTCATTGCCATCTTCCTAAATTCCATATATATGTGTTAGTATACTGTATTGGTGTTTTTCTTTCTGGCTTACTTCACTCTGTATAATCGGCTCCAGTTTCATCCATCTCATCAGAACTGATTCAAATGAATTCTTTTTAACGGCTGAGTAATACTCCATTGTGTATATGTACCACAGCTTTCTTATCCATTCATCTGCTGATGGACATCTAGGTTGTTTCCATGTCCTGGCTATTATAAACAGTGCTGCAATGAACATTGGGGTACATGTGTCTCTTTCAATTCTGGTTTCCTCGGTGTGTATGCCCAGCAGTGGGATTGCTGGGTCATAAGGTAGTTCTATTTGCAATTTTTTAAGGAATCTCCACACCGTTCTCCATAGTGGCTGTACTAGTTTGCATTCCCACCAACAGTGTAGGAGGGTTCCCTTTTCTCCACACCCTCTCCAGCATTTATTGCTTGCAGATTTTTGGATCGCAGCCATTCTGACTGGTGTGAAGTGGTACCTCATTGTGGTTTTGATTTGCATTTCTCTAATAATGAGTGATGTTGAGCATCTTTTCATGTGTTTGTTAGCCATCCGTATGTCTTCTTTGGAGAAATGTCTATTTAGTTCTTTGGCCCATTTTTTGATTGGGTCGTTTATTTTTCTGGAATTGAGCTGCAGAAGTTGCTTGTATATTTTTGAGATTAGTTGTTTGTCAGTTGCTTCATTTGCTATTATTTTCTCCCATTCAGAAGGCTGTCTTTTCACCTTGCTTATAGTTTCCTTTGTTGTGCAGAAGCTTTTAATTTTAATTAGATCCCATTTGTTTATTTTTGCTTTTATTTCCAGAATTCTGGGAGGTGGATCATAGAGGATCCTGCTGTGATTTATGTCTGAGAGTGTTTTGCCTATGTTCTCCTCTAGGAGTTTTATAGTTTCTGATCTTACATTTAGATCTTTAATCCATTTTGAGTTTATTTTTGTGTGCGGTGTTAGAAAGTGATCTAGTTTCATTCTTTTACAAGTGGTTGACCAGTTTTCCCAGCACCACTTGTTAAAGAGATTGTCTTTACTCCATTGTATATTCTTGCCTCCTTTGTCAAAGATAAGGTGTCCATATGTGTGTGGATTTATCTCTGGGCTTTCTATTTTGTTCCATTGATCTATATGTCTGTCTTTGTGCCAGTACCATACTGTCTTGATGACTGTGGCTTTGTAGTAGAGCCTGAAGTCAGGCAAGTTGATTCCTCCAGTTCCATTCTTCTTTCTCAAGATTGCTTTGGCTATTCGAGGTTTTTTGTATTTCCATACAAATCTTGAAATTATTTGTTCTAGTTCTGTGAAAAATGTGGCTGGTAGCTTGATAGGGATTGCATTGAATTTGTAAATTGCTTTGGGTAGTATACTCATTTTCACTATATTGATTCTTCCAATCCATGAACATGGTATATTTCTCCATCTATTAGTGTCCTCTTTGATTTCTTTCATCAGTGTTTTATAGTTTTCTATATACAGGTCTTTAGTTTCTTTAGGTAGATATATTCCTAAGTATTTTATTCTTTTCGTTGCAATGGTGAATGGAATTGTTTCCTTAATTTCTTTTTCTACTTTCTCATTATTCGTGTATAGGAATGCAAGGGATTTCTGTGTGTTGATTTTATATCCTGCAACTTTACTATATCAGATTAACCACATCTTAAGCGCACAACAGCAACCTGTGGCCACAAGCTGCAATTTTGAAGGGTGTAAATTAAGGAAAAAAATGCACCTTGAACATTATCTCACACCACTTATAAAATTAAGCTGAAACAGATCATAGAACTACATATAAAAGCTGCAATTATAAAACTTCAAGAACACATAGAATATCTTTATAACTGTGGGATAGTCAATTATCCCTTAGGTAAAGCACAAAAAGCATAAACCATAAAAGAAAAAGCAATAATTGAACTTAATAAAAAATTTAAACTTATCTTCCTCAAAAGATACCATTTAAAGGGACTTCCTTTAAATGGTAAGGAAGTGGCTAAGACTCCTTGCTCCCAGTCCAGGGGGCCTGGGTTCGATCCCTGGTCAAGGAACCAGATCCCACACGCTGCACCTAAGAGTCTGCAAGTGCAGCTAAAGATTCTCCATGCCAATACACGTGGCATGCAAGGGTCCTGCAACCCCCAACTAAGGGGGTCACATGCAGCAGCTAAAAAAAAAAAAAGATCCTGCATGTCACATCTGAGATCTGGCACTGCCAAATAAATATCTTTTAAAAAGATACCAGTTAGGAAACAGAAGAGCCTATTCCAGTCACTGACTGGGAGAAGGTATTCATGATTAGTATATTTGACGAAGGACTTGTATTCAGTCCTTGATAAAGTAAAAAACAAATGAGCCCAACTCCGAACATCTTACATTGAATAATAAAAAGCCAACAACACCATGGAAAAACATGGAAGAATTACTAGAGGTGTGTGAAACTGCTACACAGAAAGATACGTGAACAGTCAGTAAAGATGGTCAGCCCCACTAGTTATCAGAGAAATGCAAATGAAAACCACAATGGGATACATATCCGTTAGGGTTGCTAACAATACCAACTGCTGGCAAAGACTGGAACAACTGCAACGTCTGTTGCTGACGGGCATGTGCAGTTATATAATAACTGTGGAAAACAATGTCCTAATTTCTTGTAGGACCAAACATACATTTCCCACATGACCCAGTAATTCCACTCCTATTCATTTGCCCGAGAGAAATGAAAACACAGGACCGCAGAAATACTTGAACAACAATGCTTGCAACAACTCTGTAATTGTAACCCCAAACTGGAAACAGTTCAAATGCCTATGAAGGGGTCAGTGGATAAGTAAAGTATGGCATATCCATGCAATGGAATACTACTCAGTTTCAAAAGGGAGGAAAACCTGATTGATGCATGTAAAGTGAATCTTTAAAAGATGCTGGTGAAAAAGGGCATATACAGAAGAGAAGGTATTTGGTATGATTCCCCTAACATGAAACTCTGGAAAGGACAAATCTAATGTAACAGAAAGTGGACCAATAGTTGTTTGGGCCAGGATTGGGGGAGGGGCAAGGGCTGCCTGAAGAGGGGCTCAAGAGAACTTTTTGGGGTGATGATGGGATGTCCTGTAAATATGCCTTGTTTGTGACAGTAATTACATGAGTGGCATAAATTTTTTGAAATCTGTTGAAACATAGACTTGAAATGGGTGCTTTTCACTGTACACAAATTATACCTTTAAAAAGTTCAAGGAGTTTCCCTGGTGGTCCGGCGGCTAAGACTCTGTACTCCCAATGCAGGGGGCCTGGGTTCCATCCCTGGTCAGGGAACTAGATTCCCACATGCCGCAGCCAAGAGTTCGCAGGCTGCCACTCAAGATCCTGTGTGCTGCAACTACGACCTGGTGCAGCCAAATAAATAGATAAATATATAGAATAAATAACATAACATAACAAATAAAATAATATAGTAATAAATAAATATAAAAGGTCAAGAACACTTATCATTTCATAAAAAAATAGAATGCACAGATTAGCTGAAATTTAAAACACACACACACACACGACCTGTAATCCCACCCTTTGGAAATTATACTGCAAGTACTTTGGCCTATAGCCCAAATGACACTGCAGGCATTTTGTCTGTACCTAGGTCGTGCATATGTATGTAGTGTTTTACAAAATCAGAGTCATGTGACATTCACTATTTTGTAACTTCCTTTTTCCATTTAACAGCATCTGGAAAACATACTTCCACACCCACAGAAGCTCTCCCATACCCACACTTTAATGGCAGTGGAAGCGCTGCGTCCTGTGACTCTACCCTCCTTTGTATCACCCAGCCCTGCCTGGGGGACACTGAGGCTGTTTCCCATTATTTGCCGTCACAACCATGCTGAGCTAAACATCCTCAGAGCTATGTCTTTTTGCTCATCAAATGGTTTCCCTGGTTGAGTTCAGAGCAGGAGATTAAGGCAGTGGATGGGGGCCAGTCCTGCAGCCCAACACCCTATCAGTGTGTGAGATGTCCTTGACGATGAATTTCAGGACCCACTCAGCCTTTTTCCTCTTGGCTCCCCACCTGAGGTCTCTCTGAGACAAGGACTGGTGAAAGCCTGCAGGGTCTGTTCTAGAGGGCCTGTGGGTGGAGGTGTGCGGGGGAGGGATCTGGCACCTGCGGGGAGAAATATTTGAGCTGCTGGGAGCTTTTCTCTCAGGGAGGCCCACGGGTGGGAGGCCCCTCTGCTTGGCAGGGCTGGGAGGCAGGCCAGGCCCGGAGCCACACTCCCTAGCAAACACCACCTGGTCCAGGTCATTCCCGCAGTACTGGTCCGGGCACTGCCCAGGGACCTTGCCTGGGCCGGGGGTGGAGCTGGTGGCTAAGGGCCCGAGCGCCATCTCCAGTTGGAAACTTCCCTCATCTTCTCCTGCTGGTGTCTGAGCGATGGCTGCTGTGGTCAGCGGGAAAGGGTATGGTTTCGGTAAGTCAGGGGTCTACTGTATCTCCACCGCGCTGGCCAAGCGGGAAGATCTGCACAACAGATCTCCGGCCCTTTTCTGGCTCATCCCAGTGTTCTCCCTGCCCAACACGTGATGCCTGCTATGTGATCAAATTTGGCTAACGTTTTCCCAAAGGCGATCCTCTTTCCTCTCCTCTCCTTTCAAACAGATATTAGACCACCCCCAACCCCATCTCCCTGCAGGGGACAGAAGACTATTCCATGGTCTTCCCACTCCTGGGGTTCCTATTTTTCTATTTGGAAAACCATTTCAAGGAGGCGATAATTATATAGGGTAAAACTAATTTCAAACAGTGAAAAAGGACAGAGGGTCAAAAGGACCTCTCCCCTCCATTCCCTAAAGCCCCTCCCGAAGGCAATGGCACCCTACTTCAGTACTCTTGCCTGGAGAATCCAATGAATGGAGGAGCCTGGTGGGCTGCAGTCTACGGGTCGCTAAGAGTTGGATGCGACTGAGCGACTTCACTTTCACTTTTCACTTCCATGCATTGGAGAAGGAAATGGCAACCCACTCCAGTGTTCTTGCCTGGAGAATCCCAGGGACGGGGCGGGGTGGGGGGGAGCCTGCTGGGCTTCCGTCTATGGGGTCGCAAAGAGTCAGACACGACTGAAGCGACTCAGCAACAGCAGCAAAGATCTTTACAACTTATCCTAAAGGAGATCAACGCTGAATATTCATTGGAAGGACTGATGCTAAAGCTGAAGCTCTAATACTTTGGCCACCTGATGCAAAGAGTCGACTTATTGGTAAAGACCCTGATGCTGGGAAAGATTGAAGGCAGGAGGAGAAGGGGACAACAGAGGATGAGACGGTTGGATGGCATCGCTGACTCGATGGACGTGAGTTGTAAAGCTCTCTAGGCAGACATGCCAGATGTACGTCATGTTCAGAAGAACATTCCACATCAGTTCGTAAGACGTTCACTCCATCTTTTCACGCTCACAGGTCTTTTACAGATGCTCTGGAAGATCCCTAAGTCATCTGCGGCACAGGGATGAGAATAGTGTCAGTGTGGCCGTCTTGTTGTGCAGACTCAGAGGATGTCCCAGGTCCTGGCATGAAGGACGCCTTCAGTCAGTGTTGGCGGCTGTGTCCAGGGAGAGGGGTTCTGATGGTGATGAAACCAGAGAAAGGGTAAAGGAACTAAAGGGTGTTGTGTTCAGCTGTATTCAGCTGATGCCAGCTGTATTCAAGTGCCTCTCGGGCTGTAACGAGGCTCGATTGTGGGGCTGGCTCTAAAGGTTCCATGGAGGAGGAGGCAGGAGGCCAGCTTCATCTCATCATGGGGAATGAACTTCCCAGCCCTGGAAAGGAATGAGCTCCCCACTCCTGGAAGCAGGCGAGCTGGACGTCAGCTTCTTGGCGATGCGAGCATTGGACGAGGCAAGGTCTTAGACTAGATTCTAGGTGGTGGGACGCAAGAGGAGAGCCTGGTCCAGTAAGTCCATCACAGTAGTATCATTCTGGTTTTACTGATGCCACTGTGGGTGGCTTGGTTCCTTTGTTCTGCTCCAGGTATTTCTCCACTGAGCAGTGGGGACCCCAGTGTGGTTGGTGGCTGCCTGGAGGGGATGGAGAGATGGCTGTGTTATTGGTGAAGGAAGCTCACCCTTTTATCTCAACGGAGATCCCTCTGCCAACCTTGGCCATCCTTGCCTATTCTTGTCTAGTTGTTGCTTAGTCGCTCGGTCCTGTCTGACTCTTTGCGACCCTGTGGACTGCAGCATGCCAGGCTTCCCTGTCCTTCACCATCTCCCAGAGCTTGCTCAAACTCATGTCCATTGAGTCGGCGATGCATCCAACCATCTCACCCTCTGCCATCCTCTTTTCCTGCCCTCAATCTTTCCCTGCAACAGGGTTTTTTCCCAATGAGTCGGCTCTTCGAATCAGGTGGCCAAAGTATATTGGAGCTTCAGCTTCAGCATCAGTCCTTCCAATGAATATTCAGGACTGATTTCCTTTAGGACTGACTGGTTTGATCTCCCTGAGTCCAAAGAACTCTCAAGAGTCTTCTCCAGCACCACAGTTCTTGTCTGGTGAGTGGTTGAAATCCAGGTGGGCTGCCTGGCAGGAACGGCAGGAATTTGTGGCTGGAGGCAGCCCGTTCTTTAGGAAGGATGGGCTGGGTGGGGTCGGGGGGAGAGTCAGGGGGCAAAGGGCAGGCAGGAAATCAGCAGCCCACCCACGTCTCCGCCTGCACAGGCTGCGGTGGGCAGAAACTGCTTCCTCTCTCACCCCTGTTTGCGGAGAAAGGAACTAGACTCAGTTCCTGAATTGGAAAGGAGAGGAAAGGGTGAAGGCTGCGAACCACTGACAGCACTGCACTTTCCCCAGCTCCTGGGAACCCGCGAGGCGGAAACGGAGTTTTCGCAGCTGGTTTCCAAGGTTGATGAACAGCAGAAGACGTGGCGGTTAAGACAACAGGTCCAGATTTCCGGTCCTCCAGGAGTCTTTCCAGAGAAACAGCACTCGCTAGAAGTGCCACCTGGGGGTCTTCCTGGTCATGGCAGGCCCCGAACCAGCCCACGTCAGTCCTGCTAGTGCGCGACCTGGGCCAGGACCCCTGCCCCCTGCTCTGCACCCAGGAGTCCTTGGCTGGGAGCATCACCCCTCACAGACCCGTCTTCAGATTTAATCGAGATCGAAGGTAGAAAGTAGCTACTACATATAATTTCAAAGACCTGGATCCTGGGAGTGAGTCAGACCTTTCGAAATGGCCTCTCAGTGGTTAGGCTTCCCTCAATAGCTCAGACAGTAGGTGAAGAATCTGCCTGCACTGCAGGAGACTCGGGTTGGATTCCTGGGTCAGGGAGATCCCCTGGAGAAGGAAATGGCAACCCACTCCAGTATTCTTGCCTGGAGAATCCCAGGGACAGAGGAGCCTGGTGGGCTACAGTTCATGGGGTCGCAAGAGTTGGACACGACTGAGGGCCTGAACCGCCACCAAGTGGTTCGGCATATTTAATTATCCTAATAACAAGCAAGTCAGTACTGACGTGAGCAGCTAACATTGGAGTAACAACAATGACAGTGTCAGCATTTATACTGTTCTTGCCAGGAGTTCAGGCACTGTGCTAAGGGCTTTATATGGATTATTATAACGGGTCACCACGAGAATCTGAGACTGCGGTGGTGTTATACCCACTTCTGCAGCGAGGAAACTGAGCTGAGAGAAGGGAAAACAATTGCCCAAGGCCACTCAACCTGCTGGTGGGTGGCTGATATCCAAATACAGGCTCCTGTCCTGCCCATCCCCCTCCACTGGACACACACACACACACACACACACACACACTCTCACACACTCACGCAAACACACACATGGGCAGCAGATCTTCACCTGGGGCTCAGGGTCTCAAGGCAGGCGCAGTAGACTTCTAGGGGACCCAGAACTGTATGCACATTTATGTAAATATGAATTATTTCTCCCTGGGGAGCAGCTGCATTGATTTATAAGATTTCTAAGCATGCTAATCGGGAAAGTAATCAACTGACTGTCATATATCGGATTTGCTAGAAACAGACTCTGGAAGAAACCAGGAAGGGGTGAAGCAATCAGAAAGAAAGAAGAAGCCAGGCCAGCAGCAATTTTTGCGATAGCCAGCCTCAGCCTGACCCCGCCGGGGCTCCAGAGGGTGAGTCACATGGCAGAGCTCGACAGTCCGCGGCAGGGTAATATTGGGGTGAGTGGGGGACACCAATCCAGAGTCACAAGATGTTGGAACTGCCAATCACGGCTTGTCATTCTCAACTGGGTCCTGGTTGAAAAGCCAGCCCTGAAGGACATGCTGGAGGCAACTGGGTGAAATCTGGAAGTGGGCCGGGTATCTGACGGTGTTAGGAGATGGATGCTAGCTTTGCTAGGTGAGCAGATGGCATGGTGAGCATGTGGAAGGATGGCTTTCTGGCGACGCGTGCTGCAGTATTTAGGGTGGAAGGGTCCTGCTGTCCGCCAGACAATCTAAAATGGTTCAACACACCTCTCCAACTCTCAGATGAGAAGAGGCTTAGGCAAAAAGATTGTAATTGTTGAGTTGAAGTTGTGGATATATGGGAACCATTCACTTTCATTACTCATTTTCTCAATTTGAAAAACTTCATAATGAACATTTGAAAGACTCGTCTGAGGGCAGATAACCCTCAAGGCAAGTGTCTGCACGCTCTGAGGGCTCAGCCCGCGGGAGCAGTCTCCACCTGAGTTACTGGTTGACCACAGGCCTGGCCGGGGGCTGACTGCCGGCTTCTTGCCCTGGAGTCCCCGGGCTGCACCTCAGGGGTCCCAAAGCCAGCACACGATTTCAGCCGGGCCCTCACATACCCCGCGTGTCACGGCCACACCTTGTTCCCACAACCTTTCAGCCGCCTGGTGAGTGCCCTTGTGCTGGGCTGGCCCTGGGGCTGCCTGGACCCCAAGGTGGTGGACCCAGGGCGTCCCGGCGTAGCTGGCACCTCTTCCTTCCAGACATTCACGTGTCAGTGCTTGAGGAGCGCTTTCCCCTCGGGCCTGCTGGGAAGCCCTGGTGGCTGTGAGCTGGCGTGGCTGCACCGCTGCCTTCTGGGGCTGCCCGGAAGGCCTGGGTGCTGGTGGCGGTGGGAGGGCAGGCCAGGGGCCCTGGCGCTGGAGTATCCGGGCTCAGCAGGGTGGATGGAGGGCCGGTCCGGGGCTGTCCCAGGATGCGCACCCGGCATCGCCCAGAGCTGACCCTCATGGGATGCGTGGAGCCTTCAGTGAGGACGATACAGGAGCCAGGAGAGGCTGGCAGGGCACAGGCTGGTCTCGCCTGCCCAGTGCACTGGGACCACGAGGGTGAGCACGTGCAGGGGGTGGGTGGGCCTGAGACTCTGAATTTCCCTCTGGCCTCGGCTATGTGGATGCCCCTGCCCGGTGCCACTCTCCTTGGCCTCAAGGGAAGGCAGCTCTGGGGAGGGGGAAGGAAAGGGGCGGAGCCTTGCCCTCCCTGCCACCACTCACAGGGACCAGGTGCCCTCCTGCAGGCCGCTTGTGTGCTGCCTGGCCGTGGGTACACGTGGGTGCCTGACCCTGGGGCCAGGGGTCAGCGGCCCTCCATCAGTCATCATGACCCGAGCTGGAGGGAGGCGGGCCCCTTCCTGAGAGGAAGCCGAGCGTGGGATGCCAATGCCTGTGCTCAGCACGCGGGCGGGCCTGAGGCCCTCCCCACTCCACCGCTCAGCAGCCTCTGGGTGCCCTGGGGGAGAGTGGCAGGACGCAGACCACAGGGAAACCAGCCCCAATCCATCCTGTGCTGAGGTTTAGAATCTAGCTGGCTCTTCCTAACACGAGCAGTGTTCCCCCACCCCCCACTGCTTCCCCATGAATAGGGGGAAGGCTACATCTCAGGTTCTTTCCCAGGTTTGTCTCATTCCCGAGCGGGAGGCCCTGGGACTCCCCGCTGGAGGAGACATGTGCAGCCCTGCTCTCACCCCCAAGCTCCTCCAAGGAACAGTCCTCGGGGGTCCCCCTAGTGCAAAGAGTCCCTGCTTCCTTTGTCCATGGTCTGGACAGAGGACATAACTTTGCACCACTCTGATTCAGACGTCAGGGGGGCTGTGGGCAACGGCCCCATCCGCTGCGTCCCCGCCCTCTTCTCCATCCCTTCATCCAGCTGGCTGGCCGGCGCTTGCTCTCCTCTGACCAGGCAGACGCGCTCTGTCTGCCCCGCCTTCGCCCTGGCTGTTCCCTCTGCCGGGCCTGCTGTCCCCCCAGTGACTCCGCTCCTCGCTGCATTCCGTCTGTGCTCCGTGAGGCCCCCACAGCCCCTTACTTGCTTCTGTGATTTGATGTCACAGCATTTACATCCACTCGGCTTTTTTTTTCCTGTTGTTAGTTTGCTTTGTCTGTTAGGTTTTAATATGCTTGTCACCTGTGGTCCCCTCTGGAATGCGTTTGCTCTGTAGAACGTCCCAGGATGTGGCTCAACAGACGGTAGCCGGTCAATCAAAATGTGTGGCCGGGTGAACGGATGAGTGAGTGAGCAGCACAGATCATGCGCTGAACGCCTTTCCGATCTCTGAGTGGCTGCTAGCTATGGAGAGAATGCAAGCCCACGAGTGACAAGCGGCTACCCTTACGTCAGATCCAGGCTAATAGGGGTGTCGAAGGGCTGATTATGAAGTGGCTGTGCCCCTTTTGTCCAGCAGAGGGCAGCCAATTCCTGACAGCTTGAGATCCCTGCCTTGCTAAGAAGGGCTTGTTTCTTTTTTTCCTCTTTGAACTTATTTTTAAGTTTAATGGGAAATATTTTTTTCAAAAATCCCACAGTCCACATGGGGGGGAGAATGACTTGATCTGATACACAGGCACTTGGGAAACTGTCTCCTCCTAAGCTTCAAAGTGACTCTTCTCTTTTCAGGACACACAGAGACCTGTGGCATGGCTCTTAGATTCTGAGGAGCCCAGGAGTGGAGCTTGTTATCTCAAACTTCTCAGAGTCCATCGGGTCTGCTGCAGCCCATCATTGCCGGCCGGCCTGCTTGCCTGCGTCACAGCCGCAGGGCTCTGTCTTTGGAGCAGAATTCCCCAGGAGATGTCTGCAGCAAGGCCAGGGGCTGCCCTGGCGAGGGAGAGGGTGGGGGAACAGGAAGCCTCAGCTGTGTGTCTGGTCTGGTACTAATTAGCTGTGTGACCTTGGGCTAGTCACTTAACCTCTCTGGTCTGTTTACTTTTCTGTAAATGGGGTGCCAGATTGACTCATCTTGAAGTTCCTTTGAGCACAAAAGTCCATAGGGAGGGGAAGGCTCCAAGCCCAGTGCCTGGGATAGGGCAGGCCTTGGAGGCACTTCATAAATGCCTGGATTGTGTGAGACTCGGGGCGGACATGGGTGGATCTGCAGTCAGTGTTTATTTCCAGCTTTGGAGTGGAACTGAGGCTGGCTCTTGGTCCTGCCACTAATGGTGACCTCTAGTGGCTTGTTTCTCTGAGCCTCAGTTTACCCATCTGTAGGACGGGTGTATACCTCTGCATGGGTGTTGTGAGTTCCCAAAGTGATAACAATTTAGTGTGTGTGTGTGTGTGAGAAAGAGAGAGAGAGAGAGAGAGAGAACATGCGGATATGTGAGTTTTGAGTGTGTGTAAGTATGCATGTGATGGGGGACAGTGGAGAAAAAAATCTAAAACATAATCTTTTAAAATTGGGGTGAATTCACATGTATTTGAAATGAAATATAAATATAAGTTTCACATTTATAGTGAAATTTGCACAATTATTTTCAAGTGTGTAGTTCAGTGACTAATCTTTCAAAAGAACTTAGAAATTAGGGAAAGAGTGAGAACCCACTGTCAGGACCTGTGCCAAATGCTTTGCCCGCATGTTGTCATTCGATCCTCACAACTCCATGAGGGAGGAAGGGACTTGGCAGAGAAGGAAATGAGAGCTCAGAGAGGTTGAGCAACTTTCCCAAGAGCACCCAGCCAGGAAGTACAGGGTAGGGTTCAACCCCAGGGTTCCCTGGTCCAGGCGCAGGAGGTGATGGAGGGCCCACAGCCCCCTGGCCGTCCTTCTGACCTGACTCAGAAGCCCTGGGAAGGGCCGCAGGCAGGCTCGGGTGGGGGCCGGGATGATGGGCAGGGCGGCAGGGGCCCAGTTAAGTCACTTGACCTCATCATCCCTTCATTTCCTGCTCTGCCTAAGAGGAAATGTTTACACAGCGTCCCCACACAGACGCTGCACAGGCCTGGACTTGCAGTAATTAGCTGAACAATGAGGGTCCAGCGGCTATTGAGTGGCCCAGGCACTGGCCTGGGGTCAGGCAGCCAGGGGCCTGGCTCCTCACTGAGAAACTCTCCTCGTGACCCTGGCCTGTCCCCACGCCACCCTGGGCCTACTTCTCCGCATGGGAAAGGCAGCGGCAGGCGGGCCGGCCCCTAGGACCCCTGGAAGGCCCCACAAGTGGGTGAAGCACCTGGTATAGGGAGGTATAGGGGTATAGGGAGGGAAGGAGGCATGGGGCTGACGGGGCCCACGTCAGGCTCTCTTCCAGATCTGTGGCCCAGAATGTTTGATTTGAGGGTCCTCGAGGCAGCTCAGCAAGGCGTGGCATCCCTCTGCGGTATCCTTGCTTGGAGGACCCCATGGACAGAGGAGCCTGGCGGGGTTGCGAAGAGTCAGACACGACTGCAGTGACTTAGCAGGCACACACAAGACAGTTCAGTGTCCAGCCTCCATTTATGAAATAGCTTTTCCAAGTGGTTTGTTTGCTCACTCATTAGTTAATACACTAGTTAATTAATCAAGCAAATACTTATTATGCATCCATGGCTAATCATCCTCTTCCAAAAACTGCCCCCCTTTCCCTAGAGCTCCTTAGGCGGCATGCCTGGCCAGGGACTACATTTCCCAGACTTCTCTGCACCACAGGGGTCACGTGACTAGCTCTCACCAATAAGAGCGAGCAGTGAAGATGCTTCCCACTGAAGCGCTGGGAAGTGGGCCGTCCCACCGAGGGGGTGAGGCGCCTGTATCTACTCATGGGCTCTCACGTGCTATTGGCTGCGGGCTGCTCTGAGGGGTGTTAACGCCTCCAGTTCACCTTGTGCTCAGGCTGCGGTCACAAGCCGAGGCCAGGAGTCTGCAATCTGTGTCGCAGGGCAGCTCTGATGGCTCTAGGAGGAGGCCCTCCTGGCCTGGCTTGCAGCTTTGCAAGGCTGCCGGCTCTCCCAGGTGTCACTTGACTGTGGCTGCATTGCCCCGACCTCTGCCTCCATCCTCACGTGGCTTCTCCACGCCCCCATCCCAGGCCACCACCGTGGTGTCTTCATGTGGCCTTCCCATCAGGATGGCAGTCGATGCATTTAGTGCCCAGTCTCACCTAGCATAACTTCTTTGTAACTGACCACCTCAGCAGAGACCCGATTTCCAAACGGACAAGCACGATGGGAGGTGGCACCACGCAGAGTGGAGACCTTGGCTCCGGCAGTTGGATGTTTTGAGCCCTGAAATGGACGGTGCCAGCCGGCATTCACTTAGACTGGGAACCAGAGCACGGGCTTTCAGCTGGGGGCTCCGTGGTCAGAGGGCCTGGCCCTGGCGTCGGGATCTCCTGGTCCCAGGATCTCATTTCCTTCAAAAAGCCCTTGCTTTTGAGCAAACAGCATCTCCTGTGAACGACTACGCTCTCTGCTCCCTCTGCCTGACGCACTTCCGATGTGTCTCTGCCTGAGACACATTGTTCACTGAGCTCCTCAAAGAAGACACACGGTGCGTCTACAGCTCCACCCACTCTGTGTGCCCTGGGGGCTTTAGCATCTCATGGGCCAGATGGCAAGTCCAGGCTCCACTACTTGCTGGCTGTGTGTCCTTGGGCGACTTACATAACCTCTCTGGGCCTTGGCTTCTGCTGTGGGTGTACTGTGAAGACTGAATGAAATCATATGTGATAATATATGTAAAGGGTTCTGCACGCAAATGGCACTGCTCTTTTGTTTGCGGCTGTGTGTGACTCCGTGGCTGACCTCTCTGAGGAACTCAGGGATGGAGCTGCAGGGTGGGCTCTGAGCTCCCATCCCTCCTCCCAAGCTGCCTGCTGGGGAGGTTCCTTGCCTCCCCATTCCCCGTGGATGACTCCCATGAGGTCAGCAGAGGTGGCACGTGTCCCATCTGTCATTTTGCTCTGTTCCGTTTCCCTGCCAGGATCCCCAAGGTGAGGGCCTGCCCTGTCTCCATACCCCACCCCACCTTGCCGCAGGCCCAAAACAGGATGAGAATGTGGAAAGACAAAATGGGAAACAGGAACCCGCCCTGTGCAACGCGGCCCACCAAGGCTTTCTTCCCAGCGTGACTCAGGGCGTAGGAATCACCCACATTGGGTTTCCAAAGCCAGGCCGGGTCTCTGCAGGGTTCTTGTCCCCTAATAGGTAACAGGACAGAACAGGACAGCTGGGCTCTGGCTGCGGCTTGGGCAGGATCTGCAGATGTTGGCCTCGTCGAGCTCCAGGTCACACTGTCCCCAAGTCTCCCCCAGCTTCGGAGCCCAGCCAGCTGCCCTTTACAGAGCAGGGGAGCAACTGCCCTGCACGCGCGCCCCACCCCCCACCCTGGACCCTGGCTTCAGAGACTCCTCTCCACATGGCCCTCTGTCCAGACAGACGATGCCAAGATCTGATGCTCACATTGAGCAATTTGGGGCAAGCCTAAGTGAGACGTGTCCTGATTTCCAAGATAAAGTCCAGACGTGGTGGAGCTGGGACCAATCCTGACTCTGCTTTCCCTCGAGTGTAGCGGCCTCTGCTGCCTGATCCCGGCGTGGTCAGCAAGGTCTGGCCTCCCTGCGGTTGCCAGGACTCGCTTTAGGAAAGGCTCAATTTGCCTCCAGCGGAGGAACTTGTCCTCAGCACAGTGATGTGACCTGATGGCCTTGGTAGGATGAGGGCAGGTCATCGTGGCCCCACTGCTGGAGGACAACCTGCATTGCCCGAGCTCTCATCACGTCCTCACGACAGTCCTGGCGTGGGCGAGGCGGGTGCTCTGCTCATGGTGCTGGCTTCCAATATCGGTTGTTTGTGCCTGGCCCTGCTTGGAATGTTTGATGCCTGTTCTGTGTGAGCTGCTAGACACTCTGAATATCACCCCTGGAGCTGGGTGAATGTTACCACCCCATTTCACAGATGGGAAAATGGAGGCTTGGGGAAATGAAGTTTCTCTTCGCTAAGAAGGAGAGGAGATGAGTTTCAAAGACGGGGCAACCAGACTCCACTCCCAAGTCCAGAGCTTGGGGAAAAATCTTCCCTTCTCACAACAAGGACCCCATTTCCTATTGTTTCCCCACCTCGGCTGAGCAGGGAATCTGTTCTGTCCCAAATACATGCCTGACCGCCAAGGACAGGAACCTACTGGACCTACTGCAGCTACTGGAGACAGAGGGGCTCTGAGAAGTTTGGGGAAAGTGGCCAATATTGTTTGGGGTCTTTCTTTTAGGTGAACAGGCTATCAGGGTAACTTTGAAATAAAACTTCATATTCCTATAGCTGAAACTCAAGGGTTTCTGGGAACAGTGGCCTCCAATGGGTGTGTTTGGCTCCGAGAGGGAGTCATAGAGTGTGATGTCAATTCCACACACAGAAGTCTCACACGGGCTCCCAAGAGCACAAGACGGGGGACCCTTGAGGCTGAGTGGTGGTGTGCCTTGTCTCGGGGTGGGGGTTGGGTCCCCAGAAGCATTGCCTGAGATAAGGATTTGGGGGCAGGTAGCTTTCGGAGGGAGTGTGATCCAGGAATCCTGTGGCTGGCAGGATAATGGTCCCCAAAGACGTGCAGATGGCCAACAGACACACGAGAAGATACTCAACATGGCTAATTATTAGAAAAATGCAAATCAAAACTACAATGAGGTACCACCTCACACTGGTCAGAATGGCCACCATTAAAAAGTCTACAAAAAACAAATGCTGGAAAAGGTGTGGAGAAAAGGGAACCCCCCTTATACTCTTGGTGGGAATGTGAATTGACGTAGCCACTATGGAGAACCGTATGGAGGTTCCCTAAACTCTAAAACTAGAGCTACCATGTGATCCAGCACCCCCACCCCCGGGCGCACGTCCAGACAGAACCACAATCTGAAGGCGTACATGCACTGCTGTGCTCACAGCAGCTCTATTTACAATTGCTGCTGCTGCTGCTGCTGCTGAGTCGCTTCTGTCGTGCCCGACCCTCAGCGACCCCATGGCCTGCAGCCCACTAGGCTCCTCCGTCCATGGGATTTTCCAGGCAAGAGTAGGAGTGGGGTGCCATTGCCTCCTCTAGTTGCTAAGGCACGGAAACCGCCTGGATGTCTGTTACTAGAGGAACGGATAAGGAAGAGGTGGGACAAACATACACTGGAATACCACTCAGCCATGAAAAATGAAACAATGCCATTTGCAACAACATGGATGGACCCAGACATTATCATACGAAATGAAGTAAGTCAGAAAGAGCACGACAAATACAGTATCACTTATATGTGGAATCCAAAACACAGCACAGATAAACACATTTATGAAACAGAAACAGACTCACGGACAGACACTAGACTTATGGTTGCTATGGGGGCGGCAGCTGGGGGAAGCATGGAGTGAGAGTTTGGGGTTAGTAGATGTGAGCCATCGCACACAGAGTGGATAAACAAGGTCCTGCTATAGAGCATAGGAGACTATATTCACTACCCTGTGATAAGCCGCAATGGAAAAGAATATGAAAAAGAACACACATGCGCAGCTGAGTCACTTTGCTGGACGCAGAAGTTAAAGCAACAGGGTAAATCAAGCACACTTCAATAAAACATTTAACCAAAAAGGCAAGAAGACAGAGATCATCTTGGATTATCTGAGGAGGTCCAGTATGATCATAAGGGTCCTGGAAAGATAGAAGAGAGACTTGAAGATGTTACCCTGCTGAGCGAAGATGGAGAAGGGGCCACGGGCCAAGGGATGCTGAAAAGGTCATTAGGAAGCGTGCGGGCAGCCGGGGCTCAGCCCCCTGGGGACCCTCAGTGCTGTACCCCTGAGGTGCTGGATGGGAAGTGAGGAGTTCATCCCTCGCTTCCCGGAGCTTCCAGGCTTCCCTCGGCAGCAGGGTGGAGCAATGCCCCGTGCGGGTGAGAAGCGGAGAGGGGCAGCCGCAGCCATGGGGATGCCGGCGCTCCAGGGGCTACGCGGGGCACGGCTTCCCCCACTTCTGCTGTGTGTTTGGTCCCCCCGTCCTTTTTACTAATAGTTTTCTATAAATAGACTCACTGTAGAAGACATTCAAACATATGTAAAAGCAGTCTCGGTCCCAGTAACGATTCCTGAAAAATGACGGGCTTGGTACTTAATTTTGCATTTCCCCCTAATAAACATGAAAAGAAATACATTTACCATTAAAATAAAAAAGTCTGCCCATTGATCACCTAGAATCATCTGTTACCACCCAAACATCCATGCTATACATTTAAAAAAATGCTGCATTATCTTATTTGCCCCCAAAACAAATGTATGGATGAAGAACTAAGCTCAGAGAGGTTAAGCGAGTCTCCTAAAGACACACAGTAAGCGGCTGAGCCCACTGATTTCTCAGTCTCCAAAGCCAGTAGTCTTTCTCCTACACCACCCTCTGCCTCACAGAGACAGTGGTGCTGATAATAATAACTATTTGAGGGCTGAGCTCTGTGCCAGTCCAACTTCCGAGTCCTCCAAACATTGCAACTCATCAAATCCCCACCACAGCCACCATGGCCCCCACTTGCTAGCCTTGCCCGATTATTTTATGACAGTCACAAGATCAGGTGTTTTAAAAATTTAAATCAGCAGCAGATTTCATTGTCTCCATTTTTTTTTCCCAGAGGACGAAACAAAGGCAGAGAATTTAAGTCAGTTGCCCAAGGTCACATGGTATGACTGGTTCCTGAAGGGTTTCGGGTTCAGCCTCCACCCCCTGAGACACAGAGTTCCAGGGAACTGGCTCTCAATTTATTCTGATCAGGGGATGACCCTGGTTCTGTGTCGGGGGAAAAGGCACAAGTGGTTTCCCATGAGCCGGTTTGGAATTCTCTGGGTTGGCCTGACGCCTCGTTCTCTCTGTCGTGCGTCCCCAGGTTGGCTGGGGCCTGGGAGGAGAAGGGACTTGTTTCTCTGTGCAGAGACCCCCATCCCCCAAGTGGTGCAGACCCTCACTCACCGTGGATGCCCCGCACCCCACCCCAGGCGATGTTTAATCATTTCAACATCCCAGAATCAAAAAGGGAAACTCCCATGTGGGAGTCAGTCTGATCCTGACCATCAGCAAGTGAGAAATTTCTGTCTAAAAGGGGCCTGGTCAGGACTGGGTCATCAAAGCAGGGCAGTGGTGGCCGTAGGCTGCTGATGGACACCGCTGCTTGTTCAAATACACAATGATGTGTCACCCGATGGGCCACAGGTGTCCGGGGAGGCATGGCGGTGGGGCGGGGGGGTGAGGCCGGAGGCAGGACCTGGTTGGAAGGAAGCTGTGCCCAGGCGCCCCCCACTGCGAGCCGACTCTCCTGGGGAGAAATCTGGGGCAAACAGTTCTTGTGTTTTTGTAAGAATTCACAATGACTTCTGTTGCTCTTTTCTTGTCATTAAAGATACTAAGACTTAGGAGAGTGTGGCGAAGGGAGGGACACAGAAAAGGCGAGCGGGCCAGGAGCAGACACGCGGCCACACGGAGGGCTGCCCCGTGTCCACCCCTTGGCCCTCCAGCCTCCTGATGAACCGCTGGCCTCCTCCCCATGTACCTGGAGTCAGCCTGAGGCTTCAGAGCAGGCCCGGCCCCAGGCAGACCAGAAAGGGCACCCTGAGCCTGGGACAGGTGGGGGCTGGTGGATGCAGGCCTCGGCTCCCTCTCCCCTGGGATGGACGCCTCGGGCGAGTCCCGCACCTCGGCCCCCGCCCCACCCGCCCCGGCCACGTCGGTCTCCGTGAGTGTCGGCAGGCAGCTCAGACACCACCGCCTGGCACCTTGGTTCCCCTGGGAACAGGGGCTCAGGACTGAGCCCACAGCGGGGCGATCCCAGCCTCCACCGAGGAGGGGGTGACCCATAACCCTGGCCCCCCTGAGCTTCGGTCTCCTCATGGGGGGAAGTGATGGTCTTGCAACAGGCACTGTTTGGTTTCAAGGAGCCAGGCCTCCTCTGCAGCCTCGCGCAAGGGCCTTCTGGGCTAAGGGCTGGTGCCGAGCCGCCCCCGCCCTCTCCCTGGGTTGCGGTTATTTGTGTCCCAGACCAGCTTCTCAGGGGGCAGGCACCAGGCTTTAAATCTCAAGGGTCAAGGGTGACGCTGAGGTTGCCTTAATCTGTAGATTTACCTCCATCTCTCCTTCTGTGCATTTAATTATTTTAGGCTTTGATCTTGTTTCAAACTTAAAGGAAAGCTCAAGAGCAAGACAAAGATGCCAGTGCCCACCGCTGCCACCACTGAAGAGACAGCTTTCTTCCAGCAGCCCCGCCCAACGGTCACTCACATCCCCAGGTCACAGATGAGAAGACTGAGGCCGCGGGGTGGGGGCTGGGGGCTCTCAATAGGAAGCACAGCCAGGAAGGCCAGGGTCACAGTCTGTACGCAAATTGTCCGGGCTGAACACCCAGCGTGGCCACAGAACCTGAATCTCTTTGATTTCCCGAGACCTGTTCACAGGGTGGCTCCAGAATACCAGTGTAAAAGCCTTTGCAGGGAGGGGCTCCTGGAGCCGCGTGTCCACTGAGCTTGACCTCAATGAAGAAGATGGTGGCTCCGTGTGGGATGAGGCTGGTAGACAGGTGCCCGGTGGCCTGGCCTCCAAGCCCCTCTGGGGCCACCTGAGTCACTGGGCAGTCATTTCTTGCTGAGGATGGCGTGGTGGTGGTGCAGCCACGTGGGGCCGATGCCAGTCCTCGAGGGTTAATGATGCGCGTGGGGCGCCTGGCCCTGGGCCCAGTGGGTGAAGTGATGAGCCCCCGGCCACGTCGGCTCAGAGAGGAGCAGGGGTCCAGGGTTGCCCCTTCCCTGCCCCTGCTGCCCCACCGGACGCTGCCCAGCGAGGCTTCGGGAGGACAGCGCTTGGGCTGGAGTGGGGTGGAGGACCCTCAGCTCCTCTGGAGAGGCTCCTTCTCTGCTCTCTTAATCCCTGGAGACTCCAAAAATAACTGGCCCATGTGGAGAGGGCCTCCTGGGCCGCCTCCCACCTTGGAGCAGCTGCATTCCTGAGGCCGCCCTGCCACCCTGGGCAGTTGTGGTCTCTTCCTGGGAGGCCTGGTGACATACGGAGGCCGGCCTGCAAACCTCCCCTTGCCCCCAGATGACCATCCTGTTTGTTCACCAAGACTCATGAGTTAGTGTGGAGTAAACAGGCCCCTGTGACCACTGCTTAGGGGGCAGTGAAACCCCCTGGGTGAGGCTCAGAAGCTGTGTGTTTTGGGTTGGTGCCCTTTATCTCTCTGAGCCTCGGCGTCTTCAACTGTAAAATGGAGACAATTATTATCGCATAGACTGAGTAGACTGTCTGCAGGCCCCTGATATCCATCTTCCCTTTCCCTGTAGAACAGCACTCCCAAATTCAAGCGAGGGAAATGATGGTCCCAAATAGGGACCCCACTTTCTAGCGTGCCTTGCAGCCGGATGTGGTCACGTGAACAGTGCTGGCCAGTGGGCTGAGATGGTGTGGTTCTGGACCTGCCTAGGGTCCCGTACCCCTCCCTTTGTGGACCCAGCGGATGAGGACATGCGAGGCGGGGGATGGCAGGATGGAGGACCCCAGCCCGCTGTGGACTTTGCGGAGCAGAGCTTGGACTCCTGTGAGGGAGAGAGATGGACTTTTGAGCTGGGGTCTGTTAGACACAGCCCGACCCCCTCACTGTCCAGAGCGGATCTGTGAGGCCAAGAGCAAGGCTGGGAGTTTCACGTGCATCTTCTCATTCGGCTTCCACAACTGGCCGCTGCCGAAGGGCAGACATGACTGTTATCTCCATTTTGCAGAGAAGACCCAGGCAGAGAGGGGCAAGTTCACGTGGCCACAGTCACGGAGCTACGAGCAATAGGAAGGCAGAGCCCTTACTTGAAACACGGTATTTGAGGAGCCCCAAAGCTAGTCTCCTGGAAATCCAAGGTGAGCTTTCTCAGTCCCAGGAGCAACCAGCGCTTGGCTCTGGGATTGGTGAGTCTTAACCAGTAGCACCTTGTGCCTGGTGGAGCTTTCATAAGCACTGATTGACTGGCTTTTTTTCTGGGCCGCTATCTCAAGAAATTTGGTTCTTGGTGAGATAGGACACTAGCGAGGGTGATGCTGCCGAGGAGCCTGGTTCTCTTGCAGATCCCTGAGGACCTGTGTGCGTCCAGATTCCTCCTTGCGAAAGGGTGAGGAGCATCATCTGAGCAGCCGATGTGGCCAAGAGCTCAGGCAAACTGGGCTTTTTTTTGGAGAAACTCGCCTGCCTCTGAATGAACAAGTAGCCTTTGAGCTGAAATGATAATTAAAAACCTGCTTCCAGACTTGTTTTGGTACCTTGTATTGGTGCAAGGACTTGTACAAATGACTCTCCCAAGGGAACCGCGGGGCTGCCTGAGGGTCCATTGCCCAGAACTCAGTGTTTTCCTGGCCAATCAGCGGGACGATGGATTTGGCTCCCACGAATTGCCGGGTCGAGGGAGGTCAACACGGAGTACCAGTTGGAGAACGGGACCCAGCGCCTTCTGTAGGACCTGGACCGAAAGAGGAGGGCGGGGGCCACTCCATCCCCAGGGCGGCCGTGCCTAGCCCTGTCCTTCCGCTACGCACTCGCCCCTATTGTGTGGCTTCCCTGGCACCCGGATGGGCCTCGCTCGCCACCATGTTCTGAAAAGGCATTCTCACATTTTTCTTCCAGGACGGCCTCAGCATAAACAGTTCTGGACGGTGGGCATCCGGCCTCCGGGGTCCCACTGGTTCCATCCGGTGTTTGTCATTTCCCCGGAGGCGGCTGGGGTGAGGGGTGGGGTTTGCAACGGGCATGGATGGAACGCGGAGAGGCCGGAGCATTCGGGGAGTCCACTGTTTATCTGGCGTGGCCACGTGACTCTTCCACGTCCATTTTGTAACTGGAGCCTGTGCAGCTCATTCTATTTCGCTTGACAGGAAGTTTATCGCTTGAAGGTGGAGTGTTTGGCATGAGGCTTCAGGATCGCTCTGCTGTTTCTGGCTGTCTGAGGATTAAGGGGCACAGGGACTGTTGGCTGGCTTCTCCCAGGAAACGTTGGGGTCTGAGTCAGCAGGCAAGTGGACAGGCCACAACGGGCTGGTGTGGTCTTTCCTGGGAAGTGGTGGTCAGCTAGCCTCCTCATCCCAACTCCTGTGGGCACCTTGAAAGTATGTGAGTTGTTCAGTCGTGTCTGACTCTGTGCGACCCCCAGGACCGCAGCCCGCCAGGCTCCTCTGTCCATGGGATTCTCCAGGCAAGAATACTGGAGTGGGTTGCCACTCCCTTCTCCAGGGGATCTTCCTGACTCAGGGATTGAACCCAGGTCTGTCTCACTGCAAGCAGATTCTTAACTGTCTCAGCCACCGGGGAAGTCCCTTGGGAACTTGAGTGCAACCCCTATATAGACTCACAGAGGGTTAATAAGAAGCTGAGTGTCTGGCATTGTGAACTCAGACAAGTTCTTAGGAGCTGAGCTTGCTGAGTTTCAAGCTTTATAAGCTGACTGACCGAGCATAGCAGTGTGTATGTGTGTGGACATGTGTGCGTGGACGTGTGTGTGTGCCTAGGTGTCTGTAGAGTATGAGAAACTCTAGTCTGGGTTTGTTCACCCCAAAGAGAACCAGTCCTGAAGATTAGCAGGCTGCTTCTGCCAAGCTCCCCTGAGGGTCGGCACAAGGGGTGGGCTGGGCCCCCCGAGCCCATCCATCAGAGGCAGCTGACGGGGTGTTAGCGTGGCCTCAACAGGAGATAGCGGAGGAAAAATGGCCTGGCCAGGGGATGCGTTTATCTGGCCTGGAGCCTGCATGTAGGTCCATTAGTCACATGGGCAGCGGCTGTCCTCAGAGCGGGTCTGAGACCCGGCTCCTCTCTCTGCCCCCTGCTCATGAATCCCCAGGTTCACCTGCCTGGTCACCTCCGGGCCTTGGCGGGGCTGCATTATCCACAGTGGCAGTGGTGTACCAGGCAACATAAACATTCCTGCTGCCCGGCTTCTAGCTTCTCTGCAGACTCGGATGATGTTTGTAATTACAAAACAAATCAATATCGTTTTTTAAACTGGAGGTTGGCAGATTAGCCCCTTGAGACAACGGGCAAGATGATAATCATCACAATTATTGTAAGGCTCCTGTATTTTTGCCTCTTAAATAACTTGACACACACCCTTGCTTCCTGGCTTTGGAGAATAAGTTGCTAGATTTGGGGTTGCTGGGCCACACACTCAGCGGATCTCAAAAGGCAGGTGGAATTCCCAGGGCCAGCGTCCTGGGTGGAGGAAAGCTGGGCTTTATCAGAGGGTGGTGATTTATAACGTGCCAAGTGGCCAAGCGGACCCAGCACCTCTCTGGCTCACTCATTACATGAGTGTCTTTGTGTGTCTCCTGGTGCCGGGAGGAGGCCAGCTGAAGGTGGGTAGGTGAGAGTAGGGGAGGGCAGGGCTCTATATGGGGTGTCTGGGGCGGGGGGTGCCTCCCTGCTTCTCCGTGGGTGAGCGCCAGCCATGAGGGTCTCTGGGTTATCTGCAGCCCTGGGGAGCTGGCCTCTGGCTGATGACACATTTGCTCTCCTAGAGGTTACAACTGACACGTCCCGGCCCAGATGGTCCCTGATAGACTTTATCTCCCAGATGGAGGGGGAACGTGGGGGGGGGGGCGGGGTCCAGACCTCCCCGGCTGCCCTCTGTGTGACCTCCACCTGCCTTGAGGAGGTAGCCCTCCTGAGCCAGGTAGATGACGATAATAATAACATAAATAACACACTGGGGCAGCAAGACTCTTTCCCTACATGCCAGACCTTTCACAGACATCATTCTTCCCCCTGACCCTGCAAAAGGGGTTGTTGCCAGGCCCATGGTACAGTCAGGGAGCTGGGGCTCCAATCCTAGGGCTGGCGCCAGCGTCCCCTCCACAGGGGCTGGGCTGCCTGCACTTAACACACCAGCCCACAGAGTTGACCTTCACAGCCACCTGCAAGGGAGGGCCTATCGAGACACCCATTTTACAGATGAGGAAACTGAGGCTGTTGTGACACACTGAGTCCCCCAGCTGCAGAGTGTGGAGATGGGATCTGAACCTTGACCCTCATCCTCTTCCACCCACGACGGTGGTTCCTGAACAAATGAGGTCGGGGTCTCTGGGAGCGGAGAGCACAGGCCAGAGGGAGAGAGGGGCTGTGAGAGCAGGGACCCCAGGTCACAGTGATGGAGGGCGCCCAGCAAAGCAGGGGCTGAAGTCTTTGCCAATAAATGTAAGTAGATGATGTTGCCGCATCGCCTAACAAGTCATATGGGTAGAATCAGAGTGTTGATTATACATTTCTTTGAATGAGATACAGTGGGAGGGCCAAAACGAGGCTGTTAAAGAATCATGGGTCCTGCGGCGGGGAGCAGTGCCTGGGAGGGGCTGTGGGGGGGTTGGGGGACGGCAGGTCACCTTCTTTCTCCTGGTGCGGGGGGCTGCGTACACGATGCGGTCACTTTAAGAGGATTCATTGATCCGTGCACTCATAGTTAACAAACTTTTCTGTATATTATTTTACATTTCAGGAAACAGTCTTAACATCAAGACTAAATGAACACGGAGAGGCTGAGAAATAACATGGCTGCCTAGCATTTTTGTAAGGACCACTCAAGGGACTTCACTGGTGGTCCAGCGGCTAAGACTTTGCACTTCCAATACAGGAAGCCCAGGTTCCATCGCTGATCAGGGAACTAGAGGCCACGTGCCACAGCTAAAGATCCTGCATGCTGAAACAAAGACGGAAAAAATCCCACGTGCCACAACCAAGACCTGCTCAGCCAAATAAATAAATATAAATACACATAAATAAATATATTTTAAAAAGGCCACTCACAAGTTCAACTGCTGTAAAAGAGAACATCTCTTTCAAGTAATCTTATGAACACGGGATTTATAACTATATATATTCCTATACATGCCTATATTTATATATAAGTATATACAATATATATGCACATATATGCATATATTACTATGTGTCTGTAAGTGCATGTATTTTTTGCTGTTTCCAAACAAGCTGGAGATGTGCATAGAAACAGAAAACCCCTCACGCTGTTGATGCTGGCAGGCTGGCCTCCTCTCAGAATCTCTGATTGAAAGGGCCTGGGGTGGGGCCTGAGACTCCACATTTCCAGCGAGCTTCCCAGTGATGCTGCAGCTGCTGGTCCGGGGACCCCGCTCTGAGTAGCGAGTCTCTAAACTGCTCAGTCCAGACTGGCAAAGCGGGCTCAGAGAAAGCGGCCCCTTCCCTCTGTTTTGGAGCCCAGCATGGCTTCCTTGCAGCTCCTGCCGCTGCGGTTCCGTGGCCCAGAGCTCCCTGGTGTGGTTCTGGACAGCACCTGGGCTCCTGCAACCCCCTTCCTCCCCTTTCCCCTCTGCTGCTTTCCCAGGCCCAGAGGGTGCGAGGGGCGGGGTGGACATAGCCTGCTCAGGGACACGGGTCTTCTCTCAGACTGCTGCCTCCCCTGGGGCCCCCCATGCCCGCCCCCTCCCGAGTCCTCGCCAGCCACCCTCGACTTCCATGTTCCCGTTAGCGGTTCAAGGCCATCTCGCTTTTCCCATCAAGTTCTCCTGGCTGTGACCTGCTACCCAGTCCAAAGCCACGTTCATATTTCTAGGTATATATTCTGTGCTCCCCACATCTAGGTATCAAGTCCTGACTCTGTTTCTCAAGAGCTTGGCCATGGGGTGAGGGCCTCTGCCCGCAGGGCCCTGCAGGATGGGAGGTGGGCACTGTGCTGGACCACGCCTGCTGTGTGGGTAGCAGTCCTGGCAGCCTGCCTGGGGTGATGGCAGGGACGCTGACAGCCCTCCCACTTCGAGTTCACAGGTGAGAAGGGGTCCTGGATAGGGAAGTCGGGCAGGGATGGGATGGGAGACTTGCTCCAGCAGCATCATCCACAGGGATCCAGGCCTCCTGATCCCTGGGGGCCAGCTGGGCTTATGGGGCCTGCCCACCCAGTGAGAAGCTATCGGGGTGACGCGACCTCAAGGCTGGAAGGAGCAGGAGACGCTCTTGACTGAACCATTAGCTTCTGCACTAAGAGCTTCCAGGAGCACCAGTCTCCAACCCCCACCCATTACCCCCGCTTGACAGATGAGAAGACTGAGGCCAAGAAGCCATGTGCCTTCTCCAAGGCTGCTCATGCTCAGCTGGGTGTGGGGGCTGGGCTTGGACCTAGGCCTGCTGATTCTGAGCCCTCAGGGGCAGGCCTTGCTCCCTTTCTAGGGGGCCCTGCCCTGCTGAGCTCCTGGACCCCTGCAATGTTGCACCCACCTGCCCGCCCACCTGACTTCATGTAAAAGCATCAGGGCCTCACAGTGTCCCTGGGGAAGCTGGCTGTGGCCTTGGGCCCCGGGGCTCTCCCTTAGGAACCTGGGCCCATGTTACAGCTTTATTTGAGAAAACTGACCAAGGCCAGCGCCACACTGCGCTTTGTTAGCCAAAGGTAGCTCAGGGGTGTGCGAGAGACTTCTCCGGGGCGGCCCGGCCGCTGTCTGTGGGAACGGCATCTCCTCCCAGCCTTGCTGGCCTTCTACTGTTTCCTCTGGGTTTCTAGGGAGAAGAAAGCATGGCAGTAACTTCCTAAAGCCAGTGATACGGCTCTTGTTTTTTTACAGGCAGTGAGGGCTGTCAGCTGTGCCCTGCTAACTTGACCCCAGAACGGGCGGTGTTATCGGCCCATCTCTGCAGCCTGCGTGAGGCGGGCTGAATTATGTCGGGGAGGTTATCGGGGACAGACGGTAGTTCTCCGCCGGGGCAGCGGGGCTCGGGGTTAATGGGCAAAGGTCAGCGCCTGCCAGGGCTGCATGTGGGATGGATTAAGTCCCTACCGGGCCTGGGGGAGGTGGCCGCTGGAGGACTCGGCTGCTCCTGGGCCGGCCCTGACTGAACTCACTTCTCTGGGATCTCAGGGCTCATGTGCAGGGGGACTGATCTGGTTTTCCTCTGTAAGGAAGAAGCCAGTGGACTCTTAGCCTGGAATCAGGGTGTCCCTAACTTGAACAAACTGTGGTGTCCACCTCCATGATTTAATGCAGATGATATAATAATATCCAATGTGCAGGTGTTTGCAGGTGAAGAGCTCCTAATAAGCCCATTTTACAGATGAGGAAACTGAGGCCCCGGAGGCAGTGTCGTCGGCCCCAGTAGCTTGGTTCTGGTTCGCTTCTGGGGGGCATGAAGACTACAGGCTTTTAGTGGGGTGGGTGATGGGAGCCCAGGTTCGCTTCTGGTCTCTTCCTGGCAGACGAGGATCTCGAGACCCTGAGTTCTTGCAGGTCTCCATCACTGCTGTGCCCTGGGTGCCAGGCCAGGGGTGGGGGCATACAGGTACCTGCTGATGGGAGGACAGCTGCCCCTTAACCAAACGTGAGCCACATGCTGGGAGCAGCCTGAGCTTCTGTAACAAAATCAGGGGGCCTAGGCAAGGGGTGCTCATGACGACAGAAAGGCGTCCTTGCTCAGCTCTGGAAGGAAGAGGTGTGAAGTCGGGGGAGGGCCCTTCAAGCAGCCATGACCCCGGTGTCCTTGGCTTGTGGCCGCTTCACTCTAGTCTCTGCCTTCATCCTCAGGTGGTCTCTCCCTGTGGGTCTGTCCCACACCCCCTCTCCTCTCCTCTTATCGGGACACCTGTCGTGGGATCCAGGATCCACGCAGGCACTCCAGGATGGTCTCACCTCAAGATCCTTGACTTAATCACTGCCTCAAAGACCCTCTCTTCAAAAAATGCCCCACCTGCAAGGTCCTGGGGGTTGGACCGAGGGTGTTAGAGGCTAAGAATCCACCTCATGGGCTTCGTGCTCTTTATCCAAACTCAGCCTGCGCAACAGCTCTCTTGATCCATCATGATGGAGGTACCTGAGTCTGGGCGTCTGGGCCACCGCCTGGGGCCAGGCAGCACGCTGTGCAGGAGCCACATGCAGGGAAACTGACTCAGTCCACCGGAGGTCCTCCTTGCCTCCCATGGATGTACACGGATGTCTGGGTGGGGAGATCTGGACTTCTTCTGAACTCCTCCTCCCCAACCTGGCAAAACTATATAAGAGCTGAGAGGCAACCGTGGGAGCCGAGGGCCGGGGTCGGAGGGGTGTGTGGGCAGCGGCTCAAGTTCACAGTCAGGAGTCTTGGTTTCCGCACTGGAGACTGAGGGTCTTCATTCGTCCCCATGGAGCAGGAGAGGGTGTACAGCAGGGAGCCGCTGTGTACAGTGAGGCTGTGATGTCGGTGTGTTGTGGCTATTACGCTACTGTTATTGTTCAGTCACTCAGTCGTGTCCGACTCTTTGCAATCCCATGGACTGCAGCACGCCAGGCTTCCCTGTCCTTCACCATCTCCCGCAATTTGCTCAAACACATCCATTGAGTCGATGACACCATCCAGCCATCTCATCCTCTGTCGTCCCCTTCTCCTGCCCTGTCTTTTGCAGCATCAGGGTCTTTCCCAATGGGTCGGCTCTTCGCATCAGGTGGCCAAATGATTGGAGCGTCAGCATCAGTCCTTCCAATGAATATTCAGGGTTGATTGCCTTTAGGATTGACTGGTTGGATCTCCTTGCAGTCCAAGGGAGTCTCAAGAGTTGCTCTTGTTATGAAGGTCATTACTGAAGCAGTAACAGTTACAAGATGACCAGTGTAGAGTAACCCTGTGCCCTTTTTTCCTCTAGGAGCTGTGTGTTTATCGCCTCGTCTGTCTTCACAACTTACCCTCCCAGATAAGAACCACCTTAGCCCCGTTCCGCAGTTGAGGAAGCTGATAACTACTTACTCACTTCCACCTTTTCTGTCTGGAGAATTCCATCTCCGTCAGGAGCTGTGTTCCCACTCCCTCTCTTGGCTTCCCCGCAGGATAGTGTGCTTCTAGAATAAATTTGATGGGGGTCTTTTTTTACCCAGAGGGAGGCGAACATTAAATTCCCAGGTGGGCAGGCTCCTGAGAGGGGAGCTGCCAAGGGTTCTTGTGGGTTTGGGCGGAAGCGACTCCCTGGGGAGCCTGAGGCCCAGGGAGAGGGCTGGGCCCCAGATAAGGGCATGGCCTTGGGTGGCGCATCTTACGAGGACACAAGAGGCTGCCAGGAGCTCAGGAAAGCTCTGAGGCCTGGAGCAAACCTGGAGGCCAAGCTGCCCGCAGAAGTGATAAGCATAAATCCGGCCATGGCCTAGAAGCCGGCCTCCTGCCCCGAGCCTGCCCATGGCCCTCAGCCTTCCTCCAGGGATGCTGCTGGGAGTGGAAGCTCTGGCCCTTCCGCTGGGGGACCCAACTCTGACTCACTTTCCCAGAGAGGCCCCCACCAAGCTTGACATCAGCTCAGCTTCTTGGAGCATCTGGCCCCTGAGGACCGCAGGGCAGGTCTTGGCCATTGTAACCCCTGTCGAGGCAGAAGGCCAAGCTTCGGGTTCTGGGGTGCTGGCATCCAGGAAAGCGGGGGCACAGTCTGAGAGCAGTGGGGATGGGGGGGATGGGGCAGCCAAGGGTGGGAGGGGCCCGGGTGGCTGAAAGCTCCCTGTAGGGCTGGGACGGGACCCCAAAGGGCAGGTGGGCCAGACCCTGGGTGGGCTGTGGAGCTTGGCCGCCTGGGTCAGAATCCAGCCCGTTTTTACACACTTGTGGCCTTGAGCAAACAAAGGCTCTAACTTCTCTGCAGGTCTCAACTTCCTTATCCGCACAATGGGGCTGATAACAAGACCTGTCTGGAAGACTGCTGGGGAGCTCTGTGAGGGCCCATCTCCCCACCTTCAAATACCATGAAAGCCTCGGTGGGAAAAGACCAGTTTGCAGTCAGATAAGTCTGAGCAAATTGCTGGCTTTCTCCTCACCTCCCCGTGGGTCACATGAGGTCTGGAGCGGCGAGGTTCTAAGAAGCCCTGGTCAAGACGACTTTGAAGCCTGTGTGCGGTGCTGATAGCGCTTGCCAGAGGGGTGCCTGGGTGGGAAGTTTCAGAATGGGTGCTGTATGTACTTAGTTGCTCAATGGTGTCTGACTTTTTGCAACCCCGTGGACTGCAGCCAGCCAGGCTCCTCTGTCCATGGCGATTCTCCAGGCGAGAGTACTAGAATGGGTTGCCATCCCCTCCTCCAGGGGAATCTTTCCAACCAAGGGATTAAACCCAGGTCTTCTGCATTGCAGGCAGATTCTTTACTGTCTGAGCCACCAGGGAAGCCTAAGGACAAGTGGGGTATATGTTATAAATGTAGGAGAAAGTGTACAGATAAGAGGACTTCACAAGGAGAACAGGACTGAGCTGCAGGGGTGAGGTGTGAGGTCCATGCAGGTGGGCAAGGGGCTCAGAAAACTCAAACTCCCACTGCTTGGGGGCCGGGGCCCAGCCGCCTGCCTGTGGGACCCCTGCCTCATGGCCCTGGCATTTAGTTGGCAGACCCACATGGCAACAGCATGAATCCCAGGAGTAGGGCTGCTAGAGTGTATAATGAGTGTTCTTAAAGGAAATCAACCCTGAATATTCATTGGAAGGACTGATGCTGAAGCTGAAGCGCTGATACTTTGGCCACCTCATGTGAAGAGCTGACAGACTCACTGGAAAAGACCCAGACACTGGGAAAGAGTGAAGGCAAAAGGAGAAGGGGGCAGCAAAGGATGAGATGGTTAGAAAGCATCACTGACTCAGTGGACATGAATTTGATCAAACTCTGGGACATAATGGAGGACAGAGGAGCCTGGTGTGCTGCAGTCCATAGGGTAGCAAAGAGTTGGACACAACTTAGAGCCTGAGCAATAATAATGAGTGTATGTATAACTGTATAGGAAAATGCCAAACTGTCTATAAGGTTACTGTGCCATTTTGTGGCACCATCAGGGAATGGGAATTCCCATCAGGTTCTGGGATTTTAGTTGTTCTGAGAGGTATGTTATGATATCTCTGTACGTTTTTTGAGTTTTTCTTTTAATATGGCCCATTTAAAAAGTCTTTATTGAATTTGTTACAATATTGTTTCTGTTTTATGAGGGTTTGTTTTTGGCCAAGAGGCATGTGGGATCTTAGCTCTCTGACCAAAGATCGAACCCGAACACTCTGCATTGGAAGGTGAAGTCTTAACCACTGGACCACTGGGCAAGTCCCTCTCTTTAGGTTTTGATTTGTATTTCCTTAATGCCATATGACGCAGAACACTTTTCCATATGCTTATTTGCCACCCATATATCTTCTTTGCTGAAGTTAAGTGACTGTTTAGATCTTTGGCCTATTTTTATTTGGTTGGTTTGTTTGCTTATTGTTGAGTTTTAAGAGTTCTTAATATATTCTGGATACCAGTCCTTTTTACCAGATACATGATTTCAAATATTTTCTCCAAGTCTATTGCTTATCTTATCATTCTGTTAACGTTTTCTTTACTTTTACAAAGTAAATGCTTTTAACTTTGATGTGAGACAATGTGTTCATTTCGTTCTTGGATGGGTTGTGCTGTTGGTGCCATCTAAGCACTCTTTGCCAAAGGCGTGGTGATGTAGATTTTATCATCTGGGTTTTTTCCTGGGAACTTTATAGCTGTGCATCTTCCATTTAGGTGAGTGATCCATCCGGGGGGTCACTCTTCATTGCAGTGCTCAAACTTCTCATTGTGGTGGCTTTGTGTGTGTGTGTGTGTGTGTGTGTGTGTGTGAGTGTGTGTCACAAGCTCTGGCAGTTGCGGTTCCTGGGCTCTAGAGCATAGCAGCAATAGTTGTGGTGTGTGGGCTTAGCTGCTGCATGGCATGTGGGATCTTCCCAATCAGGGATCGAACTCGTGTCTCCTGCACTGGCACGTGGATTCTTTACCAGTGAGCCAGCAGGGAAGCCCTGGATGGTTCTTTCCTAAAGCAGTCTTGGTGTTGAGGATAAGGAGAATACCAACAAGAACCAGTTTTTTCTCTGGCTTTGCCTTCATGCCCACAGCCAACCTAGAAGTTTACACTTACTGATCGTCTATTGTTCACAAGACCTAAGGCTAGACTTTTAAGCATCTTCTCATTCAGTCCTTACACCCACATTATGAGATATGCACTTATGATCTTCACTTGATGGATGAGGGAACTAGACAGAGAGAGATTAAGTAGCTGATGGTGACCAGGTACACAGAGTGGAGGATGCCGCCTTGTAAGACAACGTGGGAGGTGAAGTGTGGTAAGGACTCACACCCCCGGCACAGTGGCTTCTGGTCGCGCCTGGCTCCTGGGCAGCTGAAATGAGACTATTCTGAATTGAAATGTGCTATAAGTACTTTTGCCTGGAAAATCCCATGGACAGAGGAGCCTGGTGGGCTGCAGTCCATGGGGTTGCTAAGAGTCAGACACGACTGAGCGACCTCACTTTCACTTTTCACTTTCATGCGTTGGAGAAGGAAATGGCAACCCACTCCAGTGTTCTTGCCTGGAGAATCCCAGGGACGGGGGAGCCTGGTGGGCTGCCTTCTGCGGGGTCGTACAGAGTCGAACACGACTGAAGCGACTTAGCAGCAGTAGCAGCAGCAGCATAAGTATAAAATAAGGTCTGGAGTTTGAAGGCTTGGTACCAAAAATATAAAACATCTCATTGATAGGTTTTCAGCATCATGTTTCACATCAAAATAGTATTTTGTTTATATTGTTGCTGTTTAGTCACCCAGTTGTATCTCACTCTTGTAACCTCATGGACTGTAGCTCGCTAGGCTCTTCTGTCCATGGGATTTCCCAGGTAAGAATACCAGAGTGGGTAGTCACTGTCTTCTCCAGGGGATCTTCCTGACCCAGGAATCAGACCTGCGTCTCCTGCATTGGTAGGTGGATTCTTTCTACTGAGCTGGCCAGGAAGCCCGTTTTGTCTATTTTAGGTTAAGTAAAATATATTATGCACACAGAGTTCAGCTGCTTTTTACCTTTTCTAATGAGGACTTCTGGGAAACACTAAGTTACCATGTGGTTCCCAGTTTGTTTCTATTCTACAGCACTGCTTTGGATGAGGGGTCAGTCAGCTAGTTACGGCTCCTGGGCTCAAGGTGGCCCAAAGCCTGCTTGACTGTGGGGTCTTTTTGTAAATAAAGTTTTATTGGTACATAGCCCATCCATTCCTTGGCATGGTGCCTGTGGCTGTTTTCACACTCTACCAGCAGAGTTCAGCAGTTGCAGCAGGGACAGGAAGAGCCACACCAACTGAGCTATCTGGGAAGCCAGAAAGAGCCACAGAGCCCTGGATGTTCACTATCTGGCCTCTGCTCTGGATGAACATCTCCATGGCTGTCTCCCAGGATGTTAACTATCTCACTGGAGAGATTAGAGGCGATTTTGGATTTTCTTCTTTTTGCGCCTCTTTCAAAAATGAAAGCACTGCTTTGGCAATAAGGAAGAAAACTCGTCAATGCGTTTTTTATTATTTTTACAAAATAATAAAGTATGAGATAGGAGAACAGAAGGTGCTGCTGGGCTGACCCTGAAAATGAGTCATCTCTGGTTCCTGTGCCCGCTTCCCAGGGGGTCTGGGAGGACCCCAGGAAGCCTCTCATACGGGCAGTAATCCAAAAGTTTTTTTCTTGGGGAGGGGCTGTTAACGTGGGAATGAGGAGGGAGGGGTGTGGGGGCCAAGGAAGCCTGTTAGCCATGGGCAGACCCGAGGAGGCTGGGCCACACGGCGTGGGGGCTCGGGAAGCGAGGCCCATCTGGTTTGTGTTAGGTTTATAAGGTTGATAGCAAATAAGGGTATTAGAGCTAATTTACTTATTTAGAGAAAGACGACTCAATCCCAGAAACTGTGATTGGGCCAGAGCAGTATCCCCATCCCTGGCCTGCCGAAGCGCCCCCTGGGAGGAGGGGCCTGCCAGGCTGAGGCCCTGGTGCAGAGATTGGTATCAGTTAAAAATAGCCTGGCAATCACGTGTGGCCTCGGGCTGGGCTCTGGACCTCGCCAGCCCCTCCCCTGCCTCCTCTGGGGGGGCACACTCCCACCAGGAGGATCTCTGCCCACCTTGGGTTCCCACAGCCATCCTGGAACGCGGGTAGCCTTCTAGGCGAGGATAGAGGGGGACCCACACACAGCAGCCTTCCCCCAGGACAGGGTCCCTGGTACACAGGTTTGAAGGTGGGGGTGAGGGACCAGGCTCAGTGGTTTGGTAGCTTCCCAGCTGGTTGGAAGGCTTCCCTGGCAGCTTAGTGGTAAAGAATCTGCCTGCCCATGCAGGAGACGTGGGTTCAATCCATGGGTTGGGAAGATCCCCTGGAGAAGGGAGTGGCTATCCACTCCAGCATTCTTGCCTGGAAAAATCCCATGGACAGAGGAGCCTGGTGGGCCCCGATCCATGGGGTTGCAAAGAGTCGGACATGACTGAGCTGCTAACACACACTTTCCTGCTGTACCAGAAGAACTTATCACTGGAAAACTCTGACCATCTTATTTGGGGTGTGCAGGTAGAGGGGGCTTATCTATTTCTGTCTCCCAGGCTGCACTGGGCTTTAGCAGCTTACTTTCTTTACAGTCTTAGCAAGAAAACCTCCTGTTCACTGCCATTTTAGATCAAGTACAGCAGAATGAAATTCCAAAGGACAACGAGAATGCCAACAGTTAAGTGTTCCTCTCGAGGAAAATCCCCTCCACCTTGGTTCTATTATGTCAGCGGCCAACTTCTTCCCTCCTGCCAACTTTGAAGTCTAGGTTATTTCTGGGTTTAATTCCTTTAAAATGAAATTTATTTCAGGTCTGATTAGAAGAGGGATACACCTTTGTGATATCCCTAAAGAGAATGCTAAACAAAAAGGCATAAGAAGGGGCTTCCCTGGTGGCTCACTTGTAAAAATCCACCTGCCAGTGCAGGAGACAGGGTTCAACCCCTGGTCTAGGAAGATCCCACGTGTCACAGAGCAACTAAGTCCGTGCACCCAGCTACTGAGCCTGTGCTCTAGAGCCCGGGAGCCGCAGCTACTGAAGTCCGCATGCTGCTGAAGAAGCTTCTAGAGCCGGTGCTGCGTGACAAGAGAAGCTTCTGCCATAGGAAGCCTGCGCACAGCAACTAGAGAGGAGCCCCTGCTCGCTGCAACGAGAGAAAAGCTCTCACAGCAATGGAGACCCAGCACAGCCAAAAGTAAACACAGAACTTTTAAAAAGATGTAAGGAACCAAAATCATCGGAAACCCTGTCACTCAGAAGTAATTCACCTTTAACACTTCAGTCATGTCTGAAGTCATGTCTCCCTCTCCCAGCCCCTGCCCCCTCCTCTCCTTGACGTTGGAAGACGAAGCTGATCTATGTGTTAGTTAGTTAGTTAGTTTAGTCTCTCAGTCGTGTCCGACTATTCGCGACCCCATGAATCGCAGCACGCCAGGCCTCCCTGTCCATCACCAACTCCCGGAGTTCACTCAGACTCATGTCCATCGAGTCGGTGATGCCATCCAGCCATCCCATCCTCGGTCGTCCCCTTCTCCTCCTGCCCCCAGTCCTTCCCAGCTGGGAGGGATCTATATGTGCCCACTGACTAATTCCGCCCGTTTCACATGACAATGGCACACACCCAGCTTCACTGAGAAGATGAGAGGCCTAGAGAGACCTGCACAGCCACTGCGATGGTCAGAGTGGGGCAGGGCCCGGGGGCAAGGTCGCTGCCCTCACCCAGCCTTGACAGCTGAGGACGCGGGGCCTGGCAGAGGCACAATGCCTGTCTCTGGAGTGGTGCCTCCAGACCTTCCTGGAGGCAGTTTGCATGCACCTGGGAGAGAAAAGGGTGGAGTTAGGGGAGGATCTCAAAGGGAGGGGTGTCCGGACTCTATCTGCTTGCTGTGTTTCTATGAGGCTGACCCTGTGTGCTCACGTTTGACTCTTCTTGTGTAAAGACTTTCTCAGTTTTAAGTGACAGACTCACTTCGCATTTCAATTTAAAACAAAAAAGTCTGTAAGACTCATCGCGTGATACAAGGACCCGGTCCCTGGGGTTCAGGCACAGCTGGATCCAGGCACTTGAATGGTCGTCTGCCTTGCTCCGTCCTCCGGGTTCTCCTTTGCTCTAGCCTGTTTTCATTTACAGAGCTTTTTTCCTGGTCTCCCGCAGCTCCAATTACACTCTGCCAGTTTAGTGATATAAACACGGAGATCATTCTCCATTCTGTTGTCCTGGCAACACCCTGGGGTTGATGCTTACTGGCTGGTCATGTGACATCTTCCAGCCAATCACTGTGACTTGGGTTGTCTGGGTCCTGTATTTGCCCCTCAAATGGGGGCAGGTACGGGTGTCATCTACCACCTGAGTCCTGTAGAGTGAGCATAGGAAGGATAGTTCCTGGAAGGGCATGGAGAGGCTGGTCCCTGGAACGGGGTGACAGTCCAGCCTGGTGCCTGAAATGATACACCCCCATCGAGACCTTCTGAAGCAGGGCCTTCTTCCCAGATTGTAACTTGCTGCTACTCTAATGGGGTGATGGTCACTGGCACATTAGCAGGAAGGGGGGTTATTTGAACAAGTCACTGACACCAGTTGTCATCAGCACAGGGAGGGCTTGAGGTCTGGAGCCCGGGACAAGTAAGCCAGGAAGGGGAGAGTTCCACAGCCCAGGAAGCCTCAGTGAGTGGGAGGCTCTGACATTCAGAGGATGGCGTGACAGCCCCTGGTGTGGGTGTGGATGTTTCCAAACAGAGAGAAAGGTTTGTGGACAAGCTGCGTGATTGCACAATGTTGCTCCTGGGGCAGCCCCCGTGGGGCAGGACTTCAGAGCAAATTCTCAGGCCCTCCAGCCCAAGCTCTGGCCTCCATGTGCAAGGACAGCTCGCTCCAGGTGGGGTCAGTTCCACTCGCTGTCCACCAGCTGCGTCCCTGCACCCACTCTGGCTCACCACTCCCCAGCCCTCCAAAGTCTGCTGTCACGTCAGTGTCCTTTTGTGGACTGGAGCTTCCGGGAGAGTGAGGAGTTTGTGTTGCTTGTTCTCTGTCACATCTCCAGGACCTGGCGCACAGCTGGCACCCCACAAGTACTCTCTGTTTGGATGGATGATGGCTGGCTGGTTGAGCTGGTTGAATGGCTCAGTGGGTGGACAGCTGGGTGGATGGATGTTTGGATGGAAGGATGGTTGAGTGGACAGATGGCTGGAGGGTTGGGTGAGTGGATGGAAGGGAGGCAGCAGGGCTGGTTGGAAGGACACCTGATGGACAGATGGCTGGTCGGAAGGCTAGCTAGAGGCAGAATCGTGTGACTGTGAAGATCAGGGTCATTGATGCCAGGCTGCCTGGGTTCAAACTCCACCCCTTCCATCTACTGGTTTGCCGACTTCCAGGAAATTTTAACCTCTTTGGGACTCCATCTTATCCACTAAATCTTATCCTACTGGTCTTTACTCAAAGCCTGCTGTGTGTAAGGTGCGGCATTGGCCACGAGGGACAAAAGGTCTACCAGGGAACTCCCAGGGTGTGGGGCAGAGAACTGGAACAAGTGTCCATGAAGCTGGGTAGCTGCCTGCACATTCACAGGCTCAGCTGCAAGTGTCCGCTGGGACACGGGTCATTTCCACAGTGAACACCACAGCCCCGCACAAACCAGGCGGGTTGAATCTGCAGATGCAGTGTTTTGGATACTGTGGGGCCATGGATACGGGGGAAAAACTGGAAGTTATACTTTAGATTCTGACTATGTGGAGGGTCTCCAACCTGTGTTGTTCAAGACTCAAGCTGAACAAAGCGTGCAGCCTGATGCATTTTGATGCAGGTTCAAGCCCCTGTGGGCTCTCTACATGGCTCACTGAAGAATCTGCCTGCAATGCAAGTGATGTGGGTTTGATCCCTGGGCCTGGAAGATCCCCTGGAGAAGGAAATGGCCACCCACTCCAGTATTCTTGCCTGGAAATCCTGTGGACAGAGGAGCCTGGTGAGCTACAGTCCATGGGGACGCAAGAGTTGGACATGACTTAGTGACTAGAAAAACAACACGCTCCTTTAACCACCCCCATAAGACATGGAGCGTCGCCTTCCTAGAAAGTGCCCCAGCTCCCTACCATCCACCCTCTCCACCTGCTGGCTTTGGGTGGCCATGGTCTGCCTTCAGTCACTGCAAAGTGGCTTTGCTGCTCTGAAAGTGCCCCTTCCTTTCTGGGTTCTTCTGCTGGGTGGTGTGTGGGGATTCACCTACAGGTGTGTGTGTCTGAGTGTGTGTGTCCGTGTTCTGTATCTGTGTGCACACACTCCATCCACGTGACTGCTGAGCAGTTCTCCATGCCATGAAGAACCACATGCGGTCCCCTCTCACCTGCAGATGGACACTGGGTTGTCTCCAGTTTGGGGCTCTTAGGATTAAGGCTGTTATGAACATTTTGTGACCAAGTCTATTGTGGAAATATTTTTTTGGGGTACATATACCCCTCACCCTAACCCCTTAGAGAGGCCACAGGGCTTCATGGAAACAGCATCAATTTGGTATCGGGCAATGCCTGACTAGCAGAGACCCCAAGTGAGTCCTGGAACTTGCTGAGCCTCAGTGTTCTCATCTGCAAAATGGGGTTTCTAAGGCCGACCCAGAGTGTCCCGGGGCATCTTAGGAGGCTGCTGACCATTGGATTTCCCTCTGTCCTCAGAGCTGCTCATCTGTCTCCCCTCTGAGGGGAGGGATCAGTGAGGCACCCCGCTATCCACCCTCTCCTACTTCCGGGATAGAGGGTGGGCAGTTGTGAGATACTGAAGTCTTCCCAGAGGATTTTTATGTCAGCCGATTTGGAGACCCTGTGTTAACACAGATCAGAGCCTCAGTGAGGTCTCTGCACCAGCAATTTCGGCGTCACCTAGGAACCTGCTGGAAACGTAACTGGTGGTTCCCAGCCCAGTCCTCCTGCGTCAGAGATGCTGGGCATGGGGTCTGGCATTTGTGTATTAGCACACCCTCCCTCCAGGTGATTTTGATAGCAATACAGTTTGAGAACTACTGATCTAGAAGGTTCTAAGATACGGAGGAAAACACACACCCTCTCATTTCTGACAAGGCCTGCGGGAGGGAACGCGACCTTTGCAGGTCCAGGTCTGGCTTTCAAGTCCAGCAGAGGAGCCTCTCGGCCTAACGCCCTCTGGGGGACCTGTGGGACAGTCCCCCTGGTGACTGCAGGGACAACTGGGTTGATGGGCTCGGAGGAAGGGCTGGTGGGAAGACCTCTTCCCAAGGAGGTGCCCCCGCTGGCCCCACGACAGCCCTGCACACCTGTGCCCTCCTCCGCAGCAGGTGCTCCTGTCTGCCCGCATCCTCCAGCCTCAGGGATGGGGAGGCCTCGGGCCCCTCTCCCAGACAGACGTGCCTCCGGACAGTGGGGAGTGCCCCCAGACCCAGGCCCTACTGCCTCCTCCGCCCTAATGAGGCCGCATCTGGATCTAATTAGCTGTGGAGACTCCACAAGAGGAGGCCGCCTGTATCAGCCACATGGCAGAGCCCAGACAGGAGAAAAATGGCCGTGATAGGCCGCTTCCTGGCGAGCTGTGAAGAGGCTTTGGGCTTGGGATGCGGAGGGGTGTCGGGGGAGGGTGCCTGGGGCGGGGGACTGGGGAACAAGAGGTAGTGGGGGGTAGGAAGAGAAGCCACTGCCTCGGGGGCTGGTGAGGCCCACAGCCCTGTAGGAACCTTCCTCTGCAGTTCCCGTGGCACAGGGGCTTCTGAGGTGGAGGGGATCGCTGTGTTCTCATCAGTAATCCACATTGTGAAAGACCCCCACTCCCAGCACATCTAATTCAGGAGGCCTGTGAGGGCACGAGAACCTGCATTCCCAGGAAGCTCCCAGGTGAAGTGCTGCGGGCTTGGGGACCTGCTCTGGGAACCTGGGCTTCAGGTCAACACGAGACCCCTCTGGGCTGCATGATGAGATGTCCTGGGGGCTGTGCCGTCTCCTGGTGTCTGGATCCCACCCCTGAGATTCCGGTGAAGTGAGATTCTGGTGAACATTAATCACTGCAGATGGTGAGTACAGCCATGAAATTATAAGATGCTTGATCCTTGGAAGGAAAGCTATGACAAACCTAGACAGCATGTTAGAAAGCAGAGACATCACTTTGCCAACAAAGGTCTGTATAGTCAAAGCTATGGTTTTTCCAGTGGTCATGGATGTGAGAGTTAGACTATAAAGAAGGCTGAGTGCCAAAGAATTGATGCTTTCGAATTGTGGTGTTGGAGAAGACTCTTGAGAGCCCCTTGGACAGCAAGGAGATCAAGCCAATCAATTGTAAAGAAATCAGTCCTGAATATTCATTGGAAGGACTGATGCTGAAGCTGAAACTCCAATACTTTGGCCACCTGTTGTGAATAACTGACTCATTGGAAAAGACCCTGATGCTGGGAAAGATTGAAGGCGGGAGAAGGGGGCGACAGAGGATGAGATGGTTGGATAGCATCACTGACTCAATGGACATGATTTTGAGCAAACTCCAGGAGATGGTGATGGACAGGGAAGCCTGGTGTGCTGCAGTCCATGGGGTTACAGAGAGTCAGACATGACTTAGCCACTGAATAACAACAGCCAACATTTACTTGGAGGATCGGGAGTTTTCAAGGTCACCAGGGGATTCTGAGGGGTGGCAGAGTGACACCCATTGGAGATTTATTCATTGTGGATACTTCTTGATACGCCAGGCACCGTATGGAGCCATCTGCTGTAGGCCCTCAGAGCTGTAACTGTATGCTAGATCACAAACCTCCCCAGCTGAGTAGTAACAATGACAATGAGAGTCACAGTCATCTGTTACGGTTACTATTTCCCTAAGTACTTCACAGGGATGAACTCATTCACTCCTCTCAACGTTTTGATGAAATAAAGGCTATTTTATCCTCCACTTTAGAAAACCAGGAAAGTGCAGGTGGTGCAGTGGTAAAGAATTTACCTGCCAATGCAGGAGATGCAAGAGACTTCGGGTTTGATCCCTGGGTCGGGAAGATCCCCTGGAGAAGGGCATGGCAACCCACGCCAGTATTCTTGCCTGGAGAGTTCCGTAGATGATAGAGCAGCCTGGCAGGCTATAGCCCACGGGGTCACCAACAGTCGGACGTGACTGAGCACGCACTTGCACACAGGGACAGAAACAGGCAGGTGGAAGGCCAGGTTAATAGCTGGTCCACAGTGAGATCTGGAGCCCCACTGGCCTCTCCGCCCAGGCTGCCCTGCTCCAGGCATGGGCGAGGGGCTCCCTGGTTGTGGCGGGATAGCTGCCTCCAGTGCCCAGCGCACAGTGGGGCCTCAGGCCCTGTGGTCACAGCCGCCCTGTCCCCGTGGGGACAGTGGTTCCCGCAGGGGTGGGACAGATCCTCAGGGACCGTGTTGCTTTTGCCATGAAAACACTCCTCCCTCACCACCGTTCGTCTAGTTCTTACGGTTCCTGGTTAATCCAGCAAGACCTGACTGAGAACACAGCAGAAGCAGCCTTAACGGCCAGGAGGTTTGCCTCAGAATTCAGGCAAGTATTTGAAGGTGAATCTAGGAACTTCAGAGCCATCGTGATGGGTCAAGAGTGCAGCTGCCGTCCAGCTGCCGTCTTTTGGCACTGGCTACTTCCCACTCGGGGTCCTCTCCCCTTTCAGCTCTAATGCTCACCGACATGGTAGCCAGGTAGGCAAAGGAGCTCCGCGGCCTGTGGCCAGTGGCGGGGCAGCGGCCTGGGAGAAGCGCAGGGGCTTTGGTGAACCAGACCTCCTGCCGTTTCTTTGGCTTGTTTAGAAATTCCCATTCGAGGACGAAAGCAGTAGGAGAAAGAAAGATAGCATAAATGAATAATTAACGTGACCAAGCATTGCACTGTAGACAGGAGACCTCCAGGAATCCAGGAGATGAGGGCTCAATTCCTGGGTGGGGAAGATCCCTAAAGATGGAAATGGTCACCCACTCCAGTATTCTTGCCTGCAAGATCCTATAGACAGAGGAGCCTGGCGGGCTACAGCCCATGGGGTCACAAAGAGTCAGACAGACTACACCACCATCGCCAGGATCACGCAAGGACTAGACGGCAGAGACAGCTGAGCACAGAGGCAAATGCCCCATATCTCTGAGGAATGGGACCCGCATCTCAGCACGTGCATCTTCTCTGGTTTCAGAGCGCTCAGTGCCTCCCGACACCAGCGTTGCATGATTTGTGCTTCTCGCTGGTCCTCTCGTGGAGGAGATCGGTGCCTGGTGGGCGGGGAGCTCATCTGTTTCATCTCCCGGTGAATCCCCAGTGACTCCAGCCTCCCTGACACAGGAGGGTGAAATAAATGAAGCCCAGCCCAGTGGTCCAGGCTCATAGCAGCGGCCCCAAGGAATCCCAAGAAATTCAAAATATGTCTAAACCCTCTGAGAAATGTGCAAGTCGTTCTGGAAAATATTTTCCATTAAAAAATGGTTGAAATTAAAAAAGAAAAAAGTTTGGTTGATTAAAGAGGCACAAACAATGTGGGGACCTGATGAAGTTGCTCAGCTGCCTGGCAGTCACGGACAGTTTTGTTGCCAAGGAAACCACCCACGGGGGAATTAAACCCATAACCTGCCCCATGTTTCCTGATAAGAAAATACACAATACCCTCATTTTAAATGTTGGAAAGTGCCAGCACGCTTTGCTCTGCTTGCTCACTTCACCTCTCTCCTTTTTAAGGAGACTCTTCAGTTCGTCTCTGAACAGAAGGGGCACCTGGGGTGATGGAGGCAGGGAGCTGGACCACTCACAGGGGGTGAGCATCTCATCTCTAACCACAAACTCCAGCCAGGAACCTGTTTTAATGTTCAAAGCGAAGGGTCAATGTGGCACGGCTTTTTTGGCTGACGGCCATCCCCAGATTCTAGTGAAGGGAGAGCATGAAAATACTGCCCTTCCAGCAGCAGCAAGCTGGGAAGCCCCTCTGTATCTTTAAGGACATACTCTGAGGTCATGACCCCTGTGGGGTTCATATCTTTCTTTGCTGGCCCCTACGTGTAATTAAAGCTGGTGTTCGAGACAAAGACTGGAGATACTAGGGTGGCCTCCTCGGCGCTCAAACCAGCTTCTCCCCTACCCTGTCTGCCTTTTTCTCCCTCTTCCTCCCTGTCCCCTCCTCCATCCCCCTACTTGGATTTGGATAGCACTGGTTTGGATACTTAGATGTGTGTCTGGCTGGAGGGATTTCCACATCCTCTTGAGGAAGAGACGAAAGATGCTCAGGCTCATACGTGATCTAGTCCCGTCCACAAAAGAGATAGAAAGACCTTTACGTGTGTGTGGAAGAGAGCTGGGAAGACTGGATGCCAGGCTGGTGCTGGGTGTTGGGGGTGGGGAAGGAGAGGGCAGAGGACAGCCCCTTCCTCCAGGAAGCCTTCCTGGGATGCTCCCCCCAGCCACCAGTGCTCCAGTCTTCCTCGGGCAACCCAGCTGTGCCTGCTCACTCCCTGGTGCTCTGCATACCCCTCAGCACCTTGACTGGTAGGATCTTTCCCTCAGAGGCTCCCGTACTGTACCCAGCACAGCGTCTGTAATGAGCAGCCTCACCAAGATCCTCTGAATGAACCCATTAGGGAGAGGGCGGTGAGTGGGAGGGAGAGCTCCCCCAGTTCTCTCAGTCACGGGGGGTTGGAGGCTCTAGGCTCAGCTGTCTTCCCCAAAGATGCTCCTGGGAGGGAAGTTTCTGATGCCCCATTTTCCTGCCCAGACACTCCCACCAGAAGGAAGCAAGGACATGACCGCCCACCCACCGCTCTTCCAGATGGCTGGGGAGTGGTGTGCGGGCCTCCAAAGGGTAACCCTAGACTGACCACGTGACCTGGCAATTCCACTCCCAGTGTCTGCCCAAGGGAAGTGCGAACACAGGTCTGCACAGAACCTGTACACACGTGTTCACAGGAGCACACCATTCACAAGAGCTGAGAGGTGGAACCCACCCAACCGTCCATCCTCTGGATTGACGGACAGACAAAATGTGGTCCATCCACAAGGTGGGAGGCCACTCAGCCATGAAGAGGAATGAAGGGCTGACACACGCCTGCACGAGAACCTTGAAAACGCTATGCTGGGTGAGCAAAGCCAGATGAGGAAGACTGGTGTCATGCGACTGCATTTACGTGAAATATCCAGGATACGTAAATCCATGGAGACTAGATTACCCACTGCCAGGGGCTAGGGGCAGAGCAGAAAGGCATGGGATGGGCTGCTAAAGGGTACAGGTGTCCTTTTGGCGTGAGAAAAGGTTCTGGAATGAGATGGAGGGGATGGTCACACAGTGTCATGAATGCACTAAAGGCTACTGAATTGTTGTAAAATGATTAACTTTAGGTTCTGTGAACTTTACCTCAATTTAAATATATGGCTCCCGGTCACCCCTCAGGCTGGTGCAGTGTCCACCACAGCCTCTGGGCTCCCAGAGTGCCCACCCTTCCCCACTGCCAAGGTGCCTGCCCTCTAACCCTACTGCTCGGGAGGGCCCACCGTCTTATCTGCAGTGACAGTCACCTCCCAACAAGATGTCCTTGCTCTCCCCACCACGCTGCACTTGGCTACCCGGGCCCCTAGGTCCTCCTAACTGGGGGAGGGCAGGTGCTCAGACAGTGATTCTCGAACGTGCTGTGAGTTGCAGTCTTGGGGGATCTGCAGCTTCCTGATGCTCAGGCTGCACCCTGCTTTGAGTGGTCTGAGGCGGGGGGCCCAGGCATTGGGCACCCCGAGAGCTCCCCCTGGAACTCAAGCATAGCCAGGACAGGAGAACCCTGCTTTGAAAGCACCGAGTGTCATGGGGGATGGAGGGTATTAGAGGGCCGTCATCTCCTCATCCACAGAAAGCTAGTGCCATTCTCCCTTGAAGAGAAAATACTTAAAATAGTCTTATTTAAAGTGTTTCAGACAGTGGTGTCTTTAAGTGGAGTCACTTTAGACATCTTGACCGGTGCTTCACACGTAACTGCACGCCTGCTTGGTACCACGCACAGCTCCTGACGTTCTTCACCTCTCGGCATTTAAAGTCTGCAACAGCCAGCTGAGATGGAGGCCGACGGGTCCTGTGTCACACTGAAGAAGGGGGCAAGAAAGGGGCCCAGGGCCCGAGACCACACAGCTAGCCTGGGCTTTGACCCAGGAGGGTGGCTCCATGCACGTGCATGGAACGGACCACACCCGGCCCGCCGGCTTCACCTAAGCTGTGTGATGAGCTGAAGTGTGAGCATACTTTCCCCAGTTCAGGCTGAAATAAATAGGTAACTGTGGAGACAGTCAGGTGCTGTCTACACACCTCGTGAATCACTCGCTTGTCCCCAGAGTGGGGACATGTCACTCTGAGAAGTTCTGGAGCAGAGAGGGAGCATTGGCTTTGGAATCCACTTTGCCTCTGCATTCCGGCGGGGGCCCCTGGGCAAAGGCTGCTTCTAGGCAGAGGTGGGGATGAAGGGTGAGTGGGAGTAACCCAGCGGTTCTTGACACGGCTCCCTCCTGCACAGCCTGAGTTCTACATTGGGGACCCTGGGCCTGCAGACCCGGGCGTCTCACAGACACGGGCATTTGCCAAGTGGAGGCAGGACTGGTCTATAAACAGGGCCAGAGGACACCTAAAAAATGTTGAGCGATTGTAACCTTTCCTCCAGATAATCCCAAAGGCAATAAACTTTGGTTGCAGATCAAGGGTTCTCAATGTTTTTATGACCAGAACACCGTCTAACGACTGTTCCAGCCGTTCCCACACCACCTCCAAGCCCTTTAGCAGAGTCCTAGTGTATTGGGCAGCTGGCTTATCAAGCCACAAAATTTGATGAATGGGTCCCCATAGTCAGGGTAGGTGTTTATTTAAGAAATCAAATTAAATAAAAAATAAAGCTAAATTAAAAAAAAACTAAAAACAAAATATGACATAAATGAATAAGATTAAAAGTAGAATAGTAAATAAACATAAAGTAATATCAAATAAATAAAAATTTAAAATTAAATATAAATAAATATAAAATAAATAGGATTATCTGTGTATGAACACAAAATTAGACATACAGCTAAATGTGGAAGGCAAATGTTTCAGCTCTACGCAGGAACTATTGGGGGATATCTCTGTGGCCTTGGAGACAGGACAGCTTTCACAAATAGTACACAAATACCACAGACCTCAAAGGAGTTCAGCATATCTGCTCATATTAAAATTAAAACCCAGATTCTCCTGAAGTGGTGGGGGGAAGCCACAGGCCGGAAGTAAGGACTAGGTAACCAGTCGTTTACCTCCCAGTGGCTACACCCCGTCCACTTCCTCAGCTATAAATTGTCACGGGTTATGGATAATGACATCTCAGGTGTACTTGGAACGGCACTTCACATACGATGGGCGCTAGGGTTTGTCCGTATTGTAATTATCCAGTTGGTGAACTATTGAAACACACGTCTATAAATAGTGACAGACAACCCGAGAAGAGTGTGCAACAACGTGAGAAGTGATGGAGAGAATTTGCACAGATCGCCGCCAGCAGCTGGGAACATGAACAGCAGGGCGCCGCTTCAGCTTAGAGGTGTGTGCAGCCCAGGTGTCCTCAGCACACCGAGCAGGGTGGCTCGCAGGGCGTCTGCTGCGGTCAGAACACAGCTCACAGCACTCGCGTTAGACGGCGTTTGGCAATCACTGGTGAAATTGAAGATGAGCAGCCCAGGATGCACGGATCCCATATTCTGGGGAAATTCCTGCAAACGCCCGCCTGTATTCGTGCGTGTGGGTGGAAGACCCGTCCCAGAAACTGCGGCCGCTTTCATAAGAGCAGAGTGGGTGGCGTGTGCCCTGTTCACAGTGGGGAAGGCAGAGGCGTCCGTCTGAGGGACGTGTGTACCCACATCCACAAACTGTGAAAACGGATGTGGAGCAACACTGAAACATTTCAGAAGGAGACGTCAGTAAAGATGGTTTTAAAGCCTCTTTAAGAGTGCAAAACGAAGCAGTCGGTCGTTTTTGGATCCAGGGGAAACTAAGAATAAAAAGCAAAGAGCAAAAACCCCTACAAGAACAGCAGGGCCTGGCACCAGGGGGCTTCAGGGGAGGCGGTCCTGGGGTCTTCAGATCCCCCATGACGCTCCAGCTCTTGAAACAAGAGGAGCCTGAGGCCACTGTGGGCAAATTCTAGAGTTTACGCTCAGATCAACTGCCCACCCTGACGGCTGCTCGGCACTCGGGTCCACAAAGGGGACCTTCCCACATCTCCCCGCTCCCTGCCGTCGGGGCTGCCCCGTGTGCCTCAATTCGACAGGTCGGAAGCCGACCCCCCTTTCAGCCCTTTGTGCCCCAAACCAGCGGAGGGGCAGCCCCCTTCTCAGACCTCAGCCCAGCACCGGCGGTCAAGGTGGGTGCGGGTGGCCGGGCGGGCGGCCACCAACCTGGAGAGGGCCGCGTTCTCCCAGAAATGGTCTCCAATGGAGCGTAAATGGCCAAATATTAGCCTGCCACATAACAGGGGATGAGAAAATGTCGGTCTGTTTCTTGTATTTGATGCAGAAAAACTATTTAAATCTATGAAATTTTCTTAAAAGGCGGTGTGTGTTGGCGGGGCAGGAAGAGGGGGGCTGGTTCTCGCGGGGGGCACATGTGTCTGATGGCCAGACTCCTGGGCCTTGCCTTATTGTGCTTGTTTGAATCCCTTCCAAATGGGCCTTTCTTTCCTTTTTTCTCCCCGTTCCACCCTCCCCTTTTCATATTTCACATGTTGTGATTTCACTGAGCCCTTCCAATTGGTCGTCAACAGTTCATTTGTGCCAGGACCCTCTGTAAACTCTGTGTGAGGGGCCCCCGGCCTGACCACCCACCGAAACAGGCTGTCCAAACAGCGTGTGTCTGGACCTCAGACACAGCAAGTGAGTTAAAGATGGATCCCGTCCAAGGATTTTTTTTTCCTCTAAGCAGAGGTGGGGGATGGGGAGGAGACCCTGGTAGCACCAGGCCCCGCTCAGATGCAGCCTTTTGAAGTTGGAGCAAAGTGTCCCCTGTCTTTTGTCAATTTTCTCTGTGGGGATTGTCCCTGAGCTTAGAAGGATCTCTCTCTCACCGTCTCTGAAGTGTGAAGTCAGTCTGTATCAGGAACAAACCCATCCATAGGCTCTGGGACTTCTTTCAACCTCATTTCAAATGCCTTATGGCCAGGGTTTGCTGCCCACTCTGTTCCAACTTGGGATTTTCCAGGCTGTAACCCCTGGGGTGTGGCTCTCCCTGGGTCCTGAGTGGTCCTTGGCCTGTGGCTGGCAACAGTAGAGGGTGCATGGTACCACAGGAGCAGACCCAGAATGTGCAAAGGCCCTGTGGCACATGTGATCACATTTGGAACAAGGCTCTGTTAGCATCTATTTTGCAAAGGGGCACAAATGAAGGACAGAGAAGCAGAGGCCCTCATCTGGGTTGATACGACTCCTACATGGTGGGGACGACTAGGGTCCAGTGTCTGGCTCAGGGACTGTGTCCTGAACACGTCACAAAGTTCTCCTGTTCTCCAGTCTGCCCCCCAAATAAAGAGCAGTTCACGAACATTTCTGACGTGCTTGCTCTGGGTGTGTGTGAACGTCTTCACTAAGGTATAATTCACATACCATACAATTCATCTATCTCAAGTGTATAATTCAATGGTTTTCAGTATAGTCACAGAGTTCTGCAACCATCCCTCCAATTAGTCTTAGAATATTTTCCTCACCTCAAAAGAAATTCCACCCTCACTAGCAGTCCTGCTCTATTGTCCCCTCCTCCCATCCCCAGGTAACCACCAATGGGCTTTCTGTCTCTGTGGACTTACTATTTTGGATATTTCATATAAATGGTATCACACATTGTGTGACGGTCTTTTGCACTGGGATTCTTTCACTCAGCATAAGGATTCCAAGATCCATCTACATTGTAGCGTGTGTCAGAACTCCTTTCCTTTTTATGACTGAGTAATATTCCACTGGATGGCCATCCCACATTTGTTTTATCCAATTCATTGGCTGAAGGACCTCTGGGTGGTTTCTGCTTTTGGCGATTCTAAATAACACTGCCATGAACATCTGTTGACAAGTGTCTGGGTGAACTTATGTTCTCACTTCTGGGCATGTATCCTTAAGAGTGGAATTGTCAGGTCATAGGGAGACTCCATGTTCAAGCTTTTAAGGAGCTGCCGGACTGTTTTCTAAAGTGGCTGTACCACTTCGCACTCCCGCCAGAAGTGTATGAGGGCTCCAAGTTCTCCCCATCTTCTGTGACACTTTTGATCTGTCTTTCTGATCTGAGCCATGCTAGGAGGTGTCGAGCATTATTAATACTTCATTGTGGTCTTGACTTGTGTTTCCCTAATGATTGATGATGTTCATCATCTTTTCATGTGCACATTGGCCATTTGTGAATCTTCATGGGAGAAACATCTATTCAGATCATTTGCCCATTTTTAACTGGTTTGTTCACCTTGGTGAGTTTCTGTTGATATCCCCCACCCCACCACCTGCTAGGTTCAGAAATCCTTTCAGGCTGAGTTGATCTTTGGGGAGGGATCATCCTCTCACTCACTCCTCCCATTCACTGCCGCTGGCAGTGACTCAGTGGGTCTGGGTTGGAGCCCAGGAATGTGCATTTCTGATGAGTTCCCAGTTGATGCTGCTACTGGTTTGAGAACCACTTCCTAGAGAAAATCCCCTAAACGTGTGCAAGGAAGCTAGTAGCCAAGGACAGTGAAAGTGAAAGCTGCTCAATCGTGTCTGACTCTGCAGCCCCACATACTGTAGCCCACCAGGCTCCTCTGTCCATGGGATTCTCCAGGCATGAATCCTAGAGTGGGTTGCCATTCCCTTCTCCAGGGACCTTCCCAATCCAGGGATCGAACTAGCATCTCCTGCATTGCAGGCAGATTCTTTACGACATGAGCCACAAGAGCAGGGCAATTGGTAACGGCAAACAAGTGGTCACAACCTCAGTGCCCCGTGACTGAAAAAAAATCAACTGTAATCTGCTCACAGGACAGAATATTGCACAGCAGTGAAATGTGAATGAATTTTCAGCCGCACATATCCACATGGGCGAATTTCCTTCAGGTGATGCTGAAAAGAGCAAGACAAGAAGGAGACGCCAGGACGGTGCTATTTATATGAAGTTGAGAAACGGGTCAAACTCAACTGCACGTTATTAATAGAGACAAGTACGTGCAGTAAAAGCAGGCAGACCCGCGTGAGCCTGTTTAGGAAGGCTCAGGAGCGAAGCCCACCCGGGAAGCTGCAGTGCTGTCTGTCACTTTATTTCTTAAGCCCAGGGGTGGGTTCTGTTGGCAGAACCAGGACGTAGGGCTCTGAAGAGTTACTGCTGGTTGAAGAGGCAAAGACCTGTCTATCAGAGGGAGGGGGCTTGGTGTAAGATCACCAGGGTTGGTCACAGAGGGGGACACCGCATGTACGTGTGTGTGTGAATGTGTGTGTGTATGTGTGTTTGTGTCTGTGTGTGTATATATGTGTCTCTGTGTGTGTGTCTGTGGGCGTGTGTGTGTCTGTGTGTGTGTATATGTGTGCCTGTGTGTGTGTGTATATGTGTCTGTGTGTGTCTGTGGGTGTGTATATGTGTACCTGTGTGTGTGTCTGTGTGTGTGTATGTGTGCCTGTGTGTGTATATATGTGTATGTGTGTGTATGTGTGTGTCTATATGTGTATGTGTGTGTCTGTGTGTGTCTGTGTGTGTGTGTATGAGTGACACACAGAACACCACATCAACACATTCAGCAGATTCATCTCCCTGGACGGCAAGCACCAGCCCAGCATGGCTATGGTTCCAACCCTGAAAACCTGCAAACATAAAGACCTAGTCCTTCACCAAAGACAGATCGGTGACACCGCCTGCCACAGCCGTGTCATGCAGCTGTGGAGTTTCCGCCCAGCCTGGCACTGGTCCTCTGAACGCACCCTGAGTGGCCTTTGCTGGGGAGGACGGTTAGGAGACTTATGCTGAGGGGCCGCTGTGTGTCTTTGAGCGAACCCCCAATACACGCTCAAGTCCTAACCCCCGAAAGGTGATTTTATTTGGAAGGAGGGTGTGAGCAGGCGCAGTAGAGGTGCGGTCTTGCTGGGCTGGGGCCTAACCCAGTGATCAGAGTGCTTGTAAGAGGAGGGGATTTGGGGCACAGAGAGAAGTGGCATGAGAAGACGGAGGCAAAGGTTGGAGGGGTGCAGCTCACCAAGGATACGAGGACGGCTCGCAACCCCGGAAGCTGGGAAGATGCAGAGGGGACTGTGCCCTGGAGCCTTCAGAGGCTGCTGAAGAGGCTTCTGCCCTTCCCACACCTCGATTTTGAACCTGTGGACTCGAGAGCTGTGGCAGGAGAGCTTTGTGTCTTTCAAGCAGGGCAGTTCGGGGTACTTTGCTATGGGAGCCCTGGGAAACGGGCTAGTTGGTGACAGGAGAGCAGTGTGACCCCAGATCCTGCTGCCCGCCCCTCTCCCCCTGAGTCCTCCCGTCTCCCACTGCATCACTGAGCCGGAGGCTCCCGGGCGGCGGGGGCAGATGGCGTGGGGGCTGGGCGGGCTTGGCCACAGCCTTCCGAGTCCTGTTTGAAGGTTCCGCGTGGGCCTGGCTCTCAGATCATCCTTCTTTTGCCTCGAGCTCTGTGGGTTCAGAGCCAAAACCATAAGCAGCTTAATCAGTGTCTGTCCTGGAATCACCCTAACCAGCCGGGCCAGGATCAGCCGGTCACCCAGCCCGCCGGCCCTTTGTTCTTCTGCAAGCCTCTTCTTAAATGCGGTTGGAGGAGGAACTGGTGCTGACTGGGAGGCATGGCGGTCGCCTGCCTCGCTCCCCGGGCCCCGGTCACATGAGGCTGGTATTCTCGACAAAGCCCTTGTGGCAACCTCTGAAGAACTGTGTTTCCCGACGCTGCCCTGCTCTGCCCTCTAATTGCGCTCATCTGCAAGGCCACACGGCCAGGGATGGCAGGGTCTGTCCTCCAAGGGGGCCTGGAGGGGGCAGGCTTGTGGAACTCTCCAGAGCTGCAGGGTGAGGGTGGTGGGCGTCCGTCCCCTCATGAGCCAAGAGGGGCAGTGGGACTGAGATGTGCTGGCGGTCAGAGCTCGTGGAGCCTTTGGAGTCACGGGTCAGTGGAAGGAGCAGTGGCCTGCCACTCACCAGGCTGGAGTCAGGTGGGTGTCTAATCTGGCTTGTGTTGGTCACGAGCCAGGTGACTTCGGGAAGAATACAGCCTCTCGAAGCCTTGCTGTCTTCATCTGTGAAATGGGAGCAAGAGTAAAATCTGCCAAACAGAATCAGTGAGGAGGCCAGGCACGTGATGCCCACAGAGCGCGGGGCTCTGGCTCTGGCAGTGCCCATGGCCTGGTGGCAGTGTTGCTGGGGTGCCGTCCACAGCTCACCCTGAAAGCCACCTCCAGCTTTCTGGGTGGGCCCTGGGCACCCTGAGCCTCTGCACCTCTCTCCTCTCTGACAGCGTCCCCCAGAGCCATGGGGACTGCGTCAGCTCACACATATGGCAGCCTAGCAATGTCACGACTTAATGCTTCCAGGGGCAATCCTCGAGTGAGGAAGGGTGGGATTTGGTGGGTAAACACCCAGATCCCCTATCTTTCAGTGGGACAACCTTGAAGCACATTCATCAGAGAGGACCCCTAGGCACTGAACCCCTGTTACATCCATCAGTAGCCCTCCCGCTAATGCCACCCTGCCCTGACTCACTTTCCCGTGCCCTCACTGTGCTGCCAGGGGTCACCTCCCAGAGAAACCAGGGGCACTCGAGGCTCAGGGTCTGCCTTCAGCGGGACCCACACTGACAGCTGTGGCGGGGTGCAGTGGGTCAAACATTGGGCAGAGAAATGAGAATCAAGAACTGAGAGAGTTAAGGAAAGGGGAAAGCTGGCAGTCAACATTTGAAAAGCAAACTAATGACAACAAAGAAAATACAACTTAGTGGACTAGCGGGTTGTCCTGAGTGTGGAGAATGATCAGTGTGTCAGGGGAATGCGTGTGTGCTGGTCCAGAAAGAGGCAGTGAAGACACGTGGTCATGGGAAGATCTGCCTGCTAAGAACATCCCTTTGCTTTTGGAGAAGGCACGACCGTCTCTGCAAACACCATTGAGCAGAAAAGTTGTAGGTGTAAAAGTCTGGGAGAATCCCCAACACAGATCCCTGGGAAGTGGTCTTGAAGGGTTCTGGAGCTCATTTCATTATTTTACAAGATTCCATGGATATTGTGCTGCTGTCCATGGGGTTGCAGAGCCTGACATGACTTAGAGAGTTAACAACAATGATACAAACTGTAGCCTACCTTGTGATTATTTTTGCTTGTGCTAATCAAATACCCTAAATGGGATACTATTTCACGTCTTTCCACCCATTTTACTCTTAGCTATATATGAATTTGATTTCTCATTTATATTAATCAATTATAATTCAACAGAGTCATTTTCTTCATGTAACAGAGGATTTCCCCCAAATGTGTTTTGAATAGAAAAACAATAAAAGAGGCCTTTTGTGTAGAAAATATTGGAACCCACTGATCCCATCTGATTTGTCTATTTTACAGAAGAGGAAAATTGAGGCCCAGAGTGGTTAAGTGGTTTGCTTGCGGTTACACATACCTGGCCAACAGAGTGAATGCTCAGACCTATTTCAAAACGAGTTAAAGGGGCCTACTCAATGAGCATAAAGAGGTCTGGCTGAGACTGGCTGAGGGCTGGCTGAGCTAGGCTCCACGAGCTGCCATGGGGCACGTCCTTCTCGAGGTCAAAGATGGGACTGTCAGGGGGGAAACTCAGGTGTGTAAGCTCTCGTTGAGACTTTGTGAGTATGCTGTATGCTGTGAATGCCTTAGCCCGAGCAAGCTGCAGCACAGAGCTTGGGGTCAAGCCGTGGAGAGATACAATCTTTCCGTGGAGGTCTGGGTTGGGGAGGGAGTGAATATTTGTTGAGAAATGATCTTGTCTACTGCAGGGGCTCAACCTGGTGAGTAGAGAGACAGCCACCAGGCACATGTTGTGCCAGTGTAGATCATTGCAGGGTGGAATGAATGCCGTTCCAGCCGGACACTTAAGGGGACTTTCCTAACTCAGCCGGCTCCTTATTCATCAGCTTCGCAGCTGAGATGGCTGCCCTTCCTAATGAGACATCTCTGGGGAGTTTTATGTTCGTTCCTTGAATTCAGTGTGTCTTTTTTTCCCTCTGGCTTTAAATTTTACTCTCTATCACTGTTTTCCAGCAATTTCATCATGATCAGCCTTGGCGTTTTTCCTTTGTGTTGATCCTGCTTGAGTTCCAGTGATCTTCTTGAATTAGCAGGTTACACTTGCCTGGAGAATCTCAGGGATGGGGGAGCCTGGTGGACTGCCGTCTATGGGGTCGCACAGAGTCGGACACGACTGAAGTGACTTAGCAGCAGCAGCAGCAGCAGTTAGCAGCAAATTTGGAAAGATTTTGGCCATCATCTCCTCAATTATTTTTCCACTCCTTTCTCTGTCTCCTCCGTCTAAGACTCCAGTTACATGCACTTTAGGCTGATATTGTCCTAAGCAACCGCGTTTCAGTTTCTATGACTCCCATTGTTGTGTCTACAAGGTCATCGATTTCTTCCACAGTGACTGCTGTTTCTGTTCAGTTGGCTGAGTCATCTCTGACTCTTTTCCCAAGGACTGCATCATACCAGGCTTCCCTGTCCTCCGCTGTCTCCTGGAGTTTGCTCAAACTCAAGTCCATCGCTTCGGTGTTGCCATCCAACCAGCTCATCCTCTGTCATCCCCTTCTCCTTTTGCCTTCCATCTTTCCCAGCATCAGAGTCTTTTCCAATGAGTTGGCTCTTTGCATCAGGTGGCCAAAGATTGGGGCTTCAGCAACAGTCCTTTCAGTGAATATCTAGGGTTGATTTCCTTTAGGATTGACTGGTTTGATCTCCTTGCAGTCCAAGGGACTCTCAAGGGTCTTCTCCAGCACCACAGTTTGAAAGCACCCATTATTTCTGCCATGATTAATCTTCTCTACAGTGAAACACTCATTTTAGATGCAGTATTTTCAGTTTGTAATATCTCACTTGGTTCTTTTTCATATCTTCCAATTCTTTCTCCATTATGTTTATGCTTTTCTTTAAATCCTTGAGCATATCTGTAAAATCTGTTCATAGTTCTTCCATGCTAATTCTGACATTACTGTCACGTTTGGCTCTGTTTCTTTTGCCTGATTTTTATTCTAGTTATAGGTCACATTTTACTGCTTGTCATATGTCTAGTCATTTTTGATTGGATGCCAAACATTACAAATGCTTGTTATTTATTGAGTTGTTGGATTTGGTTGTCTTCCACTAAAGAGGGTTGAAATTTATTTTGGCAGGAGGTTAAGTTACTTGAAAACCAGCTTGATCCTTTTGAGGCTTGTTTTTAATCTTTGTTAGCCTTTACTCTAGGGTCCTTTCAGCCTGACTGCTACAGTAGGACCCTTCTGGAATCTCTACTGAGTATTCTGGTTTATCTGTGGCTCTAGAGGGCAGCCCAGAATCAAGAAAGCTGAATTCTGATTTGGGCCTGTCTTCAGACTTGCTCTGTTGTGTTACCCAAATGACTTAACACATTCTTGATTGGGGGATTTTTATAGAAACTACCACTTTAATGTGTTAACCTTGCTTGTCCTTTACTTTTCTCATATTCCAGTTGGTGGATCTGGCCTTTGATTACTGTTTTACATGCTGTTTCCCCCCCCGCCCCACCACCACCAGTGCATGGGGTTGCATGGAGGTATATGAGCAAGCAGCATGGTTGAGGCGGGTGGGGTGGGGATGGGAAATAGAGGTTTCAACTAGAACCCCTTACCTGATTTCTATCAAAACAGCTTCATGTTTCTCTATCTCTCATCTTGAAGTTCCACATAAGACTTCACAGGGGGGCCTCCCTGGGGGTCCAGTGACTAGGACTCCGTGCTCCCAATGCAGGGAGGGGGCCCAGGTCTGATTACTGGTTGGGGAACTAGATCCCACATGCTGCAACTAAGTTCGCGTGCCACAACTGTAGATCCCGTGTGCCACAACTGAGACCTGGCCTGGCCAAATAGATACATAAATATTAAAAATAATAATCAGGGTTTCCCTGTCGGCTCAGTGGTAAAGAATCCATCTGCCAACGCAGGAGATGCCATTTCAATCCTTGGTCCAGGAAGATCCCACGTGCCTCAAGGCAATAAACCGTGTGAGCCGCAGCTACTGAGTCTGTGCTCTGGAGCCCCTGCTCCGCAACAAGAGAAGCCACCCCAATGAGTAGCCCACGCAGGGCAACTGGAGAGTAGGCCCTGCTCGCAGCAATTACAGAAGGGCCCTCGCAGCAGTGAAGACCCAGCACAGCTGAAAAAAAGAAAAAACCCCAATAATCTTGAAAAAAGACTTCATATGAATAATTGCTGTAACAGGAAAAAAATTGACAAACCACTACATAGATATCTCTGGGTCATGTGCCACCTCTATGTGACATTCAGCAAAATCAGTGAGCTAAATCTATCCTCAGGAGAAGAGGAATGTTGTGTCTCTCAAAGTTTAAAATTATCTGTAAATATCTGTAAAAACAAACAACAGTATAAGACCATCCTCTTCTGCTGGATTCATGAGCACGAACCACTTTTATGTCCACTCCTCTACAAGTAGCTTCACCCCAGACTGTAATCCTGTCCCTGGTGACACTAGATTTCACTCTAGGTTGGACTGCTTTTTTAGATAAGTGGTTGCATTAGGTCATCAGTGTTCTAGGGGATCAGGAGGCATTCCACACACATCTACCTGAGTACATGCTCAGCCCAAACCAATATCCACTAGCCTTTCAGTAACAACTAGTCTTCACAACTCTCCTATCTACTAGACTCTTAATTTTATTTCTTAGAGGAGAAAATGTGTTTTGCCATAAACATCTGTTGAATCTGGTTATAGCTTAGATAGTCCCAACAGAATTTGGTTACGGCCACTTAAAGGATAACATTAACCTTTGGAGTATTTGCAACATAGCATATGAAAGACCTGTCCAAATAAAGTGTATGTTCCTGATAAGAAGCCAAGAAGATTTCATGGACAGTCATCTGAGTTAATAAGGCATGTCCAACTCTTTGTAACCCCATGGACTGTAGCCTGCCAGGCTCCTCTGCCCATGGGATTCTCCAGGCAAGAATATTGGAGTGGGTTGCCATTCCCTTCCCCAGGGGGTCAAACCTGGGTCTCCCACATTGCAGGCAGATTCTTTCCCATCTGAGCCACCAGGGAAGCCCCGAATAGAAACCAAGCCTGGTTTGGGGAGAGGGCTCTATGCCAAGCCAGCCAGGCTTCATGTCTGAGAGCTGGGGCCGTGGGGCATTGGCTAAAAGTGTAGGACCCCCAGGGTGTGGCCTTCATTTCTGTTCCTTTCCAGGTGAGTGACCTTAAGCTCTCTGGGCCCATCTGCATCCCTCACTCTGGCTGTTTTGGAAAATTCCAGTCTGGCTTCTAACTGCCTGCCCTGTGCTGCTCGGCCCAAGGGCTCTGTCTGGCTATGAGAATGGGCTGTGCCCGCATACTCAGGGTGGGCAGCAGGCTCAGAGGAGGGCACCACATGGGAACGGCTCTTGACCAATGATGCTGGGAGTGAGTGGGCGGCTGCCCAAGCTTGCTGTCCTCTCTGGGAAGTGGGTAACCCTGGGGTGTGTGTCCACACTCCTCCATGGAGCTCCCCAGAGGGGCTTATGCTCTGGTGGCCTGGAACTGAGTCACTGGCGCCTTCCCTTCCCTGTCTCCCTCCTCCCTCTCCCTGCTGCTGTCTCCTGGAGTGGCCCCCAGCTCGTCCATTTGTGTGGGAACCCTTGTCTCAGGCTCTGCCTGGGAGACACGCACCCTGAGACGGGATGAGATGACCCGACGGCAGTCAGTCACTGGCACGTAGCCTGCACTCCAAACACAAGAGTGACTTCTTCCTTCTGTCCCTGGGTGGGCCCTAGGGCCTGGGACGTGCCTGGTTTTGGCGAAAGAAGTAGCCTCAGCTGCAGAGAAAGGAGTGATGTGACGGTCAGGAGGCCGCCTGGAGCTCTGCCTTGGTGTTGTTGCATCTGGGTCCCCATCGGCCAGCTTGTCCTTGATTTTCTGCAGGTGATAAGGTGCAGCGCTCAGATCTCAGACTGCTGGAGGTGTGAGCTGTCATGGGAGGAAGGCTTAGAGGGAGGCTGAGAGGGAGGCTGGAGCCTCGGGGAGGTGGCTGGTATGTGATAAGATGTTGCAGCAGCAGCAAGAAGGCTCAAAGCCAAATTCCAGCATTTTCAAGCAGGTAGAGGATGGGGGCTGGGAGTGGGGGAGTGGGGCATGGAGGGGGAGAGCTGTGAGCTCTGCAGATGAACCATCACAGCTCCATCTCCTATATCTTTGCCCGAAATGGTGTTATTTCCTCCCTCGCAAACGTCTTCAAGAACAGAGATAAAACGTGAGTGTTCCTTATTATATTGCATTCCTTCCCTGCTATCATGCCAGCCTGGGCTACTGAGGCTCCTTATCGATTCAGGCTGCCTTTGCACAGGCCTCCCCCTCGTCCCCAGTCCACTCCCGTGGACTGGAGCCCTGAGGTTCTGCCAAAGATCAGGCTGGGCCTGCCCTGAGGGAGCCGTATTATATACATGTGTACACAGACACTTAAAAATAAAACTGCCGGCCGGCCTCTGAGCGCCTTCTTGGCTGGCGAGAGGAGTGTTCAGTTTCGTGCTGGCGTGGGCTGGGCTGTCCTGAGCCTCCTCGCCCCAGGCCTTCCCTGTCGCGCTGGGCGGTTGGGCCGGAGACCGAGGGACGCGGGGAAGTGGGGCAGTTTCTTAGAGGAGGCCCGGACCTGCCTGGGGCCTGGAGGATTAGAGAAATACGTAGAATTTCCAAATTTAGCATGCGGGGATCGCTTCGTATAAACAAGGGCTGCTTTCGCCGCCGAGATGCGAGGTAGATAATGCCAAAACAGTCCCCCCGTGCGACTGGGTCCTCTGATTCTGCAGCCAACCTCCAAGTTGACTGTTGGTGCAAATGAAGGGCCACTTCCTGCCTGTCCCTCTGCATGGGTGGTCAGGCTTAGAATGAAATATCCAGGCTGACAAATGCTTTTACAAAGGCCAGATTATAAACTGTAAACCCACTGTCAGCTGGGCAGAAGAGAAATCGAAACGCCTCTCTACCATTTACAGAGTGAGTTTGGCCCCAAGACGAAAGCGCTGCCCCGGCGAGCAGAGCGGCCTTGCGTCTGCACGCCGTCGGAGCGCCGGGGAGCTCGGGATGGCGGGATATAGCAGCCAGAAGAGCGACAGCCTCCCCCAGACCTCGGGAGATCTGCGCATCGTTACGTGGACACACGCTCCAGAGCAGGAAAAGCGAAACGGAATTTCTAGAGGGGACAGAGCCCAGGGCGCCTCTGTATCCTGGGAGCACTCAGTTCTCGGAGACTTTCAAAGAGTGAAATTAACGAAGAACAGCCTCTGGACCAGGAAGGGCTTCCTGGGTGGCTTGGCGGTAAAGAATCCACCTGCCCATGCACGAGACGCGGTTTCAATCCCCGGGTCGGGAAGATCCCCTGGAGAAGGAAATGGCTACCCACTCCAGTATTCTTGCCTGGAAATCTCAAGGACAAGAGGAGCCTGGTGGGCTACAGTCAACGCAGTCGCAAAGAGTCAGACAAGACTGAGAGACTAAACAACAACGATATAGACCAGGAAACACACACCGCAGGGCATGGTCTGCAGGACCTTGGCTTTGTGTGTGTGTGGGAATCCAAACCCATGACTTTCCACTCACGAGGCACGTGGAAGGCAGGCTGGGGAGCACATTTGTCTGGAAGGTCCCCAACAACACGTTACCCATCCCAGCTCCTCACTCAACATGGAGGGGTGTCTACAAAGTGTAGGCAAGGGGGCAGTCCCCCTGCAGGGACTCATCTACCCGAGCAGAGCTGGCTTGCCCTCTCTAGGCTGAACCCCTCCCTGCCCCCACCCACCAGCTTATCACTGCTGCTCAGCAGTGGTCAGTGTGCATCTAACAAAGCCAGTTGCCTGGGAACAATGGTTGCTGTTTTAGCCCAAAGCCTTCCATCTGCTTGGATGAGAGAGAGTGAGGGGCGCCAGATCCCGGGAGCCCGGAAGCGCCAGGGGAGGTTGGACATAGCACAGGGAGCGACCAGACTGTCCTCCTCTACAAGCAAACTCAGAGCCGGGGTCATCATTCAAGGCTTTTTTTCAACAAATGTCGGTTGAGCTCCTGCTGTGTGCCAAGTGCTGTTCTAGAAGCTTGGGAGGCATGAATGCACTGAGCAGACGGAGTCCCTGCTCCCATGGAGCTAAGATTCTGGAGGGAGGAGATGGAGAATGAACAAGAAATGAAATCAACAAGGACTGTGCCCAGGGCGGACGGCTGATGCAGAGGCCCTGGGGCAGGACTGGGCTGGAGAGCTGGTGGAGCAGCGACGACCTAGTGTGACTGGGGAAGAGAGGACGAGGGGACAATAAAATTGAGCTAAAGATTGACCCCTCAGCCCCACAAGTTGCATTCCAAGTGCTCAGCAGCCACACGTGGCTGGTGGCTGCCCTGTTGCATATCTAGAACATTCCACCGTTCCAGGAAAGGTTCCACTGGCCTGTGCCCTCTGGGGCCTTGGCAGGCCTTGTAAAGGTCATCATGGGAACAGCAGCTTCTGCTCTGAGAGGGGTGGGAAACCGTCAGCAGGTTTTGATGGGAGGACTGACGTGCTCAGAGGGTCACTCTGGCAGCTGAGCCGTGATTTTTAGGGAGAACAAGGAAAGAGAGACTGGTGTGGTCCAGAGAGAGAGTGACTGCTCCTCAGGGTTACTCCACAGGTCGCAGGCAAAGCCGGGTCTATAATGTTAATACAGGGGGGTCTCCTGCCTTTCAGATTGGGCTCTCTCCACTAGAGAGGACGTTTCTTCTTCATATGGTCAACCGTTTATGCACACATGTCTATGTGCACGTGTGTATGCAGGCACATTTATGTGTCTACATGAATATGTACACACATTATACACATTAGCATTTCTGTACAGGCTTCCCTGGTGACTCAGACAGCAAAGAATCTGCCTGGACAGATGGAGAACTGGGTTTGATTCTTGGGTCAGGAATACCCCCTGGAGAAGAAAATGGCTAGCCATTCCTTTATTCTTGCCTGGAGAGTTCCATAGACAGAGGAGCCTGGCGGGCTATAGTCCATGGGGTTCCAAAGAGTCAGACACGACTGAGCAACGAACACGTTCGCTTTTCATATGTATGGATAGATAAGTACCTGTGTATGTGTAGATATATAACACACACATCTGCATGTATGTATATGTATACTAACAATGTGTAGGTTTTTCCAGTGAGCACGTGTTACTTTTTTAACAGCTTTATGGAATTGTCACTGACACACCATAAAACCCATGCAGTTTGAGAGTATAAGGCAGCGATCTTTGGAAAGTGGGTGAGTCGTGCAGTGAGCAGCACAGTCCAGCCCCGTGTGTCCACTGCAGCGGGGTCTGGAACACAGGCTCCAGCTTGCTTGTTTTGGGCTCTGTGGTGGGCACCCCCAGCCTGCCCAGGGTTGGCCCAACCAGCTGCCCAGATGGAAACTGTCCTCCCCTCGGGGTCAGGGAGGTGCAAGTGGCTTGTCACTGACAAGTGCTTACACGTAAGACAGGCAAATCCTCGGACAGGGCCTGTCCAGAAAAGACATATCACATCTGTTCCCGCACTCCTGACACCCCCTCTTCCTCCCTCTGGCAGGCGGCTTCTCCCCATCTTTTCTCAGAATCTCTAGGCATCCTGCTCGAGTCCTGGTTTTTCCAGCCTTCTGGCCAAAAGTATATACAGAGAAAAATATACAGAGAGGTTAGGCTCCTTTCCCCACTGAGCTAATATTTAGGGGAAAGAAGATTAAACAGATAGTCCAGGCTTGGCTTGTATCATCACCATGTGATCCTTTACAAAGTAAAGGGTTTTAGCAAAGAAAAAAAAAAATCCAACTAAGAGGGGAAAAGTTCAAAACTCTAAGAGAAATGACTGTGACTTATGATGATGTCACAGACTGACTTGAACACCTACTATGTGCAGGGGATTGGGTTGGGGTTGTGGAAATGACCAGGGTCTCATCTCTGCCTTCCGGGTGTTTCTAGTCAGCAAGACAAAGTCATTCACCCACCCACCCATCCATTCATTCATCAGATACTAACTATGTGCTGCTGCCTGACTGCCCTGTCCCGTTGGCTGTGACTGTTTCTATGAACCCACAAACAAATGTTCCGTGGGGTCCTCCTTCCTTCCCGTCTTCCCTCCCAAAAGTAGAGCGCTACAGCATAGGGATGGGTTCAGTGGAGAGCGAGACCCCCCCAAATGTCTGATGTTTATTAAAGATATTTTCTCCCCAGCTTGAATTCCTTTCCTGTCTGGTCCCTCGACTTGCCTGGACCAGAAGTCACAGCTGAAGGGGGAAGTGAGCTGCTGTGTGGCAAACCTCGCAGTGAGGGGAGAACTCGGGTGAGGGTCCTGGCAGGCTGTGACCTCCCCCCGCCCTGCCAAGGGTCCTGGCAGGCTGTGACCCCCCCCCCGCCCCGCCAAGTAGAGGATCTGGTGATACACACGTAGTTGTGCAGTCTTGATGGAAACTGAGAGGCTCTGGGCAAATACATTATGGTGAATGGTTATTTTCACCATAATGGTTAAAATGTGGGGATTTAAAAAAAATTAGTGTTATATCTAATAAATAGAATATTGTATGATAATAAAAAAGGGATGAAGTTCTGATTCACACTACAGCGCAGATGACACTTGAAGACAGTTTGCTAAGGGAAGCTGGTCACCAAAAGCCATCATGTGAAATGTCCAGAACCGGCAAATGCTTAGATGCAAATTAGATCAGTGATTGCACAGTGTTATGAGGAAACTGGTAGTGATGACTGAGGGTGTGGGGTTTCTTTCCGAGGTGATGAAAATGTTCCAAAATAAACTCAGGTGATGGTTATACAAACCACGGAATATGTTAGAAACATTTGAATTGTACATTTTAAAGGCATGGATTTTTGATATGTGAATTATATCTCAATAAAGCTGTTAACAAGTAAGTGACCTTGTTTTTCATACTGTTTTTAAAGATTTTTAAAATGTGGACCATTTTAAAAGTCTTTATTGAATTTGTTACAATATTGCTTCTGTTTAAGTTTGGCGTTTTTGGCTGCAAGGCATGTGGGATCTTAGTTCCCTGACCAGGGATTGAACCCACACCTCCTGCGTTATCAGAGGAAGTCTTAACCACTGGACCACCAGGGAAGTCCCTTCATACTACATTTTACTGGTATCTGATCACACTGAAAAAAACTAAAACTGACAGATAGCCCTCCCCTCCCCCCCAATAAAATAGAAAACAGCATCCTACCACTTGAAAATAAGCCACAGGGGCACCTTGGCACATGTAATTCCAAATATACCAGTTTTCATATTTTGTTTCGGTTGGTTTGCGTTTCTAGGCTTGCTTTTGTTGCCCATATCGTTGTCTTTAACACCCGGTGTGGGATCACCGTGCAGAGAGTGTTTCGTGTCCTGACAAGCCTTTGAAATATCTGTTTTCTGGACAGAATAGATCTAATTTGACTGTGGAGACCCAGTAAACATTGCAATTACGACCGCACAGCAGTAAAAATTGCTGCTGGGAGGGAAACCTGCCCCGGGGATCTGGGAAGTTTCTGTCGGGCGGCTGGATTCAGGTTCTGTAAACAGGAGAGTCGCCATGATGGGTTCCAGAGCTGAGTGCCCGTCCTGGCCGGCAATGGGCTCGGGTGAGACCCGCGGGTGAGGGGTTAAGTCAACCCTAGCAGGGAGGGTCACAGCTGAAACGGAAGGTTTCGCCCCCATAAACCTTTAAGCCCAGTTACTTCCTATTTATTTGTCTTTTATTTCTACTTTTTTGTGGCTGCAGTGGGTGTTTGCTGTGGCCCCTGGGCTCTTCGTAGCTGCACGTGGCTTCCTCTGGTTGCGGTAAGCAGGGGCTACTCTCTAGTTGCGGTATGCGGGCTTCCCATTGCGGTGGCTTCTCTTGTCCGAGAGCACGGGCTCTAGAGCTCCGGCTCAGTAGCTGTGGTGCACGGGCTTAGTTGCCCAGCGACACCTGTGCACTGGCAGGTGAATTCCAAACCACTGGACCACCAGGGAATCCCTCATCTGTCTTTTTAAATGAAAAGAAATGATTTATTCACACAGCCACAAAAATCAATGTGTACAAAGAGGGGCGGACAGTGGGAGAAATTCTTCCTCCCCTTCCAGACTCTCTATCTCTACCCGGAGTCCACCAGTATTGCCAGTTCCTTGACAGCCACACCATCCACATATACCTCCTACATGCTGGCCTCTGCCCCCACACCCAACCACACACCTGAGATAGGTTATTTGCCCTCTCCTCTATCTGGCCTCTTAATTACACTTACAATACTATTATAATACTACATATATAATCTTGAAGATTGACATCAGTACACTTGTCACCACACTGTACATAAATATGATTTATTCGTTTTGATGGCTGTATACTATTCGTCTTTGTGGATATACCATAATTTATTAGACTCAGTCCCCTATTGTTGGATGTGTGGGTTATACCTAGCATTTGGCTATTACAAATAACATTGCAATGAATGTGTTTTCATGTAGGTCTTTGCCTTTTATTGTGAATACAGCTGTCAAATAAATTCTTAGACATTTAAATGCTAGATCAAAGAACTTGTATAGTTAAAAGTTGATACTTCTTTCCAAACTGTATAGTGTGCTGCAAACTATAGCCTTCTATTACAGCAGGAGGTCACCTGTTCTGACCTAACTTGGGGCATTCCTTTAGTGACCCTTAAGATGGATACAGATGTCCTTTCCCCTTCCAGAACCAGGAAGAGGTGAGCCCAAGATTGCAGTGCACAGTACCCATCGTCCCATGTCACATGGCAGCCCTGGGTCCCCTCACCACAAACGCTGCTGGCAGGTGGGTGTGTTGTAGTGTGTGCTGTGGACCACACTCACTGCCCTTCTGAATCCTCCTTCCTGCCTTCCTCGACAGGAGTGCCTCCGAGATACTGCAGGTTTGATTCCAGACCATGGCAATAAAGTGATAGGGCAACGAAGTGAGTCACACACATTTTTTGGTTTCCCAGTGCATGTAAAAGTATGTTTACACTACACTATTGCCCTGTTGAGGATGCAATGACATTAATTATATTTAAAAAATGTGCATACCTCAATTAAAAAATACTTCATTGCTAAAATATGCTAACCATCCTCTGAGCCTTTAGCAAGTCATAACCTTTTTTTACTGGTGGAAGGACTTGCCTGCATGTTGATAGCTGAGGACTGATCAAAGTGCTGGATGCTGAAGGGTGGGGTGACTGTGCAGCTTCTTAAAATGAGACAACAGTGAAGTTTGCCTCATGGATTGACTCTTCCTTCCACAAGTGATTTCTCTGTATCAGGCTAATACTGTGTAATAGTATAGTATTTGATCCACTGTAGAGCTTCTTCCAAAACTGGAGTCAGTCCTCTCAAAGCCTGTCTCCGCTTTAGTCTCTAAGCTTATGTGATGTTCTAAATCCTTCACTGTCTTTTCAATAATCTTCACAGCATCGTCACCAGGAGTAGATCCCGTCTCAGAAAACCACTTTTCTGGCTCATCCCTAAGAAATATCTCCTTATCTGTGAAAGTCTCATCGTGATGCTGCATCCACCTCTTCAACCTCCGATTCTGACTGTAGCTCTCTTGCTTTCCCCACCACATCTACAGTCACTTCCTCTGCTGAACTCTCGAACCTTTCAAAGTCACCCGTGAGGGCTGGGGTCCCCTGCCAAACTCTTGCGTATGTTGGTGTTTTGACCTTTCCCCAAGAATCATGACTGCTCTTAATGGCATCTAAACTGGTGACTCCTTTCCAGATGGTTTTCAACCCATTTTGCCATCAGAGGAACCACTGTCTGCTCTGGAGGCAGCTTCTTTCCTTCAGCCTCATGAACCATCTCCGCTGCTTCACACTTTGCTTCTGCGGTTTCCTCACCTCTCTCAGCTTTTGCAGAACTGGAGAGAGTTGGGGCCTTGCCCTGCATTAGGCTATGGCTGGCCTGATCTTCTATCCAGACCACTCAAACTGTCTCTGTATCAGTAGTAAGGCTGTTTCACTTTCTCATCATCCATGTGTTCACTGGACCAGCCATTTAATTTCTTTCAGGAACTTTTCCATTGCACTCACGACTTGAATTGGTGTGAGAGGTTTGTTTCGGTGTGGGAGGCCCAGCTTTTGACCTGTCTTGGCTTTTGATATGTCTTCCTCATGAAGCTTTATCACCTCCAGCTTTTGATTTAAAATGAGAGACGTACGACCCTTCCTTTCACTTGAACAGAGGCTGTTGCAAGGTTATTAATTGGCCTAATTTCAATATTATGTCTCAGGGACTAGGGGGGCCCAAGGAGAGGGAGAGATGGGGAACAGCTGGTCCGTGGAGTAGTCAGAACACATGTCATTTGTTGATTAAGTTTGTTCTCTTATAGGGCTGTGGTTTGTGGTGCCCCCCAAAATTACAGTAGTAACATCTAAGATCACAGATCATGGAGCACTGTAACAAGTATAACAATAATGAAAAAGTTAGAAATATTGCAAGAATTATCAGAACATGACACAGAGTCACGAAGTGAGCAAATTCTGTTGGAAAAACACCACCCATAGACATGCTCGCAGCAGGGCAGCCACAAACCTTCAATTTGTAAAGCTGAAGCACAATAAAGCAAAGCTCAGTAAACCAAGGTCTGCCTGTGTTAATAAAGCCCCCTGGGTTTTAATCAGGCCCCTGACCACACATCTGCAGCCTCCCCTGCAGCTGGGTGTGGGTCTGGGACCAAGTTCACACCTTCAGAACAAGAGTGGAAATAGCTGTGCAGCTTCTGCATCTTTGGGCTTCCCTGGGGGCTCAGTTGGTAAAGATTCTGCCCGCAATGCAGGAGACCTGGGTTTGATCCCTGGGTTGGGAAGATCCCCTGGAGACAGGAAAGGCTTCCCATTCCAGTGTTCTGGGCTAGAGAATTCCATGGATTGTATAGTCCATGGGGTTGCAAAGAGTCAGACATGACTGAGTGGCTTTTCACTTTCTGTGAAATGCCTTCCTGCCGCTTCCTTTTTTCCCCCGGCAACCTGGGGACAGGGGCCAAACACTGGTGGCCCAGTGAGTTGGATGGATCTAGGTCCCTGGGTGACACAGGACTCCAAGGAAGGGGCTCTCGTTTCTGCACAGTGGAGAGCAGAGGGAACATACTACCTCTCAACTTTGTGACCCTGGAGACAGTCCTGGGCAGCAAACTAGATCAAGAGGGGACCAGAATAGAACAGAGAGGCCTGGATGTCACCCTTACAGGCCCCCAGAAAGAACCTGCAGACCTTAGGGGGTAGGCGAGCTGAGGTCCTTTGGTCTCCGGGGGCTCTGAGAGCCAGCTGGTTGGGCATCATCGCGCCAGGGGCCTTTGGGGTTTGGGAGGGATGACCCAACTCCCAGACTATGTCATTTCTTGGTAAATACAGAGCAGGCTGCAAAGCAGGTTGGAATTTGGAGTCCCTGCTGCCTGGTTCCAGCTGCTCCAGAAACCAACTTGCCAACCAACAGCTGGAACAAACACTCGTAAAAAGTCACCCAGCTTCTGCCCTCCGTCTGCATCCTGGAAGAGGTTCAGTGAGGGCCTCTCCGCCCACACAGAAGAGCGCAGACCCCGGCGCCCCCCTCGCGCTCCTCTGCAGCAGGGCCTCGGAACTCCCTAAATCATCCTGGCTGCTGGCCTTGAGAGCTTCTGGAACCCAACGAAAGTAAAGGACACCGCACGGCCACGGAACAACTTAATTTTCCCTCTGTTCTTCCTACACTCCTCGGGATGGGGGAACTCGGCAGGGTGTTTGAGACAGTAAGGTCACAGCTGGGAAGCTTTCCGGATGGCGCCTACAGAGGGGAGATGCTCTGATTGTTCATCCATCACTTAGTTAACAGATGTTCTCCTGGGGCTCCAGCAAGAGGCCGAGTTTACAGAGCAAAGTTGGCACAGCCTGGCCCCCAGGGAGGTGGCTGTCACCTGAGACAGACGCAAGGATCACAGGGGGAGAACTGCAGTAAAAGGCGCGTGTGGTGTGTTAGCTCGTGCCCCTCCCCAACCCACATCCTTCCAGAAGGTGACCAAATAAGTGAAGGTGTGATTTACTCAGAAAGAGCATCTCTGGGGCTTCCCTGGTGGCTCAGTGGTAAAGGGTCTGCCTGCCAATGCAGGAGACACAGGTTAGACCCCTGATCTGGGAGGGTTCCACGTGCTACGGAGTAACTTAGCCCACGTGCCACAGCTCCTGAGCCCGCGCCCTCGGCCGCAAGAACCGCAACTACTGAAGCCCGAGTGCGTAGAGCCTGCGCTCTGCAACAAGAGAAGCCGCTGCCCCGAGAAGCCGCACAGTGCTAGAGAGTAGCCCCTGCTCAGCGCAACTAGAGGAAGTCCCTGTGCAGCAGGAAAGACCCAGCACTGCCAAAAATAAATAATAAATATATAAATAATTTTTTAAAAATAGCATCTTTGCCAATGTGTTTAAGGTGAGCATCCATACACGTTAGTGCTGCAGTAGGGTGGGCTGCAAGCCCACCATGAGACAGCCTTCCCAAGAGGAAGAGAAGGACAAACAGAAAGAGACGCATAGGGAGAAGGGCGGGGGCTCTGGAGGCAGAGGCCAGAAGGACTCATCTACAAGCCAGAGGGCAGTACGGGCGGCCAGCAGCATGGCACTAGGAGAAGGGCGTGGGAGACACTGTCCCTTGAGCCTCCAGGAGGGCCTGCCCTGGCTGAAACCTTGATTTTGGACTTCTGCCCTCCTGAACTATGAGGGAATACATTTCTCTTGCTTTTAGCTGCCCTTTCCTTCTCCAAGGGATCTTCCCAACTCAGGGATTGAACCCAGGTCTCCTGCATTGCAGGCAGGTTCTTTATTGTCTGGGCCACCACGGAAGCCCTCTGTGTGGTAATTTGCTAAGGTGGCCAAGGGTGCAGCAGTCCCGGTTGCATGAAGACTTGTGGGAGTGGCTTCTCCTCCTTGAGGGATCAGGGAGGACTTCAAGGAGGAGGTGACAGTTGAACTGAGCCCTGAGGATGCCAAGGAATTTGCTGGGCAGACTGGGAAGAAAGGCTGATCCCAGGCAGAGGGAACAGTACCTGCTTCTGGGACTCTGGCCCCGCTGGGTCCCTGGAGGCAAGCGTGGCATGGAGGAGCAGTTGATCCTTGAGCGAGGAGGAAATCCCTCCTGTCCACAAGCCATGGATGGCTTCTAACTGTGAGGACTTCTAGAAAACGCAGTGCTGCTGTGTGCCCGGGAGGAGGGAACAACACGGGTACTGGTAAGAATGGGCACTGCCACCCACCTACCCTATCACACCCACCCCACACTCTCCAGACGGGTTCTGGTACCTGCAACTGAAACATTCTCCACAAGCGTGGAGCTCAGCTCCCCAGGACTGCAGCTCTGCACTGAGTAACATTCACTGATGCTGTTCATTTTAAGACCACTTGTTTTTGTATACATCCAAGCTACAAGGCAATAGGACTGTTAACCAGATTCCTGGAAATTCTTCAAACAATACAATAAAGTGCATTTGGGGAGGATCCAAGCAGGGAGAACCCCTCTTCCCGCCACTGCAGAGGGCTCTCCTTCTCTATGTCTTTGTCCCTGTCTCTTACAATGACAAGGGTCCCTTGGCTGAGCTCCGGCCTCTGTTCTCCCCCCGTCACTCCTGTGCCTGGACTTCCGCCACCTGGTAGGGTCCCTTCTGCAGGGGTTCACAGGAGGAGGTGTGTGGAATTGCTCTGAGGCTGAGCTTAAAACAAATGTAGCAGGCAGGAGTTTGAGTCAGAAACTTGGCTTCTTGAATCAACATTCATGGGGGCTGTCTGCCTGGTGCGCCCACCAGAATAGAGACTGCTAAGGTCAAGGCACGGAGGTCTTCTCTACCATGGGGCTTCCTAAAGATCACCTAAAGGCAACAAGAGGCTAAAGATGAAACCGACAGCCGTGGTGGCTATCTCACCCCTTCTTGGGGCAAGGTCCAAGGTAATTCCAGATGCAACCTCACAGTCTGAGGGAGGGGACATGCCCACAAGGCTAGGGGCAGCCAAAGAGTGGGTGGACGACTGGGGAATCGACTCCTGAATGTTTTGAGACACGTGGAGGTCAGTCAGGCCTGTCTCCAGTTTACAGCTGAGCAAACTGACTTGCAAAGTCGAGTGACTGAGCCAGGGCATCACCAAGTGTAGATGCTATATCCTGTTTCCTATAAAGTCACGTAAGCACAATTAGAAACGACTGTTGTCAGTGCTGTGCAGGGAGCCTTGGTGGTATGAATGTTGCCTTTGGCTGAGGAGCTGGGGAAAACTATGGCCAGGATGACTTTTCCGCAGAGACTTCCCCTTGGGGTGAGTTCTGCAGATGGTTTTCTGTAGGCTCCACATTTCCTCTCTCACACTTGGATACATTACTCTCCACTTGAGGCCTCAGTTTCTTCATCTGTAAAATGGTAATAAACCTCTTCTCAGGATGGCTGTGAAAACGAAATGCAGACGACAGTGATGGAATGTCTAGACCACGGTAGGTCCTCAGCATCCTAACTGCTGGATGATGGCGATGATGGTGATGATGGTAGTGCTGGTGGAGAGGATGCTGTTGTTTTGGTTTACTCTCAGAAGAATCATCATGAGTAATAGGCTAAACGAGGCTTTCTTTGCTTTCTTCCAAAGGACTGCAGGACCAAGCTGAGCTCCGTTGGAGCCTGTGGCAATAACAAAAAGCAGGAATACTGATCTTCCATTTTAATTTCATAGTTTATCATGGAATTGTTTTCATTAATCTTGGTTTAAAAAGTGAAGTGAAAGTCACTCAGTTGTGTCCGACTCTTTGTGACCCCATGGACTATATAGTCCATGGAATTCTCCAGGCCAGAATACTGGAGTGGGTAGCTTTTCCTTTCTCCAGGGGATCTTCCCAACCCAAGGATCCAACCCAGGTCTCCCGAATTGCAGGCAGATTCTGTACTAACTGAGCTATCAAGGAAGCTCTATTTTAAAAAATAGCCCTGATTTTTTTTTTTAAATTGCATTAAAAGATTTTTAATCTTGCTCACTGAGTTTTTTGGTGGCCCCTGAAGTGTTGCCAGTGGGGTAGATGCCTCCTGGTCCGACTTTTCCTGTGACCCCAGGAAGGGCTCTATGTTCTCATTCCTCTGGGTGCCACCTGACACCCATCGGGGGTGGGGGGACATTCTGGCCCTGTTCCTTTAGACTGTATTGGCACTTTTGTACTTTCTGATCTTGCACAGCCAAGGGAAGTTAAATACTTTAGGGCTAGAACTGGGGCTTCCTGGTTGGGGTCTGATTTCAACAACAGTGCTTACCATTGAGTCTGGAGGATGCATTCCCTGCACTTCCTGTGTAACCGGAATAAACTTCCCTCCTCAGCCCCAGCTGCATGGTTCCAGGGACCTTTCTGATGGAGCCATCCCTCACCCAAGCACCATGCAGACTGTGGACTCTTTCCTCTCTGTCTTGGGGAGAAATGGACCTGGTGGCCCTGTGGCTGGCGGGAGCAGCACCAGGGGAGTCAGCAGCTGCTGGAATTTCCTCACCGTTGTCCAGTGTGGTCTCTGGCTCCACAACCAGACATGAAACAGGGCGGAAACGAGGTTTCATCAGGCACATAGATTTGTGAGGATATTTATGACCCAGATAGAGCTCCAGATGCTGAATGTTCTCACGTGATTTCAGAACTTCAGTTCTTTAAACAGTCTTGGAGGTTGCATACTCTTCAGCAGTTTAAAAACTGTGTTTATCAACCCTCTTGGGCTCCACAGCCTGGAAGGTCTTCTGAGGGTCCCAGGGGTCTCAGGGGCTGATTTCAGGGAGGGAAGATGAAGGGAGGAGAGGCCAGTGGGCAAAACTTCGGGGCCTCTTTCCTACTCCAACTGAACAGCCCCATGTGTGCCTGCTCCACACACAGGGCCTCCGGCATAAGTTTTGTTTAAGGAAAATGAGTCTCTGATTAAAAATAGTTTTGAAGCCATGAACACAATTCAGAGCTTCCTAATCCTGGCTGCACACTAGGAATCACTTAAGGAATTTTTAAAATTCCAGGGCCCAGGCTCTACACCCAGAAATGTGGATGTAATGGGTCCGTGGTGAGGTGTGGGCATCAACATTAAAAAAAAACTTCCCCAGTGACTTTACTGTGCCACCGGGGTTGGGGGCCACTCATCTGGGCCAGCATTTTTCTTTCTGCTCAAGCAAAACTGGGGTCCGGGGGTGAGAGTGTGTGTGTGCATGTGTGTATGACATTATTTGTGCAGAGCCTGGTGCTAGCTAGCTCATCTCCAGGCTGGATTAGAACCTTGGATGTCCAGCTATCCGTGTAGATTTCTGGGACGCTACACCATGCACACAGAGGAAGAGAGGATCCTTTATCCTATGAGATATGACTTTCTGTGGTTTCGTCTTCACATTTGAACACATATTTTTAGTTCAACATTTAAGTTTCAGGGAGAAAAAAAGCCTCAAGCAGGAGAGGACATTGATATTTATACTTCCGGTGGGAAATAGAGGCGGGGGCGGGGGGCAAAGAGTGCCCGCCTCTTCCCCCTCCCCACCCCTGTCCCCCCCAAGGACCACACAGAGGCACGGAGCTGAGGAGACGCCCCCGGGGGCTGGCTCCCAGGCTCACGGTTTAGTTTAACCACTTCACACACTCCATTTCGCATTCCCTCGGGAATGCCATCCCAGTGCTAACTGGTTGATGGAGACAAACTGTCGGTACTGGTGAAGTGTCTTACATTTTCAAGGTCAAGCACTCTCCTTTTTTTTTTTTTTTTCAAGAATAAAAGAGAGAAAGGGAAGAGAAAGAAGCATGTGAAACAAGTAGCCAAAGTGGCCTGTCAGGGTACAGAGTCTACATAATGACCAGTTTTAGGAGACTTGTCAGTAGTGGTGGTGAGAGCCAGACTGCAGGCAGAACACAGAGGGGCTCAGGACAGTCATGTCCCTTCTCACAGTGGGAAGTGACCGGTCCAGGTGACGCCAGGGAGGGGCTGTGTGACAGAGGCAGAGCAGAACAGAAAGGAAGTGAAGCCCACATACAGACCCCCAGTGTCAAAAATGCTTGTGTGGGGCTTCCCTGGCGGCCCAGTGGTTAGGTATCCACCTGCCGATACAGGGGACATGGGTTCCATCCCTGGTCTGGGACGATCCCACATGCCGAGATCCAACTAATCCTGTGTGTCACAAGCACTGAGCCTGCATTCGGGAGCTCATGCAACGCAATTTGAGAGTAGCCCCTGCTTGCTTCAATGAGAGAAAGCCCGTGCATAGCAACAGTGCAGCCAAGAATAAGTAAATAAATAAAATGAAACATTAAAAAAAATGCCAGGTGTCCTGCAAGGAAATAGGGTTTTTTTTTTTTTTATTTCTTTTGACCCATGCAGCGTGGCACCAGTGCCACTACATAATTTCCAAGTCTGGGTCTTCAGACATTGGAAGTTTCTGCCTTCGCATTTGAGTGTTCCCTCCTAGAAGGCGCTCCATGCAATTAGAGCCCAGGCCATTTTCCAGGAGGAAAACCAAGCTGCTATTTCCCCACATTACTAAAAGTCTCAGCAAGAGAAAGGAATCTCCTCTTGTATATTTGTCAAGATAGGCCAGATGTGCTGTGTAACAAGTAACCCCAGATCTCGGTGGCTTTGCTCAACCAAGACTTATTTCTCACTCACAAGGAGTCTGTGGCTGGTCCTGTCCTTAGGAAGGTCATGGGCCAGTTCTCCCAAGCCTAACTCCAGAAGTGATGTGCCCCTTCCACCCACCACCAGCACCATCACGTGGACCTGCCGTGATGGGGGTGCCGTGGACCACCACCTGCCCCACGTGGACGTTTGGGGCAGGGACATGAAGGGGAGCCCACGTTCAGCGAGCACCCTGTCTCTTAAGTCTTTCTTCCAGAAGCTTTTCTGAGCCTGCAGGCAACTGCCAGTATCTGTTTGCCAGCAGAGGATGAAATGAGCTGTAATGGAAAACCTCAGAGAAGACTGACGCCGCCTGATGGATGGCTGAGTGTGTGTGCGTGTGTGTGTGTGTGCATTCTTAATTCTCCACTGCTAATAGCTAGGAGAGCATGAGCTCTTGCTAAAATTATCTGAGTTCTGTGTGCTATTTGAGAAGCAAACCCAAGATGTTGGATGGTCACCCATGAGAGCTCATTGGAGAGATCTCCCTGGGAAGGGAAGAGACAGATTAAGTGGAGGGCGATTTAAAATGGGCATAGTTGAGAAATGATTTTCTAGGTGGCCTGTCTAAATCATCTTCTTGTTTTTCTAGGACAGGAAGTAGAGCTTTGTCCCAGGATTTCCCACCACACTGTGGGAATTGTTCCCTTGTGATCTCACTCAAGAAACCTAGGCCCTGACCAGGGTGAATAAATTGGCCTTGTTTCAACTTGCTACTTAGACCAGGTGGTGGCTCCTGGCATGACTGGTGGAGACCACATATAGAACTGGCGGGAAACAGTGCCATGATGGATTAGTAATGTCTGCCATAGAGAGAGTAAGGGGAGAGTAGCTGCCCACTTAAAAATCTATCTATTCTAAAATGTCCATTGTCCCACTTTTTAGCATCTCTGAAATCAGGGTGCATTGTATAATGGATGGCATCTTACAAATTGTTTTGCAGTGGGCTTCTGTGGTTCACAAAATAATGGCACAATTAATAAAATAGACACTGAAAGGTACTTGCCATTTTTGTTTTGTTTGTTTAGAGAGCCATTGTTAGGATTTAATGAGCTCAGATCCAGAATGCCTGGATCTGGGAGGTCTCAATGGAGTTAGTTTCTTCTCTCTGTATTTCTGTCTCTCCTTCACTTTCATTTGCATCTCTGAGGGTTCATTCTGCACAGCCCCATGGCCTTTGTTCTTTCTACCCTGCCAGCCCACCTCCCAGCATCTGTGAAGGTATATGCCTGGCCCCTGGAGAGTGATGCAGTGGCCTCCTTAGCACCTTCCCCGTCGTCCCTCTCTGTTCCAGCTCCACCATGGCCAGAACACTCCTTCCATGTTTTTAAGTTCAAATTCCTTGGATTTTGAAAGAATCAAATAACCTTTTTGAACATTTTTGAGGTTAGAGACTGCTGGCCGCCGTGTGAATTGCTTTTCCTATGGACTGTGCTAAGCCCTGATGGGGTCGGCCATGGCCAGGGTAAGGAGGAGGGTGGGTGGGTGGCCAGGGGGACCCTGAGGTATAATACGCCCTCCTGGAAGGCAGGGGCCCGGCAGACTTCACACCCACGTGCACTCCAGACCCGAGCCTGTATCTGCACCTTCACCTGCACCCACACCTACATCCACGCACAGCTTCCCGCTTCCCGCCCTTCCCTGGGCTTCCTGCGGAGAGGGGGGCTTTATCATGCTGTGCAGGGCCCCTCGTGTTGGTCTGCTTGCTCATTCCCGCCTGTCCTCCAGCCCCACACGGCTGCTGTGATGAGTGAGTGAATGCATGCACTTAGAATGTTACTCGGATATTGAAGCACTTATTCTCTAAATCAGTTAATTAACAATTACTCTTCACAGTGGTGCACAGACTTCCCACTGCAGCGGCTTCTCTTGTTGCAGAGAACAGGCTCTAGGTGCGAGGGCTTCGGTAGCTGCATAGCTCGGGCTCGGTAGTTGCATAGCTCGGGCTCGGTAGTTGCTGTGTATGGGCTTGGTTGCTCCTGTGGGATCTTCTCAGATCAGGGGTCAAATCTGTGTCCACTGGGTTAGCAGGCAGATTCTCAACCACTAGGGAAGTTCCAAGGTACTTACAATGGCACCCTGCACGTAGTGAGCAGCAAAGAAGAGCTCGTTACCCAGGGCATTCTTGTGAGAGGTGTACTGCGTTGTTCATCCATGGGTGCTTAGATGATGTCGGTCGTGTTAGCCTCTCTTTCTTACCTTTATCATTTAATGATCTAACAGTTCCATGTTACTGAATATCTAGTGCTTTGCTATAAAAGTAATGCTTTATTTTGGGGTCCAGGCACACACATTTGTGTGTAAGCTCTGATTTTTCCTGAAAGGATATCACTGACGGTGGACTTGCTGGGCCAATGGACGCACACCTCAAGAAGGGCTGGCTACACACGGCCACCTTATCCTCTAGGCTGGCGGCTCGATTTACACCCCGCCAAGCCAAATAGAAGATGCTTGCCCTCTTCCCCTGCACCAGGCCCAACATTGCATACTGCTGCTGTGAAAAATAAAAGCTTCGGACCCAGGGATCTTGACTCTGCACCGTGGTCCCACTGAAGTTAGAGGGTGTCTGATCAGAAAGGCAGAGACCAGTGTGAGAGAGGAGGAAATGCATGGCGGAAGAGAAGGCTTCTCCTGGGGCAGGAGGCGGACTTGGAAGGGATGGCAGTGTAGATCCTGACGTCAGAGTGGATGTCTGCTGAGCGCAGAACCGGGGCTCCGAGGGCGGGAGCCGGAGGGGCTGGCGGGGGACCGGCGGGGGACCGGCGGGCTCCGCCGCTGTTCCTGGAACTGAGCTGCCTCCTGGTTCCATATTACGTTCATTTTGATTGTAAGTACGGGTTTGCTGTCCCTAATGGCAGGGTTGGGTAACAATGTGGTGGCGGGAGGCATGCGCTGCTACCCGGGAGAATCTGGACTGCAGATTCGCGATGCAGATGGAACGCCAGGCTGTTTGATTTTCGCCTCCCATCATCTGATTGTGTTTGTGGAGTTGGAGATGTGGGGAGGCCAGCTCTCTCTATGATTTTTTTTCCTGTTGTTTGTAATTTGGAATGTGGCTAGAGAACAGACAGTGGCTAAGGAGCCCTGGTGATGGATGAGCTGGAATTTGCTGTGGGGCTTTGTCAAGGAGAGGCAGAGTGCACCGGTGGCTTGCCTGAGATGGTTGGTTGTGGGGCGGGGGGGGGGGTGGAGGGGGGTGGGGGGGGTGGAGGAAGAGTTCAGACGTTTGTGTAATGGGGGCTAAGGAATTGGATCTTCCCCTGGATAGTCTTCGAAGGCATTGGGTGTCTGAAAGGTGGTTTGTGGCTTAGATTGTGTATTAGTTTGGAATGCTGTCAGCTGCAAGTAACTCACTCAAGACTAATAGAAGGTAAACCTGGGAGGTGACTCCTCTCACAGGTCAAGAGGGATGGAGGTAGCAGGTAGCTGAGCTCCATCAATGCTCCGAGGTGGCATCTAGGAGACTGTCTCCAGCCCAAGGTATTGCAGCAACTCTAAACATTCTATTTACACATTCCCCGCCCCTGAATCCCTTCCTATGAAACACCGTCTTTTCAATTCTTAAAAACACTGGGACACCCCTGATGGCCCAGTGGTTAAGAATCTGCCTTGTGATGCAGGGGACATGGGTTGGAGCCCTGGTTGTGGAACTAGGATGTTTCACGCCACAGGGTAACTAAGCCTATGTGCCACAGCTAGAAAGGTCATGATGCACTGCAAGGAGAGATCCCGGGCTATGCAACTAAGACCCAACACAGCCAAACAAATACATAAATATATTAAAAACCCCACCAACAACACGTCATCATCTTCGTTTCAAAGAGATGTGCGACCATCCCACAGAACTGGCTACAGATGGTGGGTCAGTGGAGCAGCCACGAGCCCAGAGGGAGCCCCACTGATGGTCTCACGGCTTGTCTCTGCCTCACCCGCAGGGCGTCAGCACAGGCGAGGGGAGGCAGCCGGGGTGTTGGCTCTGATTCCACATTCTGATGGGTGGGGCCGCCATGGGTGCCCCCTGGACAGGGCACACACACAGCCTCAGAGGTCTGGAGCTGGGTTCGAATCCCAGAGCCACCGTGTAAAGCCGTGTGGCCCTGGGAAGGTCTGGGGGCACCTCTGATGCTCAGTTACCCCATCTACCCAATGAGGGTGAGAATGCACAGCGAGAACTATTGTGAGGATATGAGAGAAAGCAGGAAATGGCCCCAGCACTGCTCCTGGCACTGCGGGGCTCAATAAACGGTCACCTCTGACCATGATTCCTGCCGGAGCAGGGAAAGTAGATGGAAAGAAAAGTACAAGTGATGGGACGTGTCATCGCCCTTGATTCCAGTGTGTGTTGTGATAAAGAGATTTAAGACACCAGTGTGGATGCTGTGGGTTTCTAAGATAACTTTCCACGGGCCCAGGCTAGAGCCCCTGCTGCATACACTACACAGGCGTAAAAGCCCAGAGTGGGCCCCGCAGGACACTGCACCGGCTCCGATCTTTAATCTGAAAAGAGGACGCTTCTTACTCTCCATGCGTGTGACACTGAACAGATGGGCTGAAATGAAGTCACATCTCCACCAGCTGCTGCCAGCCCACCAAATGTCTGCCTTCCCATCACTAGACAAGGGAACTGGGACCTGGCATCTGGGAGAAACCACCAGACACTGAAGCCTTCCCAAGCCTGGAAACCACCACACCAGCATCTTGGGGTGGTTAAGGTCACCAGCTCCAGCTGTCCTCAGTGGGATGCTTACATGGAATGAGCTTCTGGGACAACTTCAGGGTCATCAGTGGTGGTAAAGTAAATGGATAGATGGGGGGAGGGCCAATTCTGAAAGGAAAGCCACATCCGAGCATCTGGATTCAATTTGATGAAGAACTGGCAGTGGAGAGAGTCTTAGATTCCATCTAGTCCAGGCTCCTTATACGACAGATAAGAAAACTACAGCCAAGAAAGGGGAGGTAACTTGCTTTCAATCATGTAAGTTGTGGGAGTGCCATTCCGTTCATCTAACCACCAATCCACCCATCCATCACCCATTCACCAATCCATCCATCCACCCATCAATCCTTCCATACACCCATCCACCAATCCATCCACCCATCCACCCATCCACCAATCCACCCATCCATCATCCATTCACCAATCCACCCATCCACCAATCCATCCATCTACCCATCCATCCATCACCCATTCACCAATCCATCCATCCACCCATCAATCCTTCCATACACCCATCCACCAATCCATCCACCCATCCACCCATCCACCAATCCACCCATCCATCATCCATTCACCAATCCACCCATCCACCCATCCACCAATCCATCCATCCACCCATCCACCAATCCACCCACCCTTCACCCATTCACCAATCCACCCACCCATCAATCCTTCCATACACCCATCCATTCACCCACCCGTCAATCAGTCAGAGATGTGTGCTGAATGCTTCTAAGGTGCCAGGCACTGTACTAGGTGTTGAGCATGGGGCCCCAGTGGCAGCTCTGACCCCCATCCTCAGGGAGTTTACAGTCAGGTGGAAGAGACAGAGTACAGCAAATCACACACTTGATTTTAATTGGGATCACTGTCACAGGTGAAAATTCAGAGTGCTAAGAGAGAGTCTGGGAGGGCCTGGGAGGGACCCCCTGAGAAAGTAATCATTAAACTGAAGCCTGAAGGATGAGGAGGGCCTGCCAGACAAGGGAAAGGGCAGAGGTCAGGGGAGTATTTCAGGTGGGAGGAAGGCTTTATCAAGAGAAGGTGGTTGGGATAGGAGAGAATGAAGGAAGCCTAGAGGTGCTGGGGAGGCCAGCAATGTGAGAACCCAGCCTTGGACCTTCCAGGCCTAGCACTCTCTCCTCTGTGCCCGTAGGTCCCATCCCAGGACTCTATGCCTTATGGAATCAGCATCTCCTCCATTTCCATGTTTGGAGAGAATTGGATGATGAAAATACCTAGCAGATTTTCTAGAAAATATTCATTCTAGACTGGACTGGGATTGGGGGTTGGGGGAGGAGCCTATATGGTTTATACAAAATAAAATATCAACTAACGTGACACTCATCATAAAGGAGTAAATTATCTCCCCAAACAGGAAGTCTGGGTTCAGTGCCCTGTGATGGAATGAGTTTCCCAGTAATGCTTAGCATCTCTGAAGTTCTCGTGGTCTTCCCCGCATTGTTACAAGTCAGCAGGGGTTTCTTTAAACATCATGTCTTCATAGGACTTCCTCCAAAGGCAGGAAGATGGACAAGTGACCTCTCTCCTTTCACTGGAGAGAAAACCTCTTTTCCAGGAGTCTCACAGCATGTTTTCTCTCATGCGCCATTGGCCCAAACTGGGTCATGTGCTCACTGCTGGCAGTAAGAGGCTGGAAAGGTGATTATCTGGGAGGAGAGGAAGACTTGCCTGTGGCTGTCTGTCACATGCCTCTAGCTATGGAGGTAGTAAACCAACCCAGAGGAATGAGTCCTCTTTCCATTCCCGTTCATAGTCCTGGTGGCTATTATCAATCTATTTCTGCAATTCATGCTTATTAGTATTTCAATGTGTGATGTGGTATGGAAGAAGCATTTGATAGAATCCAACGCTTAGCCAGTAAGAACCGGAAAGGAACGCGCAGAGCAACCAGATAGTCATGTAGGGAAAAAATGAACTCCAACCCCTACCTCACACCATATACAAAAATTAATTTTAAATCTACCAAAAGTCTAAATGCAAGAGCTAAGACTATAAAACTTCTAAAAAAAAAGTATAAGAAATATATCTTCATGAAGTAAGGTTTTCTTAGATATGATAGAAGATGCACTAAGTAAACAAATGGATAAAATTAAAACCTAAAAACATTTGCTCTTTAAAAAGTGCTATTAAAACAAAAGGCGAAGCTTCACACTGCAGGAAATACAGAACACAGAGACTGATCTGTTCCCTTTAGGAAGGAAGAATAGGGAAAGCTAGGTCCTCAGCTGTGGAATGTGAATCCACAATCATCATTATCCATGAATCATTATCATTAATAAAGGAAGGGCTGCCCCCAGTCGGACATCTCTTTTGCGTCAGGTCCTATAACATCTGCCCTTGACACTCTCTCTAATCTAAACCTCTCACCAGATAGGTGAGATAGAGAATGGTCCCCAGTCGTAGATGAACAAACTGGGTCTGAGATATCACACACCTGGGCTGGCAGATGGCGTCAGTGGTAGTTCTTCACCCCTTCCTACATTTTTGCATTTGCCCTGTAACTGTGGAGAGCTCTGACCCCATGGGCAGGGCAACAGGCTCCACCCCTGGACTTTGGCCTCAGCCACGTACTTGCGTTGGTCACCATGCGGGAAGGGGGTTTAATAAGTGGCCTCGCACTGGGGCGGGCTCTTTGGCGATGTTGCCATGGCCACAAGGACATGCCCGAGCTGGCCTGCTGGAGATGAGAAGCAAGTGCAGCTAAGTGGGCGTCCTTTTGTCCCAGGAACATTCAGCATAGATCAGCCCCACTGCCGATCCCAGAACAGGAGTGAATCCAGCCAAGTTCAGCAGAGCTGCCCAGCTGAACCCCAGCTCATTCGAGATGCACAAGCAAGACATACTTAGCATTCTCATGATGCTGAGGTTCTATGGTTGTTTGTTATGCAGCACTCTCATGTCAAAAGCTAACTGATACACCCAGTAAGCACTGAAGTCAGGATCTGTGCTCAAGCACCTCTCCTCACAACACTGTTTTCACTGTGGTTCTCATAATTATTTGCATTCATGATAAAGTCTAGGATTTAACATTTTGGAGACTATAGGAGTGGATGTTGGCTGAGTGGGTTTTATCTTTTGTGGTTGTCAGAGAGAATGGGAAGGATACCATTTGCAAACTTGGGAGTCAGAATACAATCCATGCCATGTGGTTGGAGTCTGTTCAGTGACTGCTCCCAACTTGCTCCCCACCTTTCCTGGTCAACCACAGCCATAGGCCAAGCAAAAGCTTTCTTGTGTTTGCCTCGAGTACTTAGGAAAGAATGCTAATAGTAATCCTCTAATCCTAATAGCTAAAATGCACCAAGCACCTACTTTTACTAACCTCCACATGGATCATCCCAATTAATCTTCCCAACCAACCAAGGAGACTTATTGTTTACATTTTACACATGAGAAAACTGAGGCCCCATCAAAATGTCCTCACCATTGGTTTCTGGAAGAACTGCAAACTGAAGACTGATGTTTCACAGCTTAGAATCTGAGAGAGTGTTATTGGTAAACCTGCCAACAGCAAAGACATCGATTACATTTTAGTTACTAATTCAACAAACCAGTTGGATGTAACCACTCTTCAAGAGGCCAAGCAGTGAAGTAAGTGCTTAACCTTGAAAATGCAGGAAACAAAAACCAAACAGGAGAGAGAGTCCAATCCACAAATATAGTGGAGATTCTCTCAATGATAGAAAAAACAAGCAAACACAACCAGTCACGACAGGTATAGAAGACTTGCACTCTGTAAACCAGCTCGACCTGAGGGACGTTGACAGAACGTGCTACTCAATGACAGCAGAGCCCACCGCTTCTCCCGAGCACACAGAGGGCCGACCACGGCTGGCCAACCATCTGCTGGACCACTGTGGCTCATGGCTTGTGTTTGCATAGTCCATGACCTAAGCGTGGTTTTTATGTTTTTAAAGGGCTGTCCCAAATAAAACTGAACAAAACCACAAAGAATACATAACAGAGGCATTACCTGGCTTGCAAACCCTAAAATGTTTGCAATCCCCGCCTTTACAGAAAAACCTGCCCTTCCACTCTTCTGGATCATAAAGCAAGTCTCAGTAAAGATAAAAAGGTTGAAAGGATACAAAACATATTTTTTGACCATAGTGAAGCCTATCAATTATTTCCATGAAAGCACATGAAAAAGAAAAACAAAAAACAGACCAACCCACAGAATAGGGTGTCCAGCAGCCCATACATATGTCTGAGCGTTTCTCACACGATGACAACAAAGATATTTCAGTACATCGTGGAAAGGACCAACCACTCAATAAATGGCATCAGGACAATTGGCAAAAGTGCAAAAGCAAACAAAACAAAACAAAACAACAACAAAAAAAAAACACCAAAAACTTACACCATAAAGCTATTAGGAATAAACATAGAAGACTTTGAAGATAGAGAACGTTTTCTTAAAAGTATAATTGCAAAAGCAAACCAAGTCAAAAATCTGTGTAACAATCAACACCATAAACAAAGTGAAAATCCAAGCGACCAACTGGGAAAAAATACTTGCAAAATATAAAGCACAGAACAACTAATATCCAAAATATTTAATGCAGTCTTAGAGATCAGGTTAAAAGAAGATAAACACTCACCTACAGGACGTCCAAGCAGAACCGTTCACAGGACAGGGGGAGGCAGCGCCTGAAAGAAGAGCAGAAATGCCAGGTGTGGAAAGATGTGCAAACACACTGGGGAGCAGGAAACGCCAAATGAGCAGGACATGGCAGTCTTTCTGGTGGGCCAGCGGCTAAGACTCCAGCTCCCAATGTAGAGGCCTGGGTTCCACCCCTGGTCAGGGAAGTAGATCCCACATGCCGTGAGTAGAAGATTCCACCACGGTCACATAAATATGTTGGTTTTTTTTTTAAATAAAAAAAAACAAATTAAAATAACAGGATATTGCTATTAGTTCACATGTCAGTCACAATGCAGAGACTGGCCATGGCCAGTATTGGGAAGAGGATGGGGAGTAAGCTTAGCCATCAGTTCAGTTCAGTTCAGTTGCTCAGTCGTGTCCGACTCTTTGTGACCCCATGAATCGCAGCACGCCAGGCCTCCCTGTCCATCACCATCTCCTGGAGTTCACTCAGACTCAAGTCCATCGAGTCAGTGATGCCAGCCAGCCATCTCATCCTCTGTCGTCCCCTTCTTCTCCTGCCCCCAATCCCTCCCAGCATCAGAGTCTTTTCCAATGAGTCAACTCTTCACATGAGGTGGCCAAAGTACTGGAGCTTCAGCTTTAGCATCATTCCTTCCAAAGAAATCCCAGGACTGATCTCCTTCAGAATGGACTGGTTGGATCTCCTTGCAGTCCAAGGGACTCTCAAGAGTCTTCTTCAACACCACAGTTCAAAAGCATCAATTCTTCAGCGCTCAGCTTTCTTCACAGTCCAACTCTCACATCCATACACGACTACTGGAAAAACCATAGCCTTGACTAGACGGATCTTTTTTGGCAAAGTAATGTCTCTGCTTTTCAATATACTATCTAGGTCATAACTTTTCTTCCAAGGAGTAAGCGTCTTCTAATTTCATGGCTGCAATCACCATCTGCAGTGATTTTGGAGCCCAGAAAAATAAAGTCTAACACTGTTTCCACTGTTTCCCCATCTATTTCCCATGAAGTGATGGGACCGGATGCCATGATCTTCGTTTTCTGAATGTTGAACTTTAAGCCAACTTTTTCACTCTCCACTTTCACTTTCATCAAGAGGCTTTTTAGCTCCTCTTCACTTTCTGCCATAAGGGTGGTGTCATCTGCATATCTGAGGTTAGTGATATTTCTCCCAGCAATCTTGATTCCAGCTTGTGTTTCTTCCAGCCCAGTGTTTCTCATGATGTTCTCTGCATATAGGTTAAATAAGCAGGGTGACAATATACAGCCTTGACGTACTCCTTTTCCTATTTGGAACCAGTCTGTTGTTCCATGTCCAGTTCTAACAGTTGCTTCCTGACCTGCATACAGATTTCTCAATCACGGGTCCACAAATCGCTGTTTTTTACAGAAGTGATTGATCGGATCTACTCAAAGTGTAAACCCACACATCTGACAACCTAGACACTGCACTTTTTAGAACTCAGTTTTGGTGAAGAAATACCCACGTGAGAACAGTGGGGGGTAGGTCTGGGGATGTTCAGGCAAACATGTTTTTTATAAGAAGCCACGGAAAGTAACTGAAATGACGATGGATGTGGACATGGCAAAGCCAACTGTGGCATTTGAAAACCATACGAAATACTGAGCACTGGCTTAAACAGCGAGGCCAAAACACAGAGGACATGGAAAGACCTCTATGTGGAACGTAAAAACCAGTACAAGTGAATGCATGTGCAGAAGGGAGCCAGACTCGCCGATGCAGAGAACAAACCAACAGTTACCACTGGGAAGAGGGAAGCGGGGAGGGGAAAACGAGGGGCAGGGGATGAAGAGGCACAGACTACTGCACGGAAACTAGGTGAACAGCCAAGGCAGACTGTACAGTGAGGGGAGTTCCAGCCATTGTCCTGCAATAACCGTTAACGGAGTATGATCTGTAGAAAATGTCGGGTCGCTCTGCTGCACACCTGGTATTAATTCAATATTGTAAGTCAGCTATACTTCAATTAAAAAAAAAAAAACAAAGATTTTGGACTTCCTTGGCAATCCAGTGTTTAAGACTCTGCCTTCCAATGCAGTGGGCACTGGTTAAACCCCTGGTCAGGGAATTAAGACCCCACATGCCGCTGTGCAGTATGGGCAAAAATCTGAAAAACAAAAGCACTTCTAAGATATTGTTGGGAGAAAAGGGGGGTGGTTCCTGAATGTGTCTGGTATTGCACCATCTATGTTTATAAACTACGCAAGGCAGCAGCTTCTCTGTGTACACAGATTTATGTCTGTGTGAAAAAAAGTGAAAGTATTAGTCTCTTAGTCGTGTCCGACTCTGTGTGACCCCAAAGACTCTAGCCCTCCAGGCTTCTCTGTCCATGGGATTCTTGATGGCAAGGATGCTGGGAGGTCTTTAGGATATCCAGCAAAGGTTTCTCACTATAAGGAAAATACAGGTGAGTTTTGTTGTTTCTTTGGACTTTTGTCTGTTTTCCAGGATAGAGGTTATTTCTGAAATTTAATTTTATTTAAAAAAAAGTTTTGTTTTTTTTTTAGATTTTTTTTTTTTTGACGTGGACCATTTTTAAAGTCTTGATTGAACTTCTTACAATATTGCCCCTGTTTTGTATTTTGGGTTTCGGCCATCAGGCGTGTGGGATCTTGGCACCCGGACCAGGGACTGAGCCCGCACCCCTTGCACTGGAAGGCAAAGTCTTAACCACTGGACCACTGAGCGAGGCCCTGAAAATTTTTTTTTAAAAAGGATAAAATTGTGTGAGGCAGTGCATGTTTACAGCACAAGGATGGATCCACTCTGTAAGAGAAGGCAGCCGCCCTGCTGCCCCAGCCTGGCCAGGTCAAGGCGCTCTGTACTTCCCGACGCTATATACCTTTAATACTGTCATTTTACCCTGTTAAACCTTCCAGTCCTCTGGCCACCTGATGCAAAGAGCCCACTCATTGGAAAAGACCCTGATGCTGGGAAAGATTGAAGGCAGAAGGAAAAGGGGATGATAGAGGATGAGATGGTTGGATGGCATCACCGACTCAGTGGACATGAGTTTGAGCAAGCTTGGGGAGCTGGTGATGGTCAGGGAAGCCTGGTGTGCTGCAGTCCATGGGGTATAGAGTTGGTCGGACATGACTTAGCGACTGAACAACAGCAAGCCATCCTGAGCTGAGGGAGACAATCGCCCTTCCCTGTGAGGGTGTCTGAGGAGCTTCTAAGCCTTTCGGTTTTATTCTCAACTCTAAATCTAGGAGGTGGGAGTCGGCCTTTCCCCATGACATCTGATGCTTCCTTCACTCTCGTCCTCCTTCATCCCATGTCACCCACCAGCAATCCTGCCCCAGAGGCCCTCCTGGGTCTGAGGGCTCTGAGAGGACCCTTAATGATGAGGGAACCAGGGAGACGAGGTCACAGTAAGTGGCCCAAGTGGTCAGGCTCCTTGCCTGTGGCAGGCCACTCTCTATGCAGCTCCCCCTAAGCTTTAGAATTCTTTGCAAACTTCACAGAACACAGGGGCTTAAACTCCAAGTTGTGACAAAGCCTCTGAAACCACACTGAGTGGGAAATCTTCGTCTTTCTGAGCATACACTCTGGGGGTGTGCGAGGGTGGTAGGATCTCCCAGGAGAAGGCAGAGAAGGAGGCAGCAATGGGGTCATGGAACGGGGAGGGGGATAGGCTTTGAGGTCATCCCTTTTTAGTCTGGAGGCTGGGAGGGTGTCTGCGGAAAGCAACCCCCAGGGCAGAGGTGTAGGACGCATTGATTTCTCCTCACAACAGAGCTGCCTGAAGCCCTCAGTGCCCTGGCTCCAGAGCCCCGAAGCAGGTTTGTCAAATCCCAGATCAAGAAGTGAGGGTAAGTGGGGAGTCCTTTTAGTGAGTTGCAAACAAATTAAAAAATTTACTTCTTTTCCAATTTGGATTCCTTTTATTTCTTTTTCTGCTCTGATTGCTGTGGCCAAAACTTCCAGAACTATGTTGAATAGTAGCGGTGAAAGTGGGCACCCTTGTCTTGTTCCTGACTTTAGGGGAAATGCTTTCAATTTTTCACCATTGAGGATAATGTTTGCTGTGGGTTTGTCATATAAAGCTTTTATTATGTTGAGGTATGTTCCTTCTATTCCTGCTTTCTGGAGAGTTTTTATCATAAATGGATGCTGAATTTTGTCAAAGGCTTTCTCTGCATCTATTGAGATAATCATATGGCTTTTATTTTTCAATTTGTTAATGTGGTGAATTACATTGATTGATTTGTGGATATTGAAGAATCCTTGCATCCCTGGGATAAAGCCCACTTGGTCATGGTGTATGATCTTTTTAATGTGTTGTTGGATTCTGACTGCTAGAATTTTGTTGTGGATTTTTGCATCTATGTTCATCAGTGATATTGGCCTGTAGTTTTCTTTTTTTGTGGCCTCTTTGTCAGGTTTTGGTATTAGGGGGATGGTGCGGTGCTTCTCAAACATGGTCACGGTGCTGCCTGGGCAGGGCCCTTGATTCTGAATTTCTAACTCAGATGATGCTCACGCTGCTGGTCCAGGGACCACACTTTGAGAAGCAAAGGACGAGAGGTAGATGGGAATGGACAAGACATGTCAGTGCAGTGCATAGGGTAAGATTACATCTCGTCTTATGAGCTTTTATCTCAAGTATGTGTGTGTGTTGGGATGTGTTCTTTTATAATGCACTGGGATCTAAGAAAGTGAAAAACACTGAACTGAGATCAGAAGGAGGACTGGAGTCGAAAGGCAAACACACTCAGGTGGACCTGGGCTATGGATCATTCTGACTCTATTTTAAACATGAAAATGTCCCTCTTAGGGACATATGTCTTATCTGGTCCTGAGTTGCTTCCATTACAAAAATTTGAACTTGTGCCATTTCCTTTGGCGTGGGATTACATACAGGGGTGAGAAGGGCATATCTATTTTGGAGTCTCATTTCAAAACCTCCCAATATCGCCGAAATCAACTGGCACAAACAGAGCGCCTGGGAGTTTCTTTCATAGAAATGGCAAAGTGCGTCTATCAATGGAGCACACGCAGCCGGGCGGAAGGGCCCACCAATGGCCGCTCCATCAACCTTGGCAGATGTGTACATTACCCTTTGATCTCCAAGGATGCTGTATTTAGATGACATAATGCGTTTGGGGTTATCTTTCTCGAAGGTAGAAGGGACGTAAGCAGATACCCACTCTTGCAAGATAAAATTAGCACCTCTTTGCTGGAAGATAAACATTTTTCGGCAGGAAAGCTCTGATTAAAGTACAAAGCGGCCAGGGGTATTAGGCTGCACCCCTTTGAGTGAAATTCCTATTTATAATAAAAGGAAATAGCACTGCTATGACATAAAGCAACGGGGAGCTGCCACTCCCGTTGGAAAGACGGGGCTTCGCTATTGCAGCTGTTTTTGCAAAGGACCACTGTGGTCCAAACTCTGGGTTGAGGGTGGACAGAAGAAAGTGGGTGCTCTGTGTGGAACCCTCACCCAGAGACAGCCCCACTGATCCTGGCACTTTCTGTCCCCGCATCTCTGGACTGCTGTGAGCAGTTGTGGGGTCTGCTCCCTGCCCAGCAGAGCGGGCACTTCCACCCACCTCTGTCACCCAGCTGCTTACCCTGGCAAGGGTTGGGTCAGCCCAGGATGGGCACCATCTGGAGAATTCCTGCAGAGGCGCTGTGTAGACTAGCTCTGGACACCCTGTCTAACCCCCAGATGCTTGGTGCCTATTCCCACAGATGCTTTTTGCCCACAGGACCCCTGTCTCCATGTCTCTCCCTCCACACCTGCCTCTGGTGGCTCAGACGGGAAAGAATCCACCTGCAATGTGGGAGACCTGGGTTCTATCCCTGGGTGGAGAAGATCCCCTGGAAGAGGGCATGACAACCCACTCCAGTATTCTTGCCTGGAGAATCACATTGATAAGAGAAGCCTGGTGGGCTGCAGTCCATGGGGCTGCAAAGAGTCGGACACGACGGAGCGACTAACACAGCGCAATACCGGACTGTGAACCAGATGAGACCCGGTACTGTCTGAGGCTGGGCAAAGAGGCCAGGCATGCACAGGGCTTTAGACTGTTTGTTTTTCCAAACTGAAAGGTTACCCCCACCATTCCTTTCCCATGTATGCACGTTAACGGGGGGTTTCAATGGTGGTGCCCACCCCCCACGAGAATGCCAAAAGCTAGGCTGCTAATGGTGGCCCTGCCCCTCCCTTCCCAAGCCAGGCTGGTTAGTAAGGGCACTTGGCTTCTATGGTGTCCAGGCTTCCTCTGCAAACACCCCCAGATGCGGCTGGTACTGAGACATGGGGGAAGCGGGGCAGGGCACAACCTTTAAAAGAGTGACAGTCATTGAGAACATGACAAAATCTGGAACCTACTAGGGCCAAGATGGTGGAAGATTTGCCTTCCAGGGGACCTTGAGCCTCTTTATGCGTTCATTGTAACACATCGAGGCCAACCATCAAAGACCAAAGAGTGGGTGGTGGCCTGATTTCTGGAAATCCCCACCCCTTTCAACCCACTCCAGTGCTCTTGCCTGGAAAATCCCATGGAGCCTGGTGGGCCACAGTCCACGGGGTTGCAGAGAGTCGGACACAACCGAGGACGCAAGCATACACACTTCCCAAAATAGTTGGGACAGTCCCCCACTCACTAGCCTGTGACATCACCCAGCCTATAGAAGCTACCCCCTGTATTTCAGGGACTCCCTCGCCTTCTGAGACGGCCCACATTTTGTCTGAGGAGTGTGTATCTCTCTAAATAAATCTACTTCTTACCTATCACTTTGTTTCTCACTGAATTCCTTCTGTGGGGACACATATAGAACCAGAGCTTCAGGAAGTCCTCAGATCAGGTGTGCAATTTCAATGAAGACAGTGGTTTCCACTCCCAGCCTCTGGGTTCCAGTCCCAGTCTGAGCTGTGTGGTTTCAGCATCACAGTTCGGCCCTTTGCAGGCTGTCTCTAACCCCAGTCCTCTCCGCAGGTCAGTCCTCTGAAGCCTGAGTTTCAGTCCCCAGCCCCGCAGGTACCAGCAGCCGCAAGTCTCGGGCTGGAGACCACAGTGAGGTGGCATGACTCTCTCTCTGTTCTGGCTGCCACCAACCAGCCGCTGTGATCTCCCCCGAGCCTCCGAGGCTCCCCCTCTGTCCCTGCTAAGGTCCCCGCCCGAGAAGGGGCTCCCCACGGTGGGGGGACTTTCCTCCTTTCCAGCTTCCTCCTCGGGGTGCAGGTCCCATCCCGATTCCTTTTTCTCTTTTTGCTTTCATCCTGGCCGGTTACGTGGAGCTCTTTCTTGCATCTCTGGGTGTCTGGGATCCTCTGCCAGCGTCCAGTGAGGTATTCTCCGGGAACTCTTCCACGTGGGGATGTATTTTGGCTGTATCTTCGGCAGGAGCTGGGCTCCGTGTCCTATTCCGCCATCTCGACTCCTCTCTGTGCATGTAATTAGGCTAAGGGTCTCCCGCTGAGCTCCTCCTGAAGTAGGCCTGGGTGGGCTTCAGTCCAAGGACGGGTGTCCTTATAAGAGATGGAAGAGAGATGAGGAGAGGTGGTGTGAAGGCGGAGGCTGGAGGGAGGCGGCCACGAGCCAAGGGACCACTGCAGTCAGTGCGGGGCCAAGACCCCACAGCTGGAGCCCTGTATGGGAGACCTCCCCTCCACGAAGGATTTTAAGCAAGAGGATGACTTGCCAACACCTGGGGAGTGGCACGCTGTGCTGGCCGCCATGTGAGAAGGTCTTGGAGGGGCGAGGGTGGGTGGGGAGGAACAGCCGTCTGCCAGGGTGACCATGTGGCAGAAGGAGACAGTCAGATACCTGGGGAGTCCGGGGCACGGACGCTGATGCCAAGGCTCGCCAGGACACTGCGTCTACTGGTCCTTTCAGGGCCTCAGTGGAGTCTTAGCTCAGTCCTGTCCCCCAGCGGGTGCAGTGGGTCCCCAAACCTGTCCTGTGGTTTCTTCCTCTGCTCCAGAATGCTTAATTGGAGCAGACACCCCTGGCTGTTTGCTCCAGGGAGGGGCAAGGGGTAGCTCAGAGTGGATTCCTGGGTCGTTGGTGGGGCACCTGCTCCCACAGTCAGTTACAGCAGTTCTGGCCCCTGTCACTTTGCTCATTTCATTTACTCCTGTCCTGGGTGACCCAGGAGTAAATGCGGCTGCAGGAGGGGCCCCCTCTCCCTTTCAGGATGTTCCCCTCAGGGCTGGGCTCTCGGGTCACCCCCTCCCAGGACCTGTGCTCACAGGGCAGCGTTTCTCCTTGGGGGCCACATGCGCTTAGACTCACGGTCTTCTGACACTGACTCTGCACGCAGCTGAATGGGACTCAGAAACTTGCTGTTTGGTTGCTCAGTTGTGTCTGACTCTTTGGCAACCCCATGGCTCCTCTGTCCATGGGATTTCCCAGGCATGAATACTGGAGTGGGTTGTTATTTCTTCCTCCAGGGGATCGTCCTGATCCAGGGATCAAGCCCACATTTCCTGCACTGGCAAGCAGATTCTTTACCACTGAGCCACCAGGGAAGCCCCTCAGAAACTATAGTGATGCATAAATTCACCCACATCTTCTGTGCTAATGGTGAGAACAAACACTGACCCGGAGTGTCCCTTGTGCGCCTTGTAAGGGCTGCCCCTTCAAAGTGAGTGGTGATTTGACCTGGCCCCACCCTTCCTGCTTTGGAGAGTCCTCCTCTATCCCCTCTCCAGCCCACTTTGGGTTTCCCAAATCTCTTCATCAATCCTGGTTTGGGGAAGGGAGCCTGCAGGTAGTCATTTACACCTTAGTATAAATTTCTGTCACTGCCTTTCTGTCCCTCTTGGGGAGGGCATTTTGTAAGTCACAACTCACCGTGAATTAAAGTGATATGTTCCCCAGAAAAACATGCCAGTGAGAACGGGTGAGCCAGGCACGTTACCTGTGCCACCCCTCTCTGGCGGTGGTGGTAGCTTTGTTGTTCAGTTGTGTCCGACTCGCGTGACCCCATGGACTGTAGCCTGCCACACTCCTTGGTGCACAGGATTTCCCAGGCAAGAATACTGGAGAGGATTGCCATTTCCTTCTCCAGACCCCTCTCTGAGGAACCCTGAATTCTCTGCCCTCCACTATCCAGACTGCCAGGAGCCTGTAAGTGTGCCTGCGTCTCTAGGGAGTGTTCCAAGACTCCTCGCCACACCTGACACGTCCCCTTTGCTCTGTCTCTTTATGATCACAGACACGTGCACTGGATTGTCGGGCCTATAACAATAGTGTTCACACTCCTTCACTTCTCCAAAACCAGGGTCTCGTCTCAGCCCCATCATCATCGACACACCACATCCCCATGCAAACCATACTCAGCTCACCTGGAGAAACAGGCTCCTCCAGTCCCCTTCTCCAAAAAACAGTTCTTTCATTTTCAAAGACGGATTTGATATTTGATACATCGAAAGGGGGAGGAAAAGCTGCAATGTCATTTCCACTTTACCGTTTAGTATTGATTTTGTTTTCAGTTACATCTTTGTAAACCTTGTTCAGGCTTTGGCTTAATCCATCCTGGTTATTGCATGGATTCTCCTTGCTCAAGACCTCTGAGATCTCAGATCCTTAGAAATATTCCCTCCAAGTCCTCAAGGATCACCTGATTAATTTCAACACTTCAATCCGGCCCAGAGCAGATTGAGACAAACCCTGAAAAGATTATGGTGCTATCCCCAAGCCTGTATGAAATTCAACATAAAAGCAGTACTCAATCACAAAAAAGGAGGTAAGGAAATTCAGCAAAGTGCTAGCTAAGGGCTGTGATTATATTTACAATTAGTATATTTAATGTGGTTTGGTTTACTGGTTCATTTTCTTTTCTGTTCACTGAGTCTCAGATGTGTACAATTTTTTGTCACGTTTCCCCCCTCTACTGGCTTGTGTAATTTTCTTTTTTATCTGCTCAAAGTTATGTAGTAGCCTAGATGGATACATGTGTACCTATGCTGAGTCCCTTTGTTGTCTACCTGAAACTATCACAACACTGTTAATTGGCTATGCTGCTGCTAAGTCGCTTCAGTCGTGTCCGACTCTGTGCGACCCCACAGATGGCAGCCCGCCAGGCTCCCCCGTCCCTGGGATTCTCCAGGCAAGAACACTGGAGTGGGTTGCCATTTCCTTCTCCAGTGCATGAAAGTGAAAAGTGAAAGTGAAAAGTGAAAGTGAAGTCGCTCAGTCGTGTCCGACTCTTAGCGACCCCATGGACTGCAGCCCACCAGGCTCCTCCATCCATGGGATTTTCCAGGCAAGAGGACTGGAGTGGGGTGCCATTGCCTTCTCCGGTTATTTGGCTATACTCCAATATAAAATAAAAAGTTAAAAAAAATCAGTTCTATTTGTGTGTTTCTACGTTCTTTTGGAACATTTTACGTATTATATAGATTCACATTTCTTGCCTTTAATTTCTTTTTCTTTTTTCTTGGTGTTTAACTTCTATCCATAGGGCTTCCCTGACAGCTCAGCTGGTAAAGAATCCGCTTGCAATGCAGGAGACCCCGGTTCAATTCCTGGGTCAAGAAGATCTGCTGGAGAAGGGATAGGCAACCCACTCCAGTATTCTTGGGCTTCCTTTGTGACTCAGCTGGTAAAGAATCCACCTGCAACGCGGGAGACCTGGGTTCGATCCCTAAGGTGGGAAGATCCCCTGGAGAGGGGAAAGGCTACCCACTCCAGTATTCTGGCCTAGAGAATTCCATGGACTTTTAGTCCATGGGGTCGCAGAGTCAGGCATGACTGAGTGACTTTCACTAACTTATATCCAGGGAAGTACAGAAAGTGTACAAGTCTTAAATCTATAGCTTGATGGTTTTACATGTGTACGCCTCAATACAAGGTATACACCAGCACCCAGAACCCCCCAGCCAGAAGACCTGCCCGTTCTCAGCCTAAACCCTCCCCAGAGATGGCCTCTATTCTGACCCTATCCTCAGTGCATATGAGAAACACAGAATTCCTCAATCATGGTCTTGATCTGGATGGCCTGACTGGGATCTGGGCAACCCGCTGGGGTCTTTGTCCTTCCTGGCAAACTCCCAGGATCCCTAAGAGTGGGGCTCACGCGAATGTGCCCCATTCCCCAACCTGTCTTTGCGGTGACATTCAAGCCATGGCTCAACTTCTCACGGCCTCCTGCTCATGCAATCTGCCCCCTTCCACCATGGCTGACCCAGAAGGTCGACGTTCAACCCTGCCCAACCGATCACGGCCAAGCAATGTACCAGAAGCCTGAACACTATGTCCTGAGGAGTGTACTTCAGACAGGGACCTCTGCCTGTGTGTCATCCTGGAATATACCTGGGCTCTGCAGGCAAGAGTCTGCAGACCTGGCACCTAGCCCTGAGGGATGCTAAGTCCCTCAGTCCTCCTCCACCATGCTGGGATCCTGGCAGACATCACCAATTGATCTTCCACTCCCTCCCCCCGACAGATATCACCAATCCATCTTCCACTCCCTCCTCCCCAGCCCTGAGGGAGGCAGTGTCTAAACCAGCCATCCTCAGAGCCAGCTGCACATTGGGGTGCTTGGGTGCTTTGAAAGCAACCTGATGCCTGGGCCACACCCCCAAGGATTCTGAGTTAATTAGTCTAGGGTGTAGCCTCGGTATTGGTTTTTCAAATTCTCCCCTGGTGACCCTAAAGTGTGGTCCCGGTCGAGAACTCTTGCTCCCAGTGGAGGAGCTCGGGCAGCCACCCCCACCAAGCAGGTGAAGCCAGTCTGCTCTAAACCCCGCCACCCTGAGTGGTTCACAGACTGACCCAGTTGACTTGGGCATCCCTGGGTACTGGCTGATGAGGGACAAGCTCAGTACCATCCAGACCTGCTCATCTGAACCTGCACTTCAGCCAGACCCCCAGGCTCGTGTGCGCACCGAGGAGTCCCCAGGTGCAGCCCTGACACCTGTGGTTTAGCTCAGCCCACCTCCTTCTACCACTCACAGGTGTGGGTTTAAGAGAGCATGCTTCCAGGATTGTCTTATACTGATGTGGCAATCTGTGCTTTTTCTTTTTTCTTCCTCTCTCTCTCTTTTTTTTACATATGTTCTTAATCAACAGAAATGTTCTCCCCATAGTTTCTGTAAATAAATCCCTTAATATGAAAGCTAATGTCCTCTGAAGAACTCATGATAATTAAAAAAAAAAAAAGTCTTTTCCCATGAAGTCCACTTCCCACAGTAAAAGTCTGTGGTACTTTCACTTTGGAGGCAAAGGTCCAGGGGCATTTCCACAGGACTATGTCTGGGGGTCGAGTGGGTTGGTCACAGCTATATATGTATTTAAGAAGAAATCCACAGAAAACGTTAAGAAGATGCAAGACTTTGGTGGCTAGTGGTAAAGAGTCCACCTGCCAGTGCGAGAGGCTCAGGTTCGACCCCTGGTCTGGGAAGATCCTCTGAAGGAGGAAACAGCAATTCTCTGGAGGAGAATTCCAGGGACAGAGGAGCCTGGCAGGCTACAGTCCACGGGGTTGCAAAGAGTCAGACACGACCAAACAACAAATTACAGAAAAAAAGATCACCCACAACCCCACCACTCTATTATTTTACGATTTTTGTATTTGAAAAATGTTGCCATCATTTTCATCATATATGTGTGTGGGTACTTTAAGAACATTCTAGCACCTTGAAGAACAGTGTGTTTATTAAGGTGATTTCTTAGAGGCGAAAGATTTAAGTTGGTAGTTAAAGGAAGAAGGTAGGAGGCAACCTTACGAATCATCATTTTCAGGTGGGGAAAGGAGACCGGACTTGGTAAGTAATATGCCCAGGGTGGCACAGCAGCTGAGTGGCAAAAACCTAACCAGGGACTTCCCTGGTGCTCCAGTGCTTAAGACTCTTCCATCCAGTGCAGGGGGTGTGGATTCAATCCCTACTCAGAGAACTAAGACACCACATGCAAAGGGGTTTAACCAAGCCTGTATGCTGCAAGTTCTGAGCCCCGCGCCACAGTGAAAGATCCCAGACACTGCAAGGAAGATTCCACGTGCTGCAGCTAAGCAGCAAATAAATAAATAAATATATATATATATAAACAAAACCCAAACCCAGGTTTCCTGATGGTGGAATTTCCTGGCATACCGCTGAGCCAGTCCCTGGGGTCTTATGGTCTACTCTTTTTTTTTTTTTTTTTTTATGGTCTACTCTTATTTTAGTCTTTCATGTAAGGGGGTGGCATTCCATTAAAAAAAAATCTATTGCTCTCAATCCATTCGGGTGTTTTCCTTTCATGGTCTGAGTTAAACAGCAAAATAGCAATTGATTATTTATTGCAAGCCAACATTTTGCCCATCCCTGCTGCCCTCGTGCAAACAGGGAAAGTGGGATCCCGAGAGGGCAAGCTACTTGCCTGAACAAACACAGCTCGTCAGAGGCAGAAGCGGGCTCTCAACTGGCTCTGCTGGACCCCCCAAGCCTCCGAGAGCCATGCTGCCCAGCCGCTGTCGGGAAGCCCCCAGGCCTCCAGCAGAGCCAGCTTTGGGATGTGAGGCTGCTTATTGTTCCTGGGGCTCTCTGTGCGGCCGATGATGTGTCTGAAGAGAGTGGAGAAGGAAGGGGCCTCTGGAGGGCTGACCATCCAAACAGATGTGACAGAAGCCTGAGTGTAGCTGGGGCAGCGAAAGGCTGGTGAGCGGGCAGGGGGCCTGTGGGTCTCTCATGCTGTCTTGCGATAATGTCACGTGTTGCCCCCAGTGAGGAGGGGGCCCTGCACATCCTTCCTTGTGCTCCAGGGCACCTGCTGCCGGCCAGCTCTTCCATGGGGCAGACCCTGGACCGCCCAGCTGATGTGGGAACCATGCTGCCTGCCCCCCCAGCCACGCTGCTCTCCTGGTATTTGAGGACGTGGCCCAGCTTTCCAGATGGGTCCCCGACACAAGCCGTGTAGCCCACAGCTGCTCAGAGAAAATAGAACAGGCCTTGGGCTGAGACCCCACCCCCCAGGTCTGCACGCTGTGACTGTACGGCACCTCTGATGTGCTGTGCACTTATCCTGTCCTGTTTCGTGTGAGCCTGAAACAGCTCCCCTAGGCGGGGTGCATTCCAGCCCCACTTCACAGGTGAGCAAACTGAGGCTCCAGCTGGTGAAACCACTTGCCCAGGTGACGGGCTAGCTTGTGACCTGGGCTTTCACAGCTGGCACTGGACCTGATGTGGCAGCTCAGGGGCTGCAGCCTGGGCTCTGCGGGACGCCTCTGTCATTTTCCAGCACTCGGGTCTTCAGAGATGGACTGGCCTCTTTGTCTCAGTCTCCTCTTCTAGGAGATGCAGGCGATAAGAAAGCCTGCCTCCTGGGGTGACGTGCATGGGTGCTAAGTCACTTCAGTCATGTCCAACTCTGTGACCCCCATGGACTGCAGCCTGCCAGGCTCCTCTGTCCATGGGATTTTCCAGAATATTGGAGTGGGTTGCCATGCCCTCCTCCAGGGGTTGTTCCCCACCCAGGGATCAAACCCGTGCGTCACGTCACCTGCATTGGCAGGCGGGTTCTTCACCACCAGTGCCACCTGGGAAGCTCCTGGGGTTACAGAGGGGGCAAGCAAACTTTTCCCTGAAGCCGATAGACTGCAGGGAAGACATTTAGACTCTAACAGGTCCCTACAAAGGCTGGCTGTGACCAGGCATCCCTGAGCACTGCCGAGCTTCCCTGGGTACCCATCTTCCTGTCTCTCCACATCCCCGTGTCAAGTGTGGGTAATGATGGCCACTGTGAGGGTCCCTGAGAAGAGGGGAGATGAGGTGGGTGAAGCTGGTGTTCCGAGTGTCTGCAGCGTCCTCTGGACTCGCGTGTTTCTTATTTCAAATGTGCACCATGTCTTCAGATGCCCTTGCAGTCCTGGCTGGGAGCACACTTCTCTCTGATAGCAGCCGTGAAGTCAGCATAAAATCAGCACGTGGAATGTGGCCACCGAGCCAGGGGTGATGGCCTTTATAAGTGCTGGTACTGGAGGGTGAAGCTGGCAGAGGACCCCAGGGGACACTTGGTGACCCTCTCCTTTAAAAGGAAAAGGGAAATGGCTTCTATTTAGGCTGAAGCAACTTTCTGACAAAGAGAAGGGAGAGGCTTTGTAGGAAGTTATTTTTTAAGATTGTGTTCGCTCAGGGGCTGTTACATTCAAGTTGTGACTTAATAACAAAAGAAATTCAGCTGGCATTTGGCCGAGTTTAGGCTGGTGTCAGCTGGTTCCAACAGGACCTGAGGAGCAGCGGGTTCTGCGTTGGTCCCCGTGGGTGCTTCATCCTTCCACGGACAGGGGTGCCATCCTGTCAAGGAGGCCCTGGGGGCCAGGGTAGGGGCTCAGTGAGCCTGGACGATGGTTCCCGCCGCCATGGGCTTTTCTCATTAACCCACGGTCACACGCGGACCTGACCCAGGCATGTGGGTGCAGGACGGATGGCCGTCTCTTGGCTTTGCTAATTGGGGTTCTCTTCTCATTCCAATCAGGTTCTGCTCTTCATCTGAGCAGACGAGATAAGAAGGAAGCTGGGGTTTCCTAACTAGCCAGCCTAGCAGGGCCACACAGTCAATTCTAAGTGACCAGCCCCAGCGAGAATCCTTGTCAGTTTGGCAGTAGGCTCATTCCCCTGGGAGCACGTCGGTGTGATGACCCCAGGGAGGCCAGAGTCGAGTGGAAGCCCCTTTGAAATCTGGCTGCAGACGTTGCCTTGAGCCGAGATGTCAAGATTCCTTTCCCGAGGAAGAAGTGCGTCCGAGCTGCTGCCCGGTTTGTCCAGCAGAATGAGAGAGCTCGGGCCGCCAGCTTGGACCCGAAGCCACAGCTGCTCTCCGAGAACAAAAACAGCACCGATGATTAAGGGCCAGTGACTCTTTTTATTGCAGGCTTGGAAATTATCAAAATCAAATCAAGCCACATAAAACTGTACCCTTCTTTTGTGTCTTTTCATCAGAAGGACTTGAAGAAAAAAAAGATGTATCAGCATTTGTTGGTTTTTTTTTCCTTCTAATATATACAGAAATAATACCAAAAAGAGGCGCTTCAATGACTTTGCAAATTAAAGCAAGAAGATGCCAACCTTAGATTTTTAAAACCATCACATATCTACTGTTTCCAAGTCAAAACTAATAGGTAACATTGATAACGGATTTTTTCCCAGATTTTTTTTTTAATCTGAATATAAAAAAGTATTATATGTTATATTGACATTCAGGCTAAATCTTTCCCTTATAAGGTGTTTGACATAAATAGTTTTTATTATGTGACTCTTAATGGGAAGAATACACACATTTCTTAAAGGTCCCAGCTGCTATTGTTATTATCCGAGACATAAAATTGGAATCCCAACTTCCAATATCAAATTTTAGCACAAACCCTATAAAATGTATCTTGTCAGAATGTGTCAGAACCGCTAAGCTCTTTTCGGCTGAACAGACTGCAGCTGGCGCTTGGTCCTGGAGGCTGAGACTCCACTCTGTGTGTCCTCTGGGTTGCAGCAGTGAACCGGTCCGGCTGGCACCCCGCTGCAGGTCCGGCCGCGAGGGAGGCGCGGGGTCAGATGAGCATGTCCCAGCGGCCGGCCCGGTGACACGAGCCTGCAGGGCCGGGCCAGGGCCTGGAGATAGGACCCGCCAGCAAGTATGCGGAGAATGTTTTTCTTCGGACTCTCCGGAGGCTCGCAGACCACAGGGATTCCGTCCGCAGTGACAGCCTTAACATTTGCCAGAGCCCTGGACGCCACTGCAGAAATGGCATTGCCCACCCGGAAAGTGAGAAGGTAACGTTTATTTTTGTATTTTTTCTCTCTCTCTCCCGTATACAGACTGGAGAAAGACCACCAAGCGTGGGCCATTTTTTTTTTTTTTCCACCATGATGTACAATTCACATTTGTTAATCAAAAAAAAGTGCCCGAGGTCATCCACCTAGACTTTTTTTTTTTCTCCTTCTTCTTAAACAGGAAACGGGTTTCAGATGTTTATATGTTAAAAAGTAAGGCTACTAATCTGTTTAGCCATTTACCAGACCCTGGTTAACTCTCTCTTAACATTTTAATGTTCAGACTTCATAGAATGACATTTAGTTTTATCTCTCTTGTTATTTAGAATTTACAAAAAAAATCTTTCGATAGTCACCTGCTTTGGGGGAGCTGTTCCAGAGGAGTTTAAAATAAATGAGTTTGGTAGTTTGGTGACCTTGTTCTCTTAGTGGCATTGGTGCCATGCAGAGTGTGTGCAGAATTCAGCATTCTCAGGCAGTTTGTTAAGACAGACTGTGGACATACATCTTTCCATGCGCCCATATTCACAAACAGGCGTGTGCTGAGGCATCTTAGATTCAGAACAGAGATTCACAAATGCACGCCATCAAGAGATCCATAGCGACGGCAAAATTAGTTCTTTTACACATTGGCTCTTTTTCTCATGATCAGTGTGATATTTTCCACTGTTCTCAATATTAGGCTGTGAACCATCACAGAGAACAACCTTTTCCCAAGCGGGTCCGTGGTCATTTAGCCTGACGTTTGGAAATCAAAGTTTGTTTTATTGATGGATTTTTTTTTTCCCCTCACTCCAGGGGTGGGAATTTTAAACAGTTGCTGGTGGTGAAAATGTCTCCCAGTTTAGCACAGCACATCAGTGATCTTTTTCTATGTTGGGGAGGTTTACATATCTATAATTTAGAAGAAGTGGGTACAGATAGGAGAAATGTGAGTGCTTCTGTGAATTTGTTAGTACTCAGATCACTGGCTAAAAAGACTCTTAAACAGAGGTCAGAGCAGAAGGAATTCTATCCCTTGCTAACCCAGATCTGATGGCCCTCAGCGTTTGACCAAATGCTTTCTATCTGCAGGTTGTATAAAGAGGCAAAATGATGGATTTGGGAGACACGTCGTCAAGGAGAGAGAGAAACAGCTGAATTGAGACCAGCTCTAAGAATCAACTGAGCGTTCTCTGGACCAGTGAAAGAGGTATTTGTAAAAATGAAAACAAAGACAAGAAGCATTCTCAATTTCCCTATAATTGTCCTTGCCTGTCTCCTACACAAATATATATTTCCATGCGGCAGAAATACACTTATTTTCTTCCTCATCAGTTATCAGCAATGGCTGGAGAAATAATGGATACAAGTGTAAAAACGGATATGTAATATATGTCCCAACTCTTTCAAAATAGGGGTGGGATGGGTTCGATAAAAAAACATTTTAAATATGTGCTTTTGACAAGCAAACAAAATCTCAATTCCTCAGGGCTTATTTTAATTTGGTGTTCGGATGGTACAAGGCTACCCCAGTACAGGCGTTAGGAACCCTCAGTGCAAACATAGGTCAAAACGGCGACGGCACCACCTGCCTCAAAATGTGAGCAGCAAGCACAGAAAAGGCTTCTGGTGTGAAAGGAGTGCCTACAGAGCGAGTCTTCAAAACGTCAGCACCAGCAGAGATGGATCCGTGTGGAACAAACGCACACCAGCCCCAGTCTTTCTCCAGGACACGTCTGTGTTCCCAGAGACCCGCATCTCCCGCATCTTGACTGAGGAGAACACTTTTGGCTTGGGGAGCCCCGGGATGCTGACACAGCCATGGGGAAGCCTGGTGCGGTGTGTCCGCAGACAGAAAGGCCAGAGCGGTCTGCGGAGGACAGGGGTCTGCAGGAGGGTGAGGAGGGCCGCAGTCTGGGCAATGGTAATTTCCTCCACCCGGGGAAGGGCGAGGGGCACTGGGCTCAGACGTCGCTTGGCCCTCCTGTGTGAAAACCCCAGGACGCGAACCACTCTGGGCCAGGACTTTCTGTTTTAAAAAATCTTTTTGGCCCCCAGACCGTTATGAACAGAAGAATGCCGAAGTCTGCAACTCCAGGGCAATCACCGTGTCAGCTCGGAGCCTAGATGTTTCCCGAATGAACACCTGGGTGATGTAAATCACCCCAGGGGTAAACACTTCAGGCCTGGATGCAGGCTGGGCGGGGTGCACCCTCCCACCGGCCAGGTCCATAAACCAGGCGCTGGCCGGCCCTGCAAACGCTCCTTTCACCGACAAAGACCCCCTCCCAGCCTGGGAGCAGATGCCTGCCCGGAGGTCGCTCAGATAACGGCCAGGAGGGCTCCCATCCTCCCTGCTGGCCAACTTACCCTGTGCTGCTCTGGGGGAGTGGAGCTGTCAGAGGTTTCTGTCCTTATGAATGACTTTACCATACCTACAGGCGGGAGTCGGGGCTACTGGCTTTGAGCTGGGTATTTGTAGAGGGCGGCATGCAAAGATGAAACCTAAAAAAAGACGGTTTGTGCTTTAATATCATGATAGTAAAATCATAACAGGAGTAATAGCAGTAATCTAAAGAGCTGTATGAAATAACCCCTGAGACAGTAGAATCAAAGCGGCATTTCTTCTTTTAAAACAGAGTGAATTAAGATAGTAAACTCTCTCTTCCCCATCACTGTCTTAAATTCCTTGACTTTTAATGGATGACCATTCGGTTGGTATACACCACTGTTACAAAAATCCCTGAGTAGGGGCGAGTAGATGGTAGATGGCAAAATATATTCCTGCAAAATCACCAAGTTGAGAATTTCTTTACGTTCTGATGCTCCAAGTTAAGAAAAAGGTCTCTCCTAATTGTCGGGCTAGGAGGGGTCTTTTAAATGATATCGCCTGTCTTTAGCCAGACAGACGTGAGGACGAGCAACGTAAACATTATAAAAGCAGCCTTCAGCACTGGCTTTTTATGGCTCTATCCCTTTCCACTCGCAGCACGAATTAGAGAAACACAGAGAATTCGAGAGGAGTCATTCTGCCTCTGGGATCAACCTTGCACCAAAGAAAAATAACCCAGAGAAATTATTCTGCCGCCCGAAACGAAGGCAGGATCAAATGGTCGCTGATCAGAGCAAATGTTTAAATTGGATAAGTCAAATCGAGTGTTATTAAATAAAGCTTGTTTAATGTGTCTCGGACAGAAAACGTCTTTTGAAGAGTGCTGTAAACCTGATATTAGGAATCTGGCCGAGTGCACGTCTTGGGGCTCGACCGGTGTGCACCGGAACCCATGTTCTTACGACAGAAAATGTGATATTCTCCCTTCATGAAGTATTTTTTTTCCCTGTGTATTAAATGAAAGCAGAAAGGTTTTTAGGTAGTTCTTGAAAACTAGTTAATAAATAGGAGACAACCGACCCACGTTTTAATGTTTATTCGTCAGGCTCAGCTCTGCTTGGACAGCCGGGGGATACCGGGACGACGTGCGGTGCTGGGAACGCCGGCGTGTGGGGTGGCTTTCCCACCACAGCGCAGTGGGGTCGCAGCTGACCCGTGCTCTCAGCAAACTGAAAACCACTCTCTAATGAGTTTTACAATATTTACATTTTCAATTTTATTTATAGGATGCCAGATGTCTACATTCAAAAGAAAAAAAAATCATTTGGAATATAAGATCCCACCCCTTCCGCACACCCGGTGGCGTCTCAGGCATTTGTGCGTTCCCACTACCAGAGGGGTGTGTGTGTGTGTGTGTGTGCCTGCCACCTGGGAGCTGGGGTTGGGGGCCTCTCGGGGGGTCAGGGAGATGGCAATGGGGCCTGTGTCCCCACTCTCTGCATGACCAGGAGCCCGTCTTTATTTCTGGGCCGCATTTTCTCCTTCTGTGAAAAGGCTGGGGCGCATCCTAGCACTGCGACTCTTCGCCCCACTTAAGGGTCACCGTGTCCTCCTAAAGCCCTTCCAGGGACCCCTGAGAAGCAGCTCGGAGCAGCCCTGAGAAAGTGGCTGCGCAGCATGCCTGTGAACTCGGGTCCTGGAATCACTAAGGGCTTTTCTTGCTTCGCCCCTAAATGCGGTCTCAGAGGGACTTCCCTGGTGGCGCAGTGGCTAAAACTCTGTGCTTTCACTGCAGGGGACTCGGGTTTGATCCCTTGTCTGTGGACTAAGATCCCACATGCCATTCGACACAGCGGAGAAACACAAATAAGTAAAATAATAAGAAGAAAATAAGAAAGAAAACAACGTGGGCTTAGAGCATCCAGCCCACAGCAGGGGGGACTGAAAGGTGCTTTGAAAATGCAGATTGGGAATTTTATTCACTTTGTTTTTGCTGTCAACTGACTCAGCACCCAGACCCAGTGACCAACAGCCCCGCTCTGCTTTATCTCCTGCATTTCAGCCACGTCTTGTCTCCAAGTGACACAAGCTCTGCAGATTCCCCTCCTAAGACCTCATCTGCCCCAGGCCCTTGCTGGGAAATTGTCTCCCCTTTCCCAACACAGACAATGAACAGTGTGCCTTCTAGCTCGTGCCCACTTCAATACCCAGCCTGGTTCCTTCCTGTGGAGCAGTGCCGGACAGCGGTGCGGGCAGCAGCAAGTGTCCATGTCCTGCGCGTGACCGGGGAAGCACAAAGAGGGACGGGGAGAGACCCACGGCCCCTGCAGCTCCCGGGGGGTCTCCCCATGTCACCTCTATCACTCTTGGGCAGGCATTGTTGCCCCACTTCTTAGCAGACGCTTCAAACCACCGTGCATCCTGCAGCCCAGTGGGACTGCACTGAACCTCCTAGGTCCTTGTCCGGCTTGGACAGAGGGTCCGGCTGAACATGTCTTGGGACGGAGGTTCTCAGCGTGGCCTGGAAGCCCCGGTGGGGCAGGCAAGGCCGCCTGTGTTCTCGCATGCCCCAAGGAGGGGGATTCCAGGCACTCGCTGCTTTAGCAAAGCCTCCCACGCTGCTGCTGCTTCGGTCGGTGACCCAGTAAAAGCAACTCCTCGGGAGCCTAGTTCCCATTCCCTCCGAGGCTGCAGCAACCTTACACCTCTGGCATCAAAGCCTGGACCAAAGGCCAGGAAGGAGGCGGTATCGCGGGCCTGGGACACAGGAGGAGAGAGGAGACTGGTGGGGGAGGGGGGACAGATGGACAGGAGGAGAAAGCCTGTGGAGCGGCAGCTGAGAAGCTGAAGATAAGCAGGGAGGGCAGGAGGTGGAGATGAGAGAGGCCGGGGGAAGGGGAGCTGGGGGCAGGCGGCAGGGGTCTCGTATCTTTCTCCCCTTCACCATTTGGCTCACGTCTGCTCCAGAGACTCTGTCTCCTGCTGGTCCCAGCCCTGCCTGTCCTTTCTGGTCCCCTAGAGCTCCGATGGTACGTATGCCCGACCCCACCCCAGAGACTCGGAGGGGGTTGCACCAGGAGTGGAATCCAGCTTCAGCACGTTCTACCTGCTCCCAGGCGGTCAGGTGGATGGTCAGGGGCTGAGACCCTTGATCAGAGCCTCAGTTTATACACTCTAACTTCCTTCATGAGCTTGCACTTGGCATGCTGGGGACTTCAGAGGTCTGTCTGTCCTTAGTCTGCACCCACATTGGGTGAAAGCCTGCAGTGGTCCAGGGGCCACCTCATCTATACAGAAGCATCACCTCCATCAGTCAGACACTCGGGTTGAGGCCTGGTGAGGCAGATGCACCGGGTGCTCTGACTCTGTTCAGTCCCCTGAGGTGGTCTGCCTGAAGGACCGTGAAGGAGCCCCTTCCTCGTTCACCTGTGTGAACCCCCACCCCCACCCCTCGGCCTCTCTGTCCACCCCCACCCCACTGGCAAAACCAAGAGAATGAACTGGATGGCTCTGAACAGTTTCTGAGCCGAGACCCTGACTTGCACAAGAATCCCTGGTCTTGGCACACAGCTTTCTCTTTCTTAGTAAACGCATCGACAAAACAGAATACAAAAATGTCTTCTGAGAACAGTTCTGACAAAACTTCTAAAATCTTCTTAAAAAAATGATCAAGTCTTGATGACGTTGAAGCATACATTCCAGTTATTTGTTTGAAGTAATTCTGATGTCTCACTGCCCCTCACTGCTTTGTAAATTGCAACTCATCACTGACTCAATGGACGTGAATTTGCGGAAACTCGGGGAGATAGTGAAGGACAGGGGAGCCTGGTGTGTTGCAGTCTACGGGGTTGCAAAGAATCAGACATGGCTTAGCGACTGAACAACAACAACCATTATTGAATGTTAACACAGAATATCTGGCAAGTCAGGCACTGTTTGGGAAATCTCACGTGGCTTCATTCAGTTCACTGTGGCGATGACCCTGCCGTGCAGGCATCACTTTTGTGTCCATTTTACAGATGGGGTAAGTGAGGCACAGAGGTCAGATATGAACCCAGGTGGTCTGGCACCACAGGTGGTCAGGGTTGGGGAGCCAGGCGGGCAATACCGAGTTGCAAGATGGAACTCTGTTATTTAGGAGAATTTCTGAGATGCAGCCCCAGCCAGCCCTGCCGCTCTCTGTGAGTCTGAGTCACTTTTCCTTTCTCAAGCCCAGTTTCTCTCCCATAAAGCAAGAGAGGGCCTATGGGTGTGCTGCCTCTACCCCCTTCCACCACCAAAAGTAAGACCACCAATCCCCTCCTGCATACTTTCCAGGGCCTGACCCCTGAGCTTCTGGTTTGTGATAAACTGGGCTCTGTTCTTAAGGAAGAGAAGAATGTTTTCTGGAAATACCAAGCTGGTCTTTGCTGGGAAAAACCTTGAGGCAGAGGCACAAGGAAAGTGGGGCAGGCTTGGACACACAGCGGGACCACTGGCTGGCTCAGGGACTCTCTGACATTCTGACTCTGGGACAGGGAGGACTCTGAGCTCTGGTTTCTCTACGAGACGGCAGGGGGACAGACACACTGTGGTTCCTGTGGAGCTGAGCTTCCAATAGCCCTGGAGTCCAGGAGCTGGATCCCACCTCTCTGTGAATCCAAAGGAGGAATCCCACACACCTTCTGGGTCCCATCAATCGGGAAATCTCAGCTCTGGGAGGATTACACAAGGCAACACTCTACGTTCATGAAAGACCAGCCCAGAGTTTTCCATAGCCTTCCAAAGTCATCACAACAAAAAAGCAAAGAGCACAGGCAGGGCTCCTGTCTATAAACATCTTCTCACCAACCAGAGGAGAGATGTACCACTGTGAACCCATTTTTCAGATGCAGATACTGAGGCACAGAGCAGTTATGAAATTTAACTAAGGTCACACTTGGAGCTGATCTCTGATCCCAGACGGTCAGCCTGAAGGGCTGTTAATCATCAGCTTCCCCAGTTTCTCCAGGTACCCAAGAGGTAGGAGTTATTATTATTATTGGGCTTTGGTCAAAAATAATTTTTTCTTAGACAGCCGGCACAGCTACAGAGAGTCACCACCAGAAAACAACGCCGAAGCAGCCCACCCACGAAATTCACACACAAGAGGGATGCGAGAGGAGCACACACCATGTTGGCCAAGCTGTCTCCTCAGCTCTCCGCCTCTGACCCTCACCTCCTTCCTGCCTGTTACTCAACACCGCCTGACATCATGTCTTGAGTTTGCACTCACCCAGAAAATGTAAGCTCCTTGATGTCAACTATTTTTGTCTATTGGGTTTGACATCATATTCTCAGCACCTAGAACAGTGCCCAACACATACAGCTTCAGCAAGTATCTTTAAATAGGTGGATACATGCTCCGTGCTGTGCTCAGATATTCAGTCACGTGGTGGCCGAGTCTTTGCGACCCCAAGAACTGTAGCCTACCAACCTCCTCTGTCCATGGGATTTTTCCAGGCAAGGATACTGGAGTGGGCTGCCATTTCCTTCTCCAGGGGATCTTCTCTACTCAAGGACTGAACTCGCATCTCCTGCATTGGCAGGCGGATTCTTTACCACTGAGACACCTGGGAAGCCGAAGGATGAATGGGTGATGCTTTTTTCAGAGCTTTGTCATCTTTCTGAACCCTCTTTTAAAAAATCTGTAAAATGGGACTTGTGGTTGCCAAGGGTGAGGAGGGTAGAGGAGGGAAGGACTGGGAGCTTGGGATTAGCAGACACAAACTATTTCATGATGGATAAACAACAAGGTCCTACTGTAGAGCCCAGGGAATGATATTCAATATTCTGTGATAAACCACAATGGGAAATCTGAAACAGGATATTATATACATATATATATATATATATATATATACATAACTGAATCCCTTTGCTATACACAGAAATTCACACACTGTAAATCAGCTCTTCTTCAATAAAATAATTTTGTTTTAAATGTCTATAAAATGGGCTGCGTGCTCCCCGCTGTAGGGCAAGAGGAGGCAAGGCTGGTCAGCTGTCCAGCTTGTCTTGTCCCGTGCATCTCAGCACAATTGGCCGAGCTGTACGTCCTCCCCAGACGCCCAGGGAACCACCCGCCGCCACCACCCCCCTCAACCGCCCCATCTGCAGCCTGTGAGGCTGCCTGTTCTGGAAGCTGCCACCGCTGCCCTCCGGAGTCTCTGGGCTTTGTCTGCCCCATGGCCTGTGATCTTTCAACAGTTAAGAGCATCGCTAATAAGAGATTTGAGAACAATTTGTGTCACTTGGAGAAGGCTGGGTTTCTGGAGGGTGGCTGGATTTTAGGTATTGAGTGAGCTGAAGTCTCTGCTAATTCCGCTGACTTCAAACAATAAACAGCCTCACACCCTCCATTGTTCTGGGGCCTGGTGCGGGCCCTCCCCCGGGAACCCTGAAAGGATTCCTTAAAGAGTGGGTGTTGACCTCTATCTCACATGGGAGGCTCTGCTCCGGAGAAGGTCTGGCAAATGGCAGGGCAATTTAGCACTGGGTCCAGAGCCCAGTCTCCTGACCCACAGAACCAGAGTTTCCACAAGCCCATACCCGCCTCCTGGGAGGACAGCCCTGCATGCGGGGCGTCCCAGGGCGGAGACTGCACACACACATGGCCCTCCTGCGTGCTCCTCCCAGTTGTTTTCGTTCACGGTGGGCAGGGACTTAAAAATGAGCATACGAGGATATGTATGAACTTAAACCTTGAAGATGCATTCCAATATATACTAGGTGAAGACAAATATAGTTTGATTCCACTTATGCGAAATACCTAGAGCAGACAAATTCACAGGGTTAAGAGAGTACGTTGGTAGACGCCAGGGGCTGGGGCTGGGGGTGGGGGGTGGGGATTTAATGTTTAATGGGGACAGAGTTCCAGTTTACGAAGGTAAAAAATCTGGGAGATGGAGATGGTGACGGTTGCACAATAAAGTGAACGTACTTGGTGCCACAGAGCTGTACAATTAAATATGGCTAAAACAGTATGTTTTATATTATGTGATTTTTACCACAATAAAAAACATTAAAAAAAATAAAAACAAACTTGCATTTATTTCTTTTGAAAACTAGGTATTGTAACATGTTTGTTATAAAACAAAATATTTATTATAGAAACTATATGAAAAATGTAAGTGCTTAAGGAGTGATTTATTAAATAATCCTGCCATCCTGGGAATCACTGCTTGTATATTTTGCTGTATATACAGCTTGAATTATTATATAATTTTAGATCCTGTTGTTCTCATTACTATTTTATCATCAGATATTTTCATTTCTTTCAATATTCTTGGGAACTCACATACTTTAAAATCGGAAAATCAAACCGTGTCGTGAAGAAGGCAAAGTCCAGAGGGGAGAATGATTCTGCCAGTGGATGGAAAAGCTAGGACAGACACGCGGTGAGGACGTGCGGTTAATGTCGGCCTTGGAGCTCATTGTGTGTTTGCTGACCCCATCCCCTCCTCATGGGCACCGAGGCTGCTCCTGAGTACTCATCTTTATAAACACTGGTGTGGACAGAGGTGCTTAGATGTAAGTCCTCGTGAACCTCCCCATTCACCTCCTGCAATAATCTCCCAGTAGAGGAGTCATGGACCAAAGCGTGTGGACATGTCTAGCCGCCCCAGAAGCCTGCACCTTCTTTAACCACGTCTCCCGGCAGTGTGTGCGAACAGCTCATGGCCTTGGACAGTGCTGAGCAGTGAGACCTTTAACTTTCTTTCTTTGTTGTTGCCCAGGATTTCTCTAGTTTGGTTCCAAAACACCCTCCTGAGCCTGGTCTCCCGAGGGAGGGAGCTGGATTAGCCACGAGTCCCTCCGAGGGAGAGCATCTGGGGAGTTCAGGTTCTGGGGAGTTCAGGCTGCAACCCCCCCACCCCCAACTCGTTTTGGTTTTTGGTCTTGGCCGCCTGGGGGGATTTGCTCCGTGGGGGAGCGGGGGTGGGGTGGGGGGTGGGGTGGAAGGGCAGGCAGACTTGCAAACTCTCACCTGGGGTTGAAAGGAGCTTCGATAAGATAAGAAGCTTGTCCCTTTTAAAAAGCAAATGGTCCCCAGAGGGCTTCTGGAGTCTATCCTTAGGGGGTGGACGTGTGGAGCTGATGGTGACCTGCCCACTGCCCCCTCCCCACTCCCCCAGCCCCCAAGGCTGACCAGCCTGCCCATCATTCAGCATTCTTTGGCCTGATGGGGCTTGGGGCATCAGAGGACTCAGCCTTGCCTGAAACTCGAAACACCAGAACAACGCGAGTGAATGGTGGTGCTGCTGAGCCCCTGCTGCACAGCACAGAGAAAACCTGCAGCTCCACAGCCCTGGCTGTCTGCTTCTCTTCTTGCCCAGGCTTATTTTTGATTGTTTTTAATACTGAGGTGGAATTAACATACAATCAAATGAACCCCTTAAAGCGTACACACCCATGGCACTTGGTACATTTGTGATGTTACAGACTCACGGCCTCTAATTCTAGAATGCCTTCAGCACCCCAAGAGGAAATCCCGGATCCACTGGTCACCATCTTCACCCCCAACCCCCGCCCTGAAGGTCCCCAGAAGAGGCAAATGGAGAGAGACCTCTGGTAACCCCTCATCTCCTGTCTCTACACATTTGCCTCTTCTGAGGACATTCCATTTAAGTGGAATCGCGCATGTATTACGATTCTCCCGGGTCTGGCTTCTTTCACTCAGTATAACCCTTTCAAGGGTCTTCCACGTTGTAGCCTGTATCAGCACTGCCTTCCATTTTATGGCTGAGTAATAGTCCACTGGATGGACAGACCATGTCTGTCTGTCCACTTGTCTGTGGCTGGACACTGGGGTTGTTTCTAGCTTTTGCCTGTTGTGAATACTGCCGCCTATTGTGAACATCTGGAGAGCCTGTAATCAGTCCTTCAGGCACACACCCAGGAGTGGAGTGCTGGGGCCCACGGTGACTCCATGTTTAACTTTTTGAGGAGATGCCAGATGGTTTTGCACAGCTGCTGCACCATGTTGTGTGTCCACCAGAAGTGTGGGAGTGTTCCAGTTTTGCTTGTGGCTGTTGTTCAGTTGCTCAGTCGTGGCCAACTCTTTGTGACCCCATGGGCTGCAGTACACCAGGCTTCCTTGTCCTTCACTATCTCCTGGAGTTTGCTCAAACGCGTGTCCATTGAGTCAGTGATGTTATCAAACCATCTCATCCTCTGTCGTCCCCTTCTCCTCCTGCCCTCAATCTTTCCCAACATCAGGGTCTTTTCAAAGGAATCAGCTCTTCGCATCAGGTGGCCAAAGTACTGGAGTTTCGGCTTCAACATCAGTCCTTTCAATGAACACCCAGAACTGATCTCCTTTAGGAGGGATTGGTTGGATCTCCTTGCAGTCCAAGGGACTCTCAAGTCTTCTCCAACACCACAGTTCAAAAGCATCAGTTCTTTAGCACTGAGCCTTCTTTATGGTCAACCTTTCACATTCGTACAGGACCACTGGAAAAACTACAGCTCTGACTTTGCGGACCTTTGTCGGCAAAGTGCGGTCTCTGCTTTTTAACACACTGTCTAGGTTTGTCATGGCTTGTCTTCCAAGGAGCAAGCGTCTTTTAATTTCATGGCTGTAGTCATCATCCGCCGTGATTTTGGAGTCCAAGAAAATAAAATCTGCCACTATTTACATTTCCCCCGACTATTTGCCAGTTTCTCTAGTTCAGCCTTATTTTGTGTATACATAATTTAGCGTATTTATCTTGGCTGTGCTGGGTCCTCGCTGCTGCTTGTGGGCTTTTCTCTGGTTGCAGAGAAAGGAGAGTGCGGGCTTCTCCTTGCAGTGGCTTCTCTGGTTGAGGAGCGCGGGCTCTCAAGCACAGGCTCAGTACTCCAGGGCGGTTACTCCAGGGCTTGTGGGATCCCCCGGGTCAGGGACCTAACCCGTGTCTCTGGCAGGCAAATTCTTTCACCAGTGAACCACCCGGGAAACACGGCTCAGCCTTACATGAACACAGTATTTCCAGAGGCACCGTCTTGCCTTCTTGGTCTGCATAACAATCCCAGTGTGGGCCATGGGGGGCTGGGGTGTCCCCCACGTCGTTGCGTGGGCAGCTCTCTGTGGAAGACCCTTGGCAGGCAGTGGCTCCCTCCCCCATCTCCTGGCATCGTGACACTCCTCCTGGCTCAGTTTCCCTATTTAGAGAACAAGGCATCCGAATCCTAGTTGAAGGGCTATTGCAAGCCCAATGCCCAGCTCACAGTGGCTCTCTGTTGAGAGTGGCTGTTAGCTTACACCCAGAAAGTGGGGGACAGGGGCCATAAAAGATATCCTGACTTTGAGGACCGCCCCCCTAAGCTGGTGCTTTTCTCTATCCTAATTAGCTACAAGTCATGTGAAATGTACTGTCAGTACCGTAACAAAGATGGAAAAGGTGCTTCTGAAACTTGAAGAAACGGCAAAAGGTGGAGATTTGAACCAGATTGTGCTTAGGTCACCTCCGGTGGAGGGGGCAGTCTGTCCTGCATGAATGGCTGTCCAGGAGGGTGTGGACGTGGCCACCTCCGCAGCCCAGTGGGCTCTATACACAGTCCCTTAAGGGCTAAAAAATGCAGTAATTTACTGAGAAAAGACCTTTCAGGGCCACCTCTGGCTCTGAGGTCTGAGGACTTGTGGGAGAGGACAAGCATCCATCATTCTCTGGGATGTGGTCCTGTCAACAGTCACCCTGATGGGGACAGGACCTGGCCGGCAAGGGGCAGCTGCCTGCCCTCCCCCAGCCTGCCCTCCTGGGGCAGCGAGGGGAGGGCAGGGGCGGAGGGGAGGGGTGCTGAGCAGAGGCGCAGCCCTGCTCTCTTCTCCCAGCTGTCTGGTGGCTCCCTAAGGTGTGAGAGTCTGAGCACGATGGCCCTGGGGGCACAGACCCCTCCCGCAGGGACTCCAGGCAGGGTCATGGCAGGCCTTGGCAGACCTGGGTTTGGAGACCAGGCAGACAGACTCCCTGGGGAGGACGGGACACGCCCTGACTGTGGCCAGAGGTCTGGTTCTGGATCATGCTTGCCCCCGCCCCCCCGTGCCATGATCTCTGGCTAGTCTCCCATCTCACCAGGAGGTACGTTTTTATCTGTGAGATGAGGAAGAATTTTCACCTTCCAGGGCTGTGAGAGCAAATGAAGCAAGGCGGGCAAGCCAGAGCTCCTCGGAGGAGACACATATTTTGTGTATGTGAAAAGGGAGACGTTTAGGCCAGCGTCCAACAGACACGGAATTCAAGCCACATATGTAATTTAAAATGTTCTAGCAGCCATATTCAAAAAGACGCAAGAGGGAACAGGTGGAATTGATTTTTCAAATATTTTAACCACTGTATTCAAAATACATCATCCTGCAATTAACATAAAATTATCAAGATATTTAATGCTTTCTGCTATGAATTATTCAGAATATGGCGGGTACTTCACAGGGTGTCTCAGCTCCAACCAGACATGTTTCAAGCGCTCAGACCCCACGTGTAGCTGGGGCACTTTCCTGGTCCCTTCAGGACCAGGAGCGTCTATCTCTGAGGGTGGGCTTCCCGCTGTGCTCTGCTGCCCCCACCCTTCAGTTATAGGGGAGCCGGGGGTTACACCAGGTCCTGGGTGCGGCTTCCCCGAGCTACGGCTCCCCTAAGTGGGGGAGGGTAGATGTAATCTCTGCCACTGCCATCTCTTTAAGGAGCTGCACATTTGGGGAGGGGCTGATGTAAAAATTTGTTTGTGTATAAATGAGACACGTGGCCAGTTTTAGCAGTAAGGATGTTTACTGCAGTGCTACTTAGAAGAGTGGACAGATTGGAAACAGGGGCCCAAGGAATCAGTCAATTGATCACAGAAATGGATCACACGGAGGTTACTGGTGACCTGGGCGAGGGTGGGTCAGTGGCTGGGGACGGTGAGAAGCCAGACTGGAGGGTGTTTAATCAAAATGTGACTGTGGGGGGAAAAGGTGATCCCGCTTCTGCATTTTGAAAAAGAAAATACGGATGGGTATCACCGACGTGAACGGGTCATCTCTGGCTGCGGGGTGGTTCTGGGTTTTCCTTTGTGTATCTGTGGTTTCTAATTATCCCACTACAAACATGTTAGCTGAGGAATTGTTGTTCAGTTGCTCAGTTGTGTTCAACTCTTTGCAACCCCATGGATTGTAGCACGCCAGGCTTCCCTGTCCTTCATCATCTCCTGGAGTTTGCTCAAACTCATGTCCATTGAGTCATTGATGCCATCCAACCATCTCATCTTCTGTTGTCCCCTTTTCCTTCTGTCTTCAATCTTCTCCCACATCAGAGTCTTTTCCAATGAGTCGATTCTTCCCATCAGGAGGCCACAGTACTGGAGCTTCAGCATCAGTCCTTTCAATGAATATTTAGGGTTGGTTTCCTTTGGATTGACTGGTTTGATCTCCTTGCTGTCCAAGGGACTCTCAAGAGTCTTCTCCAATACCACCATTCAAAATCATCAGTTCTTCAGTGCTCAGCCTTCTTTATGGTCCAACTCTTACATCCATGGGGCATTCAAACTTTTCAAAAGTATCAGCAACATATTGGGATCATAATGATCAACCTTGGTTAGGGGAGAACAGATGGAAAGGGGGTTGAGGATCCACTGATGCTAGCTGGGGTGCGATTTCCCAGAGATGCCAGAAACGGCACCCTCTCCTGACCCAGCCTGACTTACGAGGTCATCCCTGGACACTGGTCCTCCCTAGACCATCAGCACCTTCAGGAAAGGGGAAACCTGTTAATTGAGCATCCATTTACTAAATGCCTGACACTGATCAGGACACAAGCTCATATCCGTCTTTATGGATGAAAACACTAACACTCAGGGAGGGAAAGACACCTGCCCAGGAGCCCTCAGCCTGTGAGTGGAGGAGGGGCGGGAGACCGTGAGGATGGTGGCCCTGGGGGCTACAAGCACCCGACACTCTCAGAAGCACCCGACACTCTCAGAAGCGTGTAATTGACGCGTTAGGAGCGCATTTCACCCTCCAGTGGCCCCTCAGAGTACGGCAGCCTCCTCAAGCCCAGTTTACAGGGGAGGCACCTGAGCTCAGCAGGGCCTGTGTACCTGCCCGGGCTCAGGCCACTGGGAAAGGATGGCGCCCAGATGGCCCACCTCTGGGCCACCCTGTCCGCTTGCTTCCCCTGCATCCCACTGCTGGCTCTTTGACTTTTCTGGGCCTTCTTGAGGGTCCCAGCACGGTGGGCACCCAGAAGTACCCCCACAGGCGCCCAGGGATGGACGGCCCCTCCTCACCACCACTGACCTGCGGCCGGAAGCCCGGTGTGGGCTTCAGTGCTGTGCGTCGGGCTCTGAACAAAATCAGCCCAGCTTTAGGACTGGGATTGGGGGAACCACAGAAGGAGAAGCGTGCACAGCAGAGGCAAGGGACACGTGTGGGCTGGGGCTGCGGGAGCGTGTGCACTGGCGTGGGGGTGGGGAGAGGGGCTGTTTAACTGAGGCGAAGGCTTGGGCCGATCCTTGCTGTTTGCAGGAAGCCCAAATAAGGGAGCCAGGAAAGGGCTCAGGGATGCCGTCTGCTTCGTTCACCCTCCTGTGCCCAGGCCGATTCAGTCACAAGACCTGGGGTCCACTTGTGCAGGCACAGGGTGCCTAGTTAAGTGGACAGTTAACCTCGGCAGGCCTGCCAGGAGCTGGGCGGCCTCCATCCGCCCACCTGCCCTGTCAGCTCCCAGCTGATGTCTTCACTTCACAGGTGGCTTGGGGGTGTGTAGGCTGAGCTCAGGCTGGCGCAGAAGGTGGAGGCCGAACCCTCAACATGCGACTCAGCTGACTGCTTGCCAAGAAGCAGCAGGCCTCTGGGGGAGAGAAAGCCTCGCATTTTAAGGAAAAGACCAGGGGACAGGGGAATGTTAAACGTGCTGATGTAGGGACTTTCCTGGTGGTCCAGTGGCTAAGATTCTGTGCTCCCAATGTGGGCCGGGGGGGACTTGGGTTCGACCCCTGGTAAGGGAACTAGATCACGGACACTGCAACTAAGACTTCGCACACCACAGCTAAAGATTTCACATGCCACAGCTTAAAGATCCTGCATGCCACAACTGGAAAAAAAAATCGCATTGAAGAGCCCGCAAGCCGCAACCAAGACCAGGCGCAGCCAAGAAAAGTAATAAATATTAAAACAAACAAACACGCTGACGTCTGGGCCACCGGGACACTCTGGGCCTGGATATAGGTTTGTCTGTTTGTCATTTCTGAGTCATCCCTGGTGATTCTCCTGAGCAGGCTGGGTTGAAAGCTCGGCCATAACCCATCACCACCAAAGTGAGGGCCCCGTCATGCTGTCCCTCAGGCCCTGTCAGAGGGTCTGAGTGGGTTTAATGCCCGCCTGTCACCCTTGTGAAATTCATCACTGTTGAACAAAAGGCATCAGTGGGCCCCCCGCCTGGGAACATCCTTCCTTCCACAGACCAGGCTGCCGACTCGGGTACCCCGGGCCATTGCAGGCTTTCTGGACGTTGTAAAATACAGCTTGCTGCTGTAGCCACTCAGGTTATATAACACGCAGTAATCAATCCAAACGAATAAACACAAGGCCAAGAATCAAAACCAGCCACAGCGTGAAACCCGGCAGGCGGCAACACCGCAGCCCGGAAACGAGAGGCCAGGATAGGGCTGGACCCGGCAGGGCCCGGGGTTCTTCATCTGAGCCCTGATTACAATCATCGCCATGGCGATCCGGGGAGGACAGATGGCTGGGGGCCAACGGGGCCTTCCAGCACCCCCCACCCTTCTCCGCACCTCAGCCCCCAGATATCCCCTCCTTCTTCTCCTGTCAGGCTCCCCACTACCTGTAACCGTCTGTGGGGGTTGAACGATAGGATCTGTTCACATCCTAACCCTTAGACGCTGTGAATGTGACCTTGTTTGGAGAAAGAGTCTTTGTAAACGTTGTGTTACCACCTTCGTATGTCTGCTTACTTCAGACTGGCAGTCATATAGGCGCAAACACTTTCTGGGGGAACAATAATCTACATTTTCTTACGCTCCTCTGCACATTGTATGCTTTTGATGTCTTCTTTCTTCATGTTCAATCTTTTGCTGTTCATTGTGGTTATCATCACTTTTACAGAAAATTTATTTTATTTTTTAACCTGTGTACTGGCTTAAGTGATTTACTTTCTCGCTATGATTTTCTCTTTCCTATGGCCTCTTGCTTCTTTTCTATTTAGAAAAGATCTTTCAATATTTCCTTTAGGACAGTTTAGTGTTGCTGTATTCTATCATTTTTTTGCTGGCCTGAGAAATTCTTGATCTGTCTTTATATTCCGAATGATTCTCTTGCTGGGTTGCATGTCCTCAGATTTTCCCTTTCAGGACTTTGAATATATCTCACCACTCCCTTTGACCTGCAGTGTTTCTGTAGAGAAATTAGCTGACAGCCTTATGGGGGTTCCCTTGTAATTAAATCTTTGTTTTTCTCTTGTTGCCTTTAGAATCCTCTCTTTATCTGTAACCTCTACCATTTTAAATAGAATATGTCTTGGTGTAGGTCTGTTTGGGTTCAACTTGTTTGGGGCCCTCTGTGCTTCCTATATCTGGATATGTTTCCTTCTTTAGGTTTGGGAAGTTTTTGGCCATCATTTCTTCAAGGACGTTTTCAGTCCCTCTTTCTCACCTCTTCCCCTGGAATGCCTGTTCTGTGTAGGTTGGCATACTTTATGTTCTCCCATAGGTCTCCTATACTGCTTTTATTTTTTTCACTTAACTTTCTGCCTGCTGTCCTGATTGGGCAATTTCCATTCTTCTATCTTCCAGGCCACTTATTCCTTCTTCTGCGTTATTCGTCCTGCTATTCATTGTCTTCGGCTCAGCTTTCATCTCAGCAAATGAGTTGTCTAATTTTCCTTAGTCCTCTTTCCAGTTTCTAGTGCCTTTTCACAGTCGTCTGCATTTCTATCATTAGCCCTTCTTAATTCCTTCTCTGTTTTCATTATCTGCTTTCTGAACCCTGTCTATCAGACTGAGGAGGTCTGTTCCACTGTTGGTTCTCTCAGGGGCATTCTCTCCATCTTTCCACTGGGACTGGTCCTCTGCTTCTTCATTTGACTTATATTTCTCTTGCTGCATGACTCAGTTGTTCAGCTGCTAAGTCATGACTGACTCTCTGTGACTCCATGGACTGCAGCACACCAGGCTTCCCTGTCCTTCACCATCTCCCAGAGTTTGCTCAAACTCATGTCCATTGAGTCAGTGATGCCGTCCAACCACCTCATCCTCTGTCGCCCCCTTCTCCTCCTGCCCTTAATCTTTCCCAGCATCAGGGTCTTTTCCAACAAGTTAGCTCTTCACATCAGGTGGCCACAGTATTGAAGCTTCAGCTGCATCATCAGTCCTTCCAGTGAATATCCAGGGTTGATTTCCTTTAGGAGGAGAAACAATTGTCTACTGTGGTCTTGGAGGGCTATTTTTATGTGGGAGCATGCTTGTGTAGCCCGTGTGGGTTTACTATTTTCGGTGTGAGGGCCGTTTGCTATGGATGCTGCCGTCTCTTCCCTTGCCGTGTGCTGGCCTTTGTCCCCTTGACGGGGGCTGTGACTGGTGTTGTGACCAGAGCTACACCAGGCAGTGAGTGCAGTCTCCTCTTTGCTCTGTGGCTGTCACTGCCCTGTCAGGACAGGGTCTGCTCCCTCACTGTTGGAGTAGAAGCCCCCAGACCCACTTCTGAGCCGTGCTGTGTGGTAGGTGAGATGGCAGCGGTCCTGCTGGGGGAGAAGCCATGGAGAATTCCTTCCCTGGAGCCGTCCATTGGGGATGGCAAGGGTGCCGGCAGCGCCCCCAGTGCTGTGTTCATAGGGTCACCAGCACAGATCTTACCCACTGAAGTCGGGACCAGGACCACAGTGGTTATGCACCTGGACTGGCCGTGGGAAGCAGCAGGGACCCTGGCGCCACCTCTGAGTGCAGGCACCTACAGAGCCCAGAGTTTCTGAGGCCAGACCGTCCCTGCCACGGGAGCCCCCGTGGGCCTCTCCCGGAGCTCGAGAGATGCCATGAGAAAGAGGCTGCTATGGTACCCTGCCTTTCCCTTTGTACACCCCTTAGCCAAGGGCACTGCACTTCTGTGGTGCCCAGGCGTCCTCTGCAACACCCCCGGGTGAGGCCGGTACTGGGTCAGGAAGGAGGGGACAGGGCACAGGTTTTAAAAGAAAGAGCTGTTGAGGAGATGACAAAAATGGGCTGAAATCTACTAGGCCCAAGATGGCGGAAGATTCGCCTTCCAGAGGACCCTGAGCCTCAGGACCTGTTCGCTGTAACATGTCAGCTAATACACACCCACGGGCGCCAGCACAGCTCCGAGGCCCAAACCACGAAGGGCCAAAACGTGGGTGGTGCCCCGCTTTCTGGAAATCCCCTCCCCTTCCCCGAAAGAGTTGGAATGATCCTCCCACTCGTTAGCCTATGAAATCACCCAGCCCATAAAAACCAGTCACCCCATGTTTTGAGGCTGCTCTCATGCCATTTGAGATGGCCCACATCTGTGGAGTGTGCAGCCCAATAAATCTACCTCTTACCTATCGCTGCCGCTCATGGAATTCCTCCGGTGATGAGACTAAAGAACTTGAGCGTGCAGTCTCAATGAAGACAGTGGTTTTGATTCCCAGTCTGAGTTGTGCGGTTTCAGCATCACAGTTCGGCCCTTTGCAGGCTGTCTCTAACCCCAGGCCTCTTCACAGGTCAGTCCTCTGAAGCCTGAGTTTCAGTCCCCAGCCCCGCAGGTACCAGCAGCCGCAAGTCTCGGGCTGGAGACCACAGTGAGGTGGCGTGGAGCCTCTGTGCGGCTCTCTGTTCTGGCTGCCGCCAACCGGCCACTGTGGTCTCCCCCGAGCCTCCGAGGCTCCCCTTTTGTCCCTGCTAAGGTCCCCACCCGAAAAGGGGCTCCCCATGGTGGGGGTACCTTTCCTCCTTTCCAGCTTCCTCCTCGGGGTGCAGGTCCCATCCCGATTCCTTTTTCTTTTTTTGCTTTCATCCTGGCCGGTTACGTGGAGCTCTTTCTTGCACCTCGGGGTGTCTGGGATCCTCTGCCAGCGTCCAGTGAGGTATTCTCCGGGAACTCTTCCACGTGGGGATGTATTTTGGCTGTATCTTCAGCAGGAGCTGGGCTCTGTGTCCTGTTCCGCCATCTCGACTCCTCTCTGTGCATGTAATTAGGCTAAGGGTCTCCCACTGAGCTCCTCCTGAAGCAGGCCTGGGTGGGCTTTAGTCCAAGGACGGGTGTCCTTATAAGAGACGGAAGAGAGACGAGGAGAGGTGGTGTGAAGGCGGAGGCTGGAGGGAGGCGGCCACGAGCCAAGGGACACCTGAGCCACAAGGAGCTGGAAGAGGCAGGCAGGACCCTCCCCTACAGCCTTCGGAGGGAGGCGGCTCTGTTGACGCCTTGGTTTCAGACTTCTGGCCTTCAGAACTGAAAGTGAATAAATTTCTGTTGTTTTGATCTACCTGCTTTGTGATAATCATCTATGGCAGCCTAGGAAAACGCATGCACTGTCCAACTTTCTATTTTACTCTGTGAAATGTTGTCCCTCTCAAAATTGACCGAATCTACCTTGACCTCCACTGCCCCGGGTACCCGGGCTTTTTCCAGGCTGCCCAGGGGCTTATGATGCTCTGGGAAATGGGGACCAGGTCCCTGGTGCCCACCCCCCCCATCACCGCCTTGAGTCCTTCTGTCTCCTGCCCCTGATGTCATGGGACCTCAGCCGCAGGCAGCCCCCTTCCGACTGGCACCTGGAGACCCCCATCCTGGCTGGGAGTTCCCCAAAGCCCTGCCTCCGTCAGTGCAGCGGGCTCGCTGCGGAGGTGCCGCAGAAGGTGATGGGCGAGTGGCAAAGAAGGCAAACGCTTATGCCAGTCAGCTCACCTCAGTGAATGATTCCTCTTCTGCCTCCTGCCCGCCCCTCTAGACTCACGTATGCCTTCTCCACCCTTTCCCTGGCCAGGGGGCTGCCCTGCTTGGATGCCACCATCCCAGCCCTGCCCTCTGCTTCCATGGGGAGCTCAGCGGATAAAGAGTGCAGGGAAGGGGACTCTCGGACCCTCCTGCCAGGCCGCCTGGCTCACTGTGTCCTCCTTTCTAAGACCGCAGCTCCTGCTGGGGTCCTCTCCCTGTCGACACCCCACCTTGGCTCCTGTCTCCTCTCCATTCTCTCCCTGCATCTCCCACTGCGGCCTGCCCTTGTCCAGTTCCGCAGGGCTTGTCCACACTTGCGAACGCTGCCTTCGTTAAAACTTCTTTAGCTTATAACCCAGTTTGAGGGGTTATGTATTTCCAGCTGGGCAGGCCCCTGACGGTTCCTGTGTCCCTGATCATGGCTGTTCATGCCTAACAGGAGTCTGGGGCTCTGTGTACACCCTCTCACATCTCAGAGTCCAGAGGGAAGTTCCCACCAGAACATGAGCTCCAGGAGGTCAGGGCTTTGCTTTGCTTTAAATAAAATTCGCATTAAGATCACTGTGAGACAGAAACATAGTCCCAGGAGATCCAATACACTTTGTGCGGTCTTTCCCAGTAGTCACATTTTGCAGAACTCGACTGCAATGTTATAACCAGGGTGTACATGTCGACACAGCCCACCAAGTTGTCTCCAGTCAGTTTACCAAGTGTGTGTGTTTCTGTGCAGCTTTATCACTCAAGCAGGTTTGTGTATCCATCACCATAGTCCTGGTACTAAACATCTCCAAACCACAATGGTTTTAATTTTATTTCTTTAGAAGTTTTTATTAACTGAACACATTCAAGAATCTTTTACAATCTGATTTCATCACCCATCTATTCCCCAGGGCCAGAACCACACCTAGAACAGGGCAGAAACTCGAAATGTATTTACTGGCTGAATGTTGTGTGCTTTCATCCTCAGCACACCCTCTGTCTGTGGACGGAGCACTGGGGCTCAGAGGTGTCCACTGTGTGCCCAGGCGGGTGTGGATTCCTGCCAGCTTTGGTGGCCTTCCATGGCCAGCACCAGGGGGACCAAAGTGTGGGAGATGCCATGCTTCCCCGCTCAGTTTCATCTGCGGGGGCCTGGACACATCCTTCTCCTGACTCCACGGTCCAGCATGTTTTCCCGCAGCTGCTGCACTAGCCGGCATCCTCTGAGCTTGGCCAAGGCTGATAAAAGCTCTGAGCAGGACGCAATGGAGCCTGGAGCCCGGACAGCCTGATAACTGTATTCCCTTTGATGTTTTTCAAGTTCAGAAGGGACCCAGGCCCCCTCAGCTGGCCTTGCACACTTGTTTATTTTTGTCCCGCGGAGGCCTTTGAGAGCTCCCTTCCCGAGTGGGACAGCCATCATTCCTGCTGTCATTACCCTATTGGAAACGTTGCTAACACGCTCTTCCAGCTCCGGCAGACTCCTCCCTCCCAACGCCTGAGGAAGACCACCCACGATGGCTGACTTCCCTCCATTTAATTTTCGTCTCAGGATGGAAGTTTGCAATTTCATCACAATTTAAAAAAAAAAAAAAGGAAAACAACCAAAAAAAAAAAAAACCCTGGCCTTTCCTCTCCCAGTCGTGGGGAACATCTCTCCCTGATGAGGTGGGTGCAGGAGCTGCCCAGGAACCACAAGCTTCCAAGCCGCAGAGGATCAGAGACAAGTTTTCCAAGAAAACAGAAGGTGCTCCCTTCTGAGCTACATTCCACACATGCTAGATCAGGATGAGATCGCTAGGCTGTGCTCTTCTCATAAACGCAGAGGGCACAGGGAGCCACAGTTCCTCTCTGAGAACACACAGGCGTGCTGCACTGGATGTTCTAGATACTGAGAGCCCCTCTGCAATGACCCTCAGTTATGACCAGACACCCCCGCCTCCTTGGCAATAGCTCCCATAGGCTGCCTTTGGTACATAAAGTTCGCGCTTTGCTTCTTTCCTTATTCTTTTCTTCCCTGGGGTTTTGTAAGTCTGAGTCTAGATTGCACACAGAGTATGTGTACACACACACACACACACACGCTGAAGTATATCCTCCTCCCTGTATTTCCCTCCCCCTACTTCCAGCATTTTTACTTTCTTGGTCTTTTGGAAAATGTTGCAACAGGGTTTGACCTTAATGAGATTCGAGTGAGTGAGCTGGCCCGAGTGTCGGCTGGCTTCCACCACTCAACTTGCTTCTTCTTTCTCCATCATGTCTCCCTCCCTCCTTTTACGGTTTTCTTTCCTTCCTTCAGGGCAGTAATAAATGACTTTTTTTCAGTGAAGGTTATTTTCCAGTCTACCTCCAATGAGAACATTGAGAGGGAGGAATAAGCCTTGTGTCAACCTCAAGTCCAACAATTTGTTGGGGGTGGGGAAAGGGTCTAGTCAAAGGAAATATGGTAGAAGTGAATTTAAGTCTATAAAATGACACTCTATTCCATGTACATCAAAGGAAATCTGGATTCCAACCACAATCATGCTCCCTTACCAGTATTTCAGGGCTTCTAGGTGTGACCATCAGAGAAGGCAATGGCACTCCACTCGAGTACTCTTGCCTGGAAAATCCCATGGATGGAGGGGCTTGGTGGGCTGCAGTTCATGGGGTTGTTAGGGGTCGGACACGACTGAGTGAGTTCACTTTCACGTTTCACTTTCATGCACTGGAGAAGGAAATGGCAACCCTCTCCAGTATTCTTGCCTGGAGAATCCCAGGGGAGCCTGGTGGGGTGCCGTCTATGGGGTTGCACAGAGTCGGACACAACTGAAGTGACTCAGCAGCAGCAGCAGGTATGACCACGCGTGCTGTACCCAGCACACACCCAGGGGGCGCCATTCACCTGCTGTGTGTGGGATGCAGAGAGGTGGATCTGTGTCCTGGGGTGGGTGTGGGGACCCAGTGTGTGCTCTCATACACTACTGACTGGTAGGGGATTCAGTACAAGCCCTTCTGAAAGACATATGATGATTACTGCCAAAATTAAAGACGCATTTTCTCTTGGGCGCTGCAATTCCACTTTGGGAAATTTGTCCCACAGTTAGGACAATGCTTGGGTTTAGTTATTTATTGCGGCACTTTTAGCAGCAAAATTTTGGAGACAAACGGTGCTGGTTCGAGAGATGACTGGAATAAATGATGGGGTGTCCCACGCTAGGGAAAGTGACACAGACTTAAATAAAGAGGCAGATCTCAACTCTTCACATGGAGCCCTATGACACATGGTTGAGAACCTTTGAGTGACAGAACAGTATATACACCATCTACTCCCCTGATGAGCTGGGACGTGTTGGGCAAGTCATTTAACCTCTCTGGGTCTTACCTCTCTTACCTATAAAATGCAGATGATGATAGCATCTATGCCATAGGGCTGTTGAAGAGGTCTCATGAACCGATATACGTTAAACATTTAGGACAGTGCTTGGCATATAGAAAGAGCGGTATAATCATTCCTTATTAATTATTATGTCACCACCATCACCATCATCATTGAAAAGGAAGCAGATACAGGCATGGTAATCCCTGGAGGAACATGCAGGACTGCAGGAGGCGGGGGTGACTGTTGTCAGGGAAACTGGGAGGCCGAGGGTCAGGATAAGATAGAGAAGGGCTCAGTTTTAACTTGTGCCTTTTGAATTTCTGGCAAATATCTGCCTTCTCTATTTTTTTCAATATTTTAAAAGAAAACTTACAAACATGTAGAAAGGCTGAAGAACTGGACAGTGATTGTTCACGTGCCCACCATCTCCGCCCTGTAATTCTCATGATGTCCTACTTGCTCTGCTTTCCATCCACCCATCCATCGATCCGTCCACCCATATAACCACCAACCCCTCTTATTATTTTTTAATGCATTTCAAAGTAAACTGCACCTATCAGTGCATTTCCTCCTAATATTTCTGTCATGTGTCTCATTAACTGGAGTTCAGTATTTGTTTATGGATTTTCCTTTTTTAGATAAAATTCACATAAAGTCAGATGTGCAGCTCTGAAGTGTCTGTCTGATGGCTTTGACAACGCGTCATCTACTTGAAAAATAAATTATCTACTAATAAAACGTGGCCGAGAGAGAGAGGTGGGTGGGGAAAGGGAAAGACAGAAAACGAGACAGACCAACCGAAACAGCGTTTTGAACCCACAGAGAGGAGAAAGACCGTGGAGTTGGCCTGATAATGTATCTCATGGAAAGGGATTTACACGTGAGGGAGATGTGTATAGATGCGGTTCAGTTATGGGCCATTTCTGTTCCCAGAAAGCTTGTCCCCTTTTGCAACCTCCAGAGCCAGATTCTCAGGCAGGAAGCATAATGAGGTCAGGGGTGTTGGCATCAGCCTGCTGGGATGCAAGCCTCTGTGCCTCTGCCGGCTGTGCCATCTTGGAGAAGTCACTCTGTCTTCCGGAGGACCTCAGCCTCCTCGTCTGGGGAGGATGCAGCTTCCTGCTTCCTGGGGTTATGAGAGGGTTCTGTGAGCTCCAAGACACAGTATTTTAGAAGACCATGTGGCATCTGGTGGGTGCTCCTTAACTCTTCTCCCTTGCTATAAATCACGCACCTCCCTACCTTTGCTTTTAGCTTTTTTTTTTTTTTAATTGAATTGGAAAGAACCAAACAATGCAAAGTTAAGTTTTTCATCCTTGGGGGAAAAACGTCATCTCTCCTTACAGCCCCGCCGCTCTCCGCATCCTCTGCAAAAATCCGGGGAAATGAGTCAGCCTGCAGCCTTCGGCTCTAATTCTTTCATTACTACATGATGGCAGCATCCACTCAGTCCGGGGCCCAAAATCGAAAGAAAACAAAAATTCTTGAGTCATTTCCAGATACTGAATCTGACACCACTATTCCTCTCTCAGTTTTTGGCAAAACCTACGAAATGAGTGACCAAGAAGGGTAAACAAGTTTAGGTAAACACTCTATATACTGATTCATGATTTAAGTACATCAGTTAACATTTTGATTCATTTACCACAGTGTTTTAATGTCATTAAGAATGTAACTTCTTAGGAAAACTAAGAAAGTCTGTTTTTAGCCCAGACATGCAATTAAGGGAATTAGTAACATGATACATCATCCTCAGGAACTCCGATATAGTAAGAAATCTCGTGCAACCCTTTATAAAGACGTTCTTACAACCCACGCCAGAGTTCACCCAGCTTCAATCTGAGGGCAGCAGGGAGGGGGAAAAGGAGAAGAAAAAAAAAAAAAAAAAAGGAAATTGCTGCCCCAGCACCAAGCAGCAGTAAGAAAGGATTTGCAATCGTGTGCAGATACTAAATAGTCATAAAATAGGGGTTCTTTCTGGGGAATTAAGTTGCTTTCCTGTCTGGATCACAGTCACTCCCCAGCATCCACTCCAGCTTTGCGAGGATTCACATGTGTGAGACTGGAGAGTGTTTTCTGGGGCTGGGATTGGGAAAAAGATGGGATTTTTCTTTCTTTTTAGGGATTCAGATGGACAATTCCATCTCTGGCAAGCTTCAGCGTTTAGCTAGTTCTGGGAGCCTGAGACCCACTAGGTCAGGGTCTCTCTACCTGGGCACACCTGGAAGGGCCACTCTTCACCCCTGGGGGGTCCTGTGCAGTGTAGGGTGCTGGGCAGCATCCCTGGCCCCCCCCCCACCGGCAGCAGCAGCACCCCTGCCCCCATTCCCCCATCCAGGACACTGATGCCCTAGTCCAGCCAGGTGAGGTCAGACCAACTTTCACCAGTCTGACTTCATCATTCATCCATAAAACGAGGGCCTCCCCACCAAGCCTCTCTGTGGTTCTCCCTCAGGAGCATCAGACCAGATCATACAAGTAGAACTCCCAGCTCAGTGGCCCACACACGGTCAGGGTCAAGTCTGTGTAGCCTGGCACCTCTGTGAGGTCTCGGGTGGTGGGTGGCACTAGGTGGGGGAGGGGAGGGGGGGTTGGGGGCCTCGGGGCCCGTGGAATCTGAGGCTGGCTCCGCTGCAGGCCTCACTGAAGGTGGTCCCTTTCACCCTCGTCCTTCACAGCTCAGGGTGCCCCAACCCACTGCCTGCCTGGCTGTCCCCTGGGAGCTGTCCCTTGGTCCTCCAGCCCCCAAGTCCCTCCTCCCTCTGAATCCCAGGGGTGAGAGCCTGTCCCACAACCGCACGTGGCCTTCTGTCTTTCCCTCCCCCATTCTTGTCGGCATGGACCCTCAGAGCCTGGCCAGGACACTGGCCTCACCAGGCAGCCGAGGGAGTGACCCTGATCCTGGGGATCTAGACTCACACTGCACGCACAGGACACACGCCCAATCAACGTGGAACATGAGAGGCTGTAGGGATGAGAGGCCGCGCCTGTGTCTGGGTGGTCTGTGCACTTCTTTCCAGAAAGAAAAAGTGAGAAAGACAGAAATGGTCTGGATTTTACAGGAACACTGCAAAGATCACCTTCCTGGAGGGCAAGGGTCCTTCAGCCCACCTACTCATCCATCTGCCCACCCATACAACCTGAGTGTTCATCCATCCATCCATCCAATCATCTAGCCAGCCGCCCACCCAGCCACCCATATATCCTATCTGTCCATCTGTCTATCCAGTCATCCATCCACCCACTCACTCACTCACCCATCCATCCATCCGTCTCTCAAAAGTGTATTCCGACCAGGTGCCAAGCACTGCTTGGGGTAGGCTTTGAGGGTGCAGAGGTATTCCAGCACCCGTTATTTCAGAACCAAGCCTAACCCAGGGGAAGCAGCATGGATGTTTGTTGAATAAATGAGTGTTTGTTGAATGAATGAGTGAATGGATAGGTGAAGAACCAGGTGGTGTCTGGGTAGATTAGTTCCAGGAATCCCAACCAATAGCTGCCTCTGGCCTCTGATGTCCCAAACCTTTGGCTGTGGCTGCAGGTCCCAGGCTCCCCTAGGCAGAGCTCAGCAGTGGGGGAGGTGGGTGGATAGATGTCATCCCAGACATGCAGAGTGCTTTCTAAGGGCACTCGGGGCTGGTCAATGCCTGGGGAGCACGTTATTTCTATACTCATGGACACTTCCTGAAATGACCCCACACCCACAATGAACTTCTTCATCCTTGCCAGTTGGTTATTAACCCTCAGGCCGGGTATCAGTGCAAAGCAGTGCTTTGGGGAGCTGGGCCACCCATTGAGGCCAGCTCATTCCCTTCCCTAGACAGCTCAAAAATCTCCCTCCTTTTCCCAGAAAGTCCATCATCAAAAGAAACAATAAGACAAGCTGGCCACACTGTAACGCCTGTTAACAAAGACATACAGCTGCACTTGACGTTCCAGGGAAAGGCGAGGAGCGACACGGACCTGTCCTCTGGCCTGTGGCCTGTGAGTAAGTTGAAGTGAGTTTATTGAGATGGATGATTAGCAACGTCACTTCATGAAAGTCACATCAGTTGACAGACTAGAATGGGGCAGGCCTGGGAAGGGCCCAATCAGGACAAGCAGTGCTCCCCAAATGTGGAAAGGATGGAGAAGGGGTGGGCTAACCAAGGCATTTACAAGTCAAAGGGGTCATCCTAATGGCAGGTGGCTTGGCCTCCAGCCACCCCCTATCAGCACTCCTGGAAGACTCTTGAGGAGCCCAGACTCTCAGCTCTTTCACCTCGTAGCTGCAGGCCGACGAGGCCCAGGCTCTGGGGAGACAGGGTAGACCCTCCAGAGCTGAGTCTGCCCAGTAATCACAGCTGGGCCATCACTCTGGTTGGCTCACCACTCCCCACAGGATCCCAGGGCTGGCTGTTATCACGTTGGCATTTTGTTCATGAGGCTCCTGAAGCTTAGCAAGACTCAAGCAACCTTACCAATCACACAGCAGGGCTGGGACCGGACCCCAATCTGACACCCCCAGAAGAGCCGAGTTGGGAGGTGGTGTGAGCTGGTGCCTTGGGACTGGGGATGGTCAGCTCCTTGAGGTTGCATCCCCCAGGTTGCGGATGGCGGGCCAGCCATCCATTCTGTGGACGTGGGCAGGGGAGCTGGACCAGATGCCCATGCTTTGCACTTCCACTGAGCAGGCTGCCATGGAGGGATTAGCAAGATTATCTAGGGACGGCCAGGAAGGTGGACTGAAAAACATCTCTCCTCACAGGGGAGGCAGGAGGGTGGGGAAGACGAGTCTTGGGAGTTCTGCGTTTTTATAGAGGGTCTGTGGTATGTTTACAACCATCAGAATGGGGGTCCACTGCTGGTGGCAGTTTGAGAAGGTGCCCCAGTGTCCACCGTAGGCAGAACACAGCCCTTCTGAGCTACAGCAGGGAGACCAACTTCACTCCAGGGAAGGAAGCCCAGTACCTAACGTCAATGCAACAGAAATGCCTTTAAAGGGCAAAGTGAAAAGGCTTCTTCAATCTAGCAGAGCTTCTTCTTTTCTTTCAATTGGCTTTTCTTTTCATGACCCCAAATATCAAGCCCGGGATGGAAGACCACTTCAAATCCCATTTTATAGCATGGATGCTTTTTGTCGTTGTCTCCTAGAGCACAGATCAACTTCGGATGAATAACTCGCAACTGCAGAAACATGACACCAAGCGCCAGCGCTGGGTGGCAAATTTCTCCGTGACCACAAATATCCTTTCTCCTCAAGGACCAGATTGGAAGCATTTGGGTTGTTTGTGCCTCCCATCCTCAATCAGGCAGGGGCGGGGCCTCCCGGTAGCAGCAACATGCCCAGTTCTAGATCCTTCTCTCAGCGTCATCTGCCTGTCACCAGACGCACTGTCCTCCTTGTCCTGCTTTTCCAAAGTGCTGACAGGTTCTTTAGTTCCAGGGTGTGAGACCCCCCCTGCATGGAGAAAGAGAGGCTTGGCTCATAGCTCACGCTCGCAAATATCCCAGGAACCCATCTGAGTGCCCTGGCTCTGTGCATGGTGAGGAGAGAATGGGGATGAACTAGGGCCCTCGCCTCCATCATTTTGTGCCCAGTTGACCCTGCCATCCCTAGCTGTCGATGCCCTGTTGGAAATTTACTTCCCCTTTGGAAGGCTGCTCAACTCCAGGCTGCTCAACTCCAGGGAAGCTCACCCCCACCACTAGCAGGGTAGTGCAGAGGAACTGAGAAGGCAGGCTGGCATTCACCCCTTAGCCTCTGATCCTTTTTATTCTCTCAAAACTGTATTATAAAAAAATCACAAACACATCGGGCTTCCCTGGTAGTCCAGTGGTTAAGAATCCACCTGCCAATGCAGGAGACATGAGTTTGATCCCTGATCCGGGAAGGTTCCACACGCCAAGGAGCAACTAAGATGGTGTGCCGTAACTACCAAGCCTGTGCTCTGGAGCTCAGGAGTCTCAGCTACTGAAGCCTGAGCACCCTAGAGCCCTGTGGCCTGTGACGAGAGAAGCCACAACAATGAAAATAAGCACACTGAATGAAGAGTAGCCCCTACTTGCTGCATCTACAGAAAGCCCATGCAGCAGTAAAGACCCAGCATGGCCAAAAGTAAAATAAAAAAAAATTACAAACATGCAGAAAAGTTGTTGTTAAGTTGTGTTTGACTCTTGCAACCCCATGGACTGGAGCCCACCAGGTTCCTCTGTCCATGGGATTTCCCAGGCAAGAACACTGGAGTGGGTTGCCTTTTCCTGCTCCAGGAGATCTTCTCGATCCAGAGACTGAACTCACGTCCCCTTCTTGGTAGATTCTTTACCACTGAGCCACCTGATAAGCCCACAGAAAAGTTACCCACAGTGAATACCAACGTGTTCCTGAGAGTTTGCGATTGTCAGCAGCCTGTGATTCTTGCTTTATCACCTTCCTTCCTGCCTCTCCTCCTTCCTTTCATCCATTTATCCATCTACTTTCCCATCCAGCCAGCCCCCCGAATTGTTTTTAGTAGCCTACTTTTGAAACAGTTTTAGATTCACAGAAAAACTATAAAGACGGTACAGAGTTCCTATATACCCCATACCCAGTCTACCCTATTGTTAATATTGGACGTTAGCATAGCACATTTACTACAATTAATGAACCACTATTCATAGGTTGTTATTACCTTGTAATTAACTAAAGTCCATGCTTTATTCAGGTTTTCTTCATTTTCATGGAATGCCCTCTTTCTGCTCCAGGATCCCATCCAGGAGTCCACATGACAAACGTCACATCTCCTTAGACTTCTCTCGGCTGGGACAGTTTCTCAAGCTCTCCAAGTTTCTGGTGACCTTGACAGTTTCGAGGGATACTGGTTGGGCATTCTGTAGAATGTCCTCCTGTTGGGACTTGCCTGCTGTTTGCTCATCGTTAGGCTGGGATCCGCACTGTTTTAGGATGAATGTCCTAGTCAGTTTATGAGCCCCGTTTGACAAGTGGGGATGAAGAAAGTGCTCCCCTATCTGTATCATGAGAACGTTGCGGAACAGTGGCTAGGTCTACTGGTGGGGTACGTGCCTGCTCAGTCGTGTCTGACTCTTTGCAATTCCATGGACTGCAGTCCCCAGGCTCCTCTGTCCATGGAATTTTCCAGGCAAGAATACTGGAATGGGTTTCTATTTACTGATAATGTCAGGCTGAATCTCAGGTCCATAATTCACAATTGGCCTGTGGTCAAGACACTGTTTCCTTAAGCCTCAGTTTCTTTTTCTATAATATGGGCACAAATGGTCTCTCGTGTAGACGGTGTCTGAGGGTTTCATGTAACTAACCCACAGGGAGCCCCACCAAAGATTGGCTACTGTTCTTGATATTACCAATGTCCAGTAAGGATGGTCATTGTGATAAAACCTAGAGAGGTTTCTGTGGTTCCTTTCAACAGTGGGACAGTTGGAAGAGATATAACCTAGGTCTTGAGGATGGCATCAGGCCTGGGTCTGACTGTCACAGCAACACCCCCTCCCTCCGCCCCCACCTCAGCAGAGGCCAGCCTGCAGGATGTCCAACCTCTTTGCTCCCAGCCCCACGTCTCCAGCAGGGAGCTCTTTAATCCCTGGTTGCTTCTCTGGCAGGCAAACATTTTCCTAATATTCAAGGGAGGAACACAGTTAATCCCCGGTCCTATTTTATTATTGCTGCAAATATTTCTTTTTTATTGGCATGAAAGGAGATAAGCCTGGTGGAGGAAGAGCCAGGGCCCCCAGGGGAGAGCCTCCTTCCCAGCCCCCTGGGAATCCCAGGCATGTGGCATGCATTTCCCAACTGCAGCGGGCAGGCTCCCAGGCAGGCTCCGCACGGACTTCTGGCCCCGGGTTGATTGCTATAAAACCAGCATCAGGCAGCCCGAGACCATGCAGGGCTGGGGCGGACGTCCTTCTGGAAACCTCTTTGCACGCAGGAGGCCTGTGACGCCATTGCCGGACACATGTGACATCTCATTTGTGAGCTGACTTCGGTTTCCAGAGATGGAGAGAGCCAAAACCACGTCTCCGCAGTGGAAATCTGACCTTGACGGGGAGGACACATGGACTCGTGTTACCCAGGCCTGAGATCAGGGTGGAATTCTTGGTAGATAATAGATCCTGGAATGTCAGGGCTGACAGGAGGCTTCCAGGCCACCTCGTAACAGCCGCAGACGTTTACGGCATTCTTACTGTGGGACAGGCTCAGGGCTAAGCACAGGGGAGCCTTGTCTCCAAGTATCCTCCTGTGCTGTCTGTGAGCTTTATTGTTCCCATTTGAGAGATAAGCAAACTGAGGCCTAAGCAACAAGTCACTCATCCAAGACCCCACAACTAGAAGCTGGGGGAAGGGGGAGCAGAGAGGGTATTCAGCCCTGGGTCTGTCAGGCTCTGAAGTCTGCTTCCTCATCTCTGCACCCTATAGCCGCCCCCTTGCAGAGCTCCTTGGCCTGGGGAGACCAGAGGCCCTGGAATCTGCATGCAGAACATTGTGCATTTTTGCTGGGTGAGGCTTTACAGGGTTTCTGAGGGTTTCATGATCTCACAGAGGTGAAGACCTTCCGAACCCCTCATTTTTCAGAGAAAGGAGTAGAGAGGCATTCAGGTTGCCATGGCGACACAGCAATTGTGGTGCAGGCCTGACTTTGGTTCCCCAAGAGCTAGTGCGGTGTTCTTCCTAACACCATTTGTGGCTGAACATTGTTTTCAGATATTTTTATAGAGTTAAAAAAAAATTCTCCGTGAAACACACACAGAAATGTGTCTGGCACATGTGCAAAGCTCCATGCACTATAGGCAGTGAACACATCTGTGTGACCCTACTCTCATCAACAAGGAAAATGGAAGAAGGAGCCCTGAGCTCTTTCCTGGTTGGACACTGCCCCTCAGCCCCGACTTCTCCTTTGGCATCCTGGAGTGCTTCTGCCTAGGTGGAGCCCTATGCGGACGGACTCGGGCCGTGCACACTCTCACCACAGGTGAGACAGGTCTACTGCGGCGCAAGGGTCCTCGGTCCAGCGCAGGAGCTGTGGGTGGTTTCCGGTTCTGGAGCTGTGGGTGGTTTCCGGTTCCGGGGCTGCGGGTGGTTTCCGGTTCTGGGGCTGCTCAGGGAGCTTGTATGTTTTGCCTCCCCGGAGTGTGTGCATCTAGAGGGAGGACCACGTGGCCACCCCGCAGGTGCGATGCCCGGCTCTGGAGATGCCGAGCCAGTTTCCACAGGCTCGTTCCCACTCCCACGGGCAGCTGCTCATGCGGGTGGGCGAGGGTGTGACGCATGTTCTAAAATATAAATAGAAACCTGACTGCATTTTTGTCCTCTCTTTTGCTTAAGGCACTTTTCTGAGTCACTCTCATTTCCCGACCCTGTGACACACACTCCGAGCCAGAGGCAGGACTCAGACGGACCCGCCAGCCCAGGGCCAAGACGAGGGGTGGCCCGTGAGCTTCGGTGCTCACTGGGGAGGGGGCTCTCGGCATAGAAGGCGCCTTGGAACTGAGCCTCCCTTTTCACTTTCTTCAGAGGCTGCATGGGGGATGGTCTTAGGGACAATCGCATGCTGACTTAGAGCCACAGAATTTGGGATGGGGAGGGCTGTTACTGAGCCTGCCTGCCAGGGCAGTTTGGTTTGGGTGAGCCCTGCGTGGGCGGCAGGGAGCTCACTTCTATCTGCAGGGACTGAATTACCGGGGCTGATGGCACAACGGCCCACGGCTGCCTCCCAGCTGGTGCCCTCGCGGGGAGCGGCAGCTTTTTGGTGGTGGCCGGTACCTGCCCTGCGCTGGGAATCTGATCAGATCCCGACTTTACACGTGATCCCTGCCAGCCTCGCCTGCCCCCGTCCATTAAGAACAGAAAGATGGCTTGCTTCAGCCACAAGCGGCTCCTTGGGTGGCCTGGGAGTCCTGGTGTGCAGACCCCTCCCCCTAGCCCACCCACATCTGGGGGGAGGTGGGGCACGGGGTGGGGGGTGCAGCAGGCCGAGCTGCTGAGGACTGGTACCTGGCCATGGCCACTCAGAGACCCCAGCAGGAGGGCTCCAGCCCCTACCATGCCCTGCTGGCGGCCCCCAGGCGCTGAGACTGTCTCCACTCCCCCTTGACCCACGCCTCACCAGATGGCAGGGAAAAAATGTCTCTGGACCGAACCAGAGGTTCTCTGCCACCCACCCCCAAACCAGATCCTCATTCCATACTTCAGGACTTAGTAAGTCATTTCTCTGGGTTGCCCTGTGTGGGTCTGAGCTCCAAAAATGCACCGCTCTTACTCACTCAAGCAGCCCCTGCCTGCCCTCTGCACCCTGCCTTTGGAGCGAGCAGGCTGAATCTAAGCTGCAGCTGTCAGAGTTCGTGTCCAGGAGTCTGTGCAGAGAGACACTTTCCCCCTCTTTCCTGCAGACTCTGCAGGGTTTGGATTCTCTGTCCTTGCTACTTGGTCCCTCCCCCTCTTCTTTCTTCTCTGCTCCCGGGAGTTTGTTTGTTGCCCCACTGTGTCACCTTATCCCCTCCCCCCTAACCCCTCCACAGGCTCTTCTGCTACACACAGGCGAACACACCCCCCCACCCCTTATTTGCAGAGAATTTCAATCAAATACCCGAATTTGGGCTGTGCAATTCGTGGTGGGAACACAGGCATCCTGTGCATGCAATTCACTTGGTTCTAACTTGAGAGAGAGAGAGTGTGTGTGTGTGTCTGTGTGTGTGTAGGGGAACCAGGGTTTGTTTCATTGGCCTAGGATTATGAACAAACACCCATGGATGCAGCCCCTGCATGGACTGCATAAGGGAATATACGTCCACACACTTTTTTATATGTAGGGTGACTATTTAGCTGATTGTCTCAGGCGGGACACCTCTGAGAGCGACTGGGGTGTGACCTAGGCTGTCTCCTTGCCCTTGTGCATGGCAGGCAGTGGTGTGTGGGGGACACGGTCCCGTCTGGGCTCAGCTCTGCCAGTGCTGGATCGGGGCAGGGCCCAGCTGACAGTGTCAGCTCAGGGCCTCAGCGAAGCCACACTTCTCAGCAGCTTGTGGGAAGGAGGGCTGGTGAGATAAGGAAGCAGGGTATTCACATAACTGTCAGCGTTTCTTGACACGATGCAGAAATATTTCAGATCACATCTGTGACACCAGAAATCCAAATGAAAGACCTCAACACTGTCAGCCATGGGACACATTTCCTGCCTGATGTGGATTTTTTTTAAGCCCTGATGTAGAGATGTCAAAAACGACAGGTCCTCAGAATTCTCCCTTTGCAGCGGACGCACTGCCTCATCGGACGTGGAGGGAGACACTTATTTGCACAATGAAGCCAGCTGGCCATTCGGTGGGTGGGAGTCTGGCAAGCCAGCCGGTCCCTCCCTGGTCTGCCGGGCTCTAGCTTGGGGCTTGAATAGTGAGTCCGCCCCCAGTTACTGGGGCAGCTGTGGTCATCACACTGCTGCAGTGTGCTGGGGTCGGGGGCTGGGGGCATGTCGTTTGAAATGCTGGCTGTTCTGAGGGGGAGTGAGAATGCTCTTTGTGATCAATTAACACCTCCCACATTTGTCACCTGTTTGGAATGATGTGAAGAAGGCGAGTTGCTTGCTGTTTACACTGTTACTTAATGAACCAACTCCCCTATCGCCAAAGGAGGGGGTGTTTATTCATAAGACCCCACATGAGGAGGTGTTCATCAGAGCTGTTGGAGGCAGTTATTATGTGTGAGCTGCTGGTGAATTCTCCTTGCTCATTTCGGTTTGTGCTATGCTGTCATCCGTAGTACACCTAATAACATCTGTTTTGGAGGGTGTGATCCTACTGCACGAAATTGGTACCCATTTTGGACCTTTAATGTGCATAAAAACACAAACAGATGAACTATATCTTGAGTAGCATTTGCATGAAAATAAGCTTTCAGTATGCCTTTGCCAATCAGAAGTTTGCCTTCAGGATGACCGGGTTATTTCTGTGAGTTGAATAATATCTTTAATGGTTATCAGTTGAAAGCAAAACCCACATGGAGGGAAAGAAAGAGACTCGAAAGAGAAAGGATGGGCTTTTCTGCTCTGGTAGTTACTTCAGAATCTGTAGCAGAGAAGCAGAGAGAGGAGAGCTGTTCGAGCAGCGTGAAAATGCTCGCTCTCTCCCGATAAACACACAGAGAAATCGGCGGCGGTGTTATTTCCAGGGTGAAGTGCCCTGGATTTCTTTATGAATCTTTTAGGAGAAATCGGGCATGAAGGCAACCAGTTTTCAGTTAGTTTTAAAATGTACATTCTCCATGGAAGAAACGAGAAATGTCTTTATAAAAGATGACACTCTAACCAAATAAATGTGAGGCATTTTTCTCACCTTGGCAAATAAGCTTTAACTGTGTTTCCCTTTGAAAACTAGAAAACCTTTGAAAAGTTTACAGAGGTAACTTTTTTATTCTCCCAAATTTAATTTGTGTGTGTGTGTGTGTGTGTGTGTGTGTAAGAGAGAGACAGAGAGAGACTTAAGAACTTCAGAACTGAAGCATAAGAAATTGTCCCAAATCTTTGTAACTTCTATTTCCTTGAAAATGCCCCCAGAAAATGTTTTCTTCCCGTTGTTGTTTTTTTTTTTTTTCAGGATGCAGTGTTCTCCCCAGCTTCCCCACAAATCCTGAAATTCCTTTGTTTAAAACAGAACAAAACAAAACAAAACTTGTGGCTTTTCTCAAAATGACAAACCAAACACGGCAGAACCTGAAATCCCCAGAACACAACCCGGACCATAAAGCTTCTGACTCAACAAGCAGGTTTTATGGAGACCCCAGTAAACCAAAGGATGGCAATAAATAAACAGCCGTCGCGCTCCCCATGCAGCCGCTGTCTTTGGAACCTCGGACATCTGAAGGCAAAGGAACGACCCCGCGTCTTGCGCAGTTTGGGAGATGTGTGGGCAAAACCGTTCGAGTGGCTGAACCGCCCGATTCCTTGCAAATAATCTGGACGAAGTGAATGAAGCGGGGAGGTGTAGCTAGTACACCATCCCAAAGCATTTTTCCAAACTGCCACCTCAAACACGTATGTGAATATTTGGTATACATAGAAGGAATAAATACAATCAAGCCACTGGCAAACATGGCAGCTGGAGGCATTAAAAGGACGTTAATCCTGAGGACGTGAAAAGGCGTTCAGCTTTTCGGAGCCGCCTGGCGCACGGATGTGAACCTAATACTTCCACAGACAACACAGCCCGCGCCCGCTTGCTGACTCTGGGTGGGGGCTCCACGTGGAGCAGGGACCCCTGGGGGTCTTTTCCCAACTGGCTGTTTGCCACCTCATGACACCGGACAAATCACCCGACTTCATCCAGCCCTCAATCCTGTGTCTGAAAATGGAGACAATCCTCTTTCTCTTTTCTGACTCGGGGGATGCTGTGAGCAGGAGATAAAAGGGGGAAGGGGAAAGGCTCTCTGCATGGCCTGCAGGGGCGAGTCTGTGGGGCTTCCCAGTGGACCGGGAAAGCCAGTCCCGCCCTCTCCCTGGTCCTTCATGGCTCAGCGACGGCTTCCTTGGAGCCCCAGTGACCCATTTGTTGTCTCTGCTATCAGCCCCCTTCCAACTGCCCAGAAAGATGTTGGCTTGGGGCGCTGTTTCCCTCGAGTCAGGAAGCAGCTTCCCCCTGGAAGGGTCCTGACATCACTCTTGGTGTTCCAGGAACTCCCTGGCATGTCTGGAGGGGAGTTCCCTGGGCACGGGAGCGCACTGAGCTAATGGACATTCCCCATCTTACCCGAGGTGCCCTGGCCCTCAGACCCTCCCACAGGCCGGGGCACACACTTGCATGCGTGCACCCCTTTGCCCACATCTGGCACAGACAGGAAACCATCGCGGGCAGCCAGAGCCCCTTAGCAGCAGGAGCCCGGGCTGGTGAGGCCCCGCCTGGCGCAAGCTCAGCAGCTGTGTGCGTGGACGCATGCAGGAGACAGCAGGGCCCTGGGCGGTGCCATCCTGGGAGTGGCCCCTCGCCTCTGGGTCTTTGGAACCTGCCTTCTCCTCTGACCTGTCTCCGTCCTAGCCCAGAACTCAGCCCCTCCTGGCAGCAGGCACACCGGCTTACACGTGAGGCTTCACATGCCCAGTGGGTCCCCAGACAGTGCTTCATTGTACAACCGAGTGTCAGGGCCAACGAGGTCTGGACCCGCCATGCTCCGCCGTGGGGCTTGGCATCACACAATGAACCCAGTCATTTCACAGCACCCCGGGGCAGACAGATCAGCCCCCCAAGCCTCTGAGTCTTCAATCTAGTTGGCAGCTCAGCTCCTGACCACCCTTTCAAACACCCTCCATGTCTGGGGTAGGGCTTGTAGGGGCCCAGCAGGGAACTCTGAAATCAGGGGCCACCTCCCCTTCTTTTCAGCTGTCCTATGGCTCAGACTCACTTATCTGGGCTTCAAAAGCCCTGTCAGCAAAATGCCATGTCAGATTCTATCTCCCAGTTAAACTGCTCCATCCTGGCACTTGTCACAGTGTGATCTGCTAGCTGCAGGATTATCTGATCAATGAGGGTCTCCCCAGCAGATGCCGACTCCCCGAGGGAGGGGCTGGCCCACTGGCTCCCCTGCCGGCACGAGGCCCAGCACAGAGCACGTCTGGAAAGGATTCAGGCTGAGTGCGAGGCATCTGGGCTTGTTGCTTGTGGGGTACCCGTGCATGTCTGAGCGGAAGAAACTGGGAGTTAAAGAAAGGAGAAAATCCACAAACGCCAATGTTTGGTTCTGTTATTATTACTGGATGAGGCTCCCGCTTCTGGATTTGTAAACCAGGTTCCAGCCGGTTATGTGACAAGAGTGTGTGGAAGGCCCACGGCTGACATTCTCCACCCCGGGAAGCGCCTCGCCCATGTCTCATTATTCAAACCCCAGCCCACCTCTTTTCAAACACTATGCCTTCACATGTGGATTTGCCCATCATCCTCGGTCCCAGAGAAGCTCCACGTTCCTGGGAGGCGGGCACCAGCATCTGTCTAATCTCTCGGGGCGCCTGGCAAGACGGATGGCGCCGGGGACCCAGCCGGCTCCTGTCGCCTCTGCCCTGCAAGCCGGGCCAGCGGGCAAGGCCTGGTGTTTCATGGGGCTTGGGACTCTCATCCTTCTTGATGAGACCATAACCGTGTCATTGCTCCACAGGGGTCCGCTCTGGTGTGAGCCCTGGATGCTCAGTGCCGAACAACCAAAGGGCGGGGCTAATCACCCTCTGACTTCTTTTTATAGCTGCCCTGATTCCACAGCCTGGCAGGCGGCTTTCTGTCAAGCCTCTGGCACCGGCCCTGCAGCTATGGGTCTCCGCACCTCCGAGCACAGGCAGGCTGGGAGGCTGAGTCTCTCCATCACCCGAGGCTCCAGGCAGCCTGGCAGGGAGAGTATAGGAGGAGTCAGTGTCAGGAGCTCAGGGACAGTCATCTTGTCCCGGCCAACAGCCCCAGATTTATGGACAGCCCCCTTCCTGAGCGGGGCTGGCTGCTCCAGAGGGTTCAGGGGCACCCTCCGCTGAGAGATCTGCAGCCCAGCCACAAAACAGATTGCTCCTCTGGCGGCTCCTGGAAGACTGGAAGCCGACGCAGGAGATCATCAAGGTGTTTATTTGTTTAAGTACAAGTGCCCCAGGCATCCGGCCACAGGGCCACCTTAGTGTGAGCCCTTCAGTGTGGACAGTGTGTTATATCCTGCGTGAAGCAGGAGGAGTGGAGGTCCCAAGGGGCAGAACCGGAAGCAGTCAGCACAGCTGGGAGGGTGGGACTCCTGATGGCTCTGCCCGTCACTTGCCCATTGCTACTACTACTACTACTACTACTACTACTACTACTACTAAGTCGCCTCAGTCGTGTCCGACTCTGTTCGACCCCATAGACGGCAGCCCACCAGGCTCCCCGTCCCTGGGATTCTCCAGGCAAGAACACTGGAGTGGGTTGCCATTTCCTTCTCCACTTGCCCATTGGGCAGTATTAGTTGAGCACTTGCTATGTGCCAAGGAGTGTCCCAAACACTGGGGCCAACGGGACAAGCTTACAGCCTAACTGGCGGAGATGGGGGAGACCATCCCAGAAAGACGGGCTGGCTGGTAACTGGGGAGCAGCCAGGAGCCTGAATGGCTGGAGCTCAGGGAGAAGCAGGGGATGGGCCAGCAGGGGAGGCAGAGGTGGACTGGTGTGGGGTGAGGGCTTGTGGCTCAGGGCTGTGACCTGAATCTTCTAGGTTCACCCCACTGCCAGGTAGAGGCTGGGCTGAGGGGCTTGCCCGGCAGCCAAACTGTGCCATGGGTTAGGGTGGTGGATTACAGCAGAACAGAATTAGAGACTCACAAACCACCCATGTGGCATCTTGCATCATGGTTAATTTCTTCCAGAAATCCAGAGAATTATATCATATCTATGTTTTCCTTAACACGAAACTAGAACATTCTCCTTCCCAAACAATACAGTTTTGCATTTTTTATGAATATGGTATAAGCATTTTCTCATTGTAAAATTCTTTCAAAGCTTAAAAAAAGAAAAAAACAGTCCTGGAAAAATATCTAGTGTTATGACAGATGCAAGCCGCTTCAGGCTGGCGAACACAGGTGGGTGGCGCCTGGCTTGGGACCCCGAGTGGTCCCGGGACATGGCAGATGCCAGACCCCATCACCTCCCTCAGGGCACCACAGAGACCCCTGCCTCCTGGGCTGCCAAGCTCACACCTTTACGGCGGTTCCCACACAGCACCCTGACTTCAAGACATTTCCTAGAGCAAGCCTCAGCAGCGTTGGCTACGTGCCGACGTGTGTCTGACACCAGTCTAGATGCTGCACACACTGAGTCAAATCCCCCTTCTCCATGGAGCCCAGGTTCAAGGACCAGCAGCTTCTAGAACTCTCTAACAGCTGCTTGCACTTTTGCTTGGCTCATACCTTTGGGAAACCTGACATTTTTTCACTTTTCATTTTGATAGTCTGACTACCTCTGGAAAGGCTAACAAAAACTCTGATAAAGATGACAGTTTGGTGGGTGAGGTAAAAGTTTTGGAACTAATGTGGATGGTTGCACATTCTAATGAATGTATTTCATTAGAAGGGGTGAAAATCCAAAATTTTATATTGTATGTGAAGTGTAAGTGTTAGTCGCTCAGTCGTGTCTAACTCTGCAACCCCACAGACTGTAGCCCGCCAGGCTCCTCTGTTCCATGGAATTCTCCAGGCAAGGGTATTGGAGTGGGTTGCCATTCCCTTCTCCAGGGGATCTTCCTAACCAAGGGACTGAACCCAGGTGTCCCACATTGCAGGCAGATTCCTTACCATCTGAGCCACCAGGGAGGCCCCTATTCCACAATTTAAAGAAAAAGTATGTAACATACCAAAAACCATTGAATTGTATACTTTAAAAGGGTAGATGATATGGTATCTGAATTTATACCTCACGACTGAGCGACTGAACTGAACTGAACTGAAAGCTGTTTAACACTAAGTAAACTTTTTAAAAAGACACCTTTTAAAAAATAAAAGAAAAAACCATCAATCGTCATGGATTGATTTCAAGACTGAATGCCTTTAACTACCAGTTTTGGTTTCTTATTAACCAAGCCTTTGCTCCATAGAAAAATCACAGATACACCAGAGAATGGGCCAGGCTCAGAGTCGGGCCAGAGGAACTGCTGGCAGCTAATTCATAGTCAATTTCAGCACGATGGACACAAAAGAAGGTTGGATGGGTTCTAGAAGTCAGTGGGTCTCAGAAGTAACCCAATAGCTCTCTGATTCTGCCACATTGCTCTCTTTTCTCTCTGTGTATATTATTTTTATAATCCTAGAGTTTACCAGTGCCACCTGGACGGTCGATTCAACTGCTCAAAGCAACCGAACCTGGACTCCAGCAAAGGAGAACTGAACAAAAAATCAGGACGTGTGGTGGGTGGGATCGGCTTGGACACTGTGGGAGGAAGCGGGGCTGGGAGGGTCAGTTCCCCAGAAGGAGCCCTGTGGTCTCCATTTGGTTTCAATTACCTTTAGGAACAGTTTTTCTTCTTTCAGCCTGCGCGAAGGTGGAATTGCCCTGGCGACTGGCGTTTCATGTAATTGGTGCTGATGGTCACCAAACCTACAGGGCTGGGCTCTGCACCCCGAGTGCTGCTGATTGAGGTGAAATTGAACATCTTGGATGTGACCGCAGACCCCGCTGAAATGTGAGTGCCCCAGATCAGGCTGGACCTGGCTGTAGTGGAATAGAGGCTCCTCTGTGCTCCAAATGGGGACAAGATCCAAACCCAGGGCTTGGGGATGGAGGGGGAGGTGGCCGGAAGGATACTGCAGTTACTGAAAGAAACTTCTTAGTGAGCAGAGTCAAGCCTGGCATTGCCCCCTGCAACCAGCTACCAGAGCTCCAGGCCCAGGCCATGGGTAAAGAGAAAGGAGGCCTGATGCAGGTCAGGGAGGCTTCCTGGAGGAGGTGCCACTGGGGACAGACTCTTGAAGATGGAGGGACCTTCTCTGACTAGTGGGGAAGGATTCCAGCCAGAGAAAGCAGGCGCACAAAGGAGACAGGAACCTCTTGGGAATTGCTGGTTCCTCAGCAGGGTATCTGCATGAGCAGGCAGGGAAGCTGGTGGGAGCCCCGGGGGCCAGGCTGGAGATGGAACCCTGTCCTGTGCCAGGCAGTGGGGCCTTGGAAGGAAACTATCAGGCAGGTGGCATGATCAGATATGCATGTTAGAAACTTCTGGAAGGTGGGTTGGAAGGGAGCAAGGCTGGGGGAAGGGGACCAATTTGGAAGCCGTGATTCTAAACCAGGCAAGAGACAGCGCAGGTATGAGGCAGACAGCATGGTGGTGGCAGACGGCCGGGCAGAGACGTGTTGTGGACTTGGGATGAATTTAGGAAGATTCATGATGTGCCTTCTGTGGCCCCTCCAGACCACCTGTCCATTCTGAAAACCTTAGCCCTGCTCATATAAAAATCCCTTATTAAACCGATCCTCCTCGAACTCTTCTAACTCGAGGGGTCCATCCGTCTGTTTTCTATCGGGACCCCAGCTGAGACAGAGACATCCCTCACTTCTCAGGAGTCTGGGGACACATCGCAGGCATTTGCTGTGTCTGTAGATGTGTGCGCCAGGTGCCATGCAGACCACGGCGCAGCTGGGTCCTCCGTCTTCACAGCCCAGGGCAGCCCCTGGGGGCCGTGGTGGGTATGCAGATCCCAGGGCCCGACCCAGCCTCCGTGGATCAGAATCTCCAGGGAGGCCCCCGGAGTCTGAATTTTAACAAGGTTCTCAGTGGCCCCTGTGAAGACTGCAGTGTGGCCCCTTACACAGGCCAGGCACCCTGGTCTGAGCTGCCAGCTCTCCCGTTCGGGGTCCTCAGCAGTGCCTGCCTTCTGTCCCATCTGGCGGGCGCAGAAAAGGCAGTATGGACAGGGCTCGCTGGACTGGCCAGCAGCCGCATGAGTGGCCAGAGCCCAGGTTAGAGATCTGGAAAATCGCCCTGATTGTCAAGCAAGGGACTGTTGATTGTTCTCCTGTCTCTGTTCTCAGTTTTCTGCTGTTTGCAGTGTGTCTCCAATCCCAGAAAACTGTAACAACAATATAATAATTTAAAAAATTAGGAATCTCTTATGCACCTAAGAACCTGCAAGGCTCACACTATAACTGACAGCTGCTCACACACTCTCTCACGCTGACATGTTAACGGTAGCAAGTCCAACTTTATGAATATTGATATACATCATTTAAAGAGGCTGGCAGTGATTAGTCATTTTATGTGAAAGTCAAGGATCCTTTCCTTAATAAGCACATTTGTGGCACTGCGGCACGTTCGATGGCTTGTACAGGATTCCTTGTGTTCCGACACACGGGAGGGCTGTGTGTCCCTTCAGGGGACCCACCTGCCTGGGCACCCCTATTCTGAACCCCCATAGCCCATCCCTGAGGCTTTCCATCCATCCACAGACTATGGGGCCCCCACCATGAACGTTTAGTCCCACACTTCCTCATTCCTCACCAATCCACACATTTTCCTTTCTCCCTGGTGTTGAGATGTTTAAAAAAAAAAGACAGAACCAAACAAAGTGGGTCCTTTCTTTAGCATGCTTATCAACGATGCATTTAATAAACTGCAACAGGTAAATGTCACCACCATCGACCCAGACGCCGCTGCACAGAAAAAAAAAAAAACCCTCACTTGCTTTCCCTTTGGATTGGATTTCCAAAGGGGCCAAACATTTACAGAAATGACCCAAACTGTACAAATAAACCATAGGTCTGGTGGAGGAGGCAGTTTACATTCCTCGGGGTCAGAAGAAGATGGGAGCCGGCCCTTTGAAAACCACTTTGCATCAGGTTCGTGAGCTCTGTGCCCCGTCTGGGATCCCTCAATCCCATCCAAATGCTTCAGGAAAGGCAGTGTGATCCTATAAATCCATAAACCCCAGCCACACTCCAGCCGGGCAGCTCTCATCCCCCGGGACGTCAGCCCAGCTTGCGTGCACACCACAGGCTGGCGTGGGGCCCGTCCTGCCCTGCCTTCGCCTTCTGGTTCTGGGCCACCCTCGCTCGCCCTGAGCCCCTCCACAGCAGCTGGGCATCTTGTCTCATATCCCACACCCAGCCTCACCCCTGGTTGGTCTCCACCTGTTTGCTAATCACTCCCATTTTACAGATGGGGAAACTGAGGCTCTGAAAGGTCCCTGGGATCTGTGTGGGCAGAAGTGAGCTATGTACCCTGATTCTCAGAAGGGTGCCCATGCTGGTTACTAGGCTACTGTCTCTCAGCTCTAATCCACCCACCTGCTCTGGTGGAATGTGTGTGAGGTGTGTGTGAGCTAGGGCGGGCCCCAGGCCATCCTTATAAGAAGATAGAAATCTGGACTCAGACACACAGAGAAGGAAGAAGGCCACGTGAGGATGCAGGTAGAGGCTGCAGGGATGTGTCTATAAGACAAGGAACGCCTGGGGCCCCCAGGAGCTGGAAGAGGCAGGAGGGGCCCTGCCCAGAGCCTCTATATGGAGCGCGGTGGCCCTGCTGACACCTTGACTATGGCCTTCGGGCCTCTGGGAGGGGACAGAGTAGCTCTCTGTGCTCTGTTGAGCTCAGTACTCTGCATCAGTAGAGTACTGTAGAGTACAGTAGAGTGCTGTATTCAATAGTAGCGCTGAGTACCACTCTGAGCTGCCGCTTTGCTATAGCCACCCCTGGACACTCAGACGTGTCCCTTGGTCCTTGCATAGTGAGGCCGAGCTGGACTCTGCCCTCCACGCCTCTGCCAGCTTCTCCCTGTGGCTTCCGCACGTGGGGGTGCTAGAGGGAGCCTGCTGCCAAGCCCAGGAAGGGGTGGGGTGAAGCCCCTGCCTCCTGACCTGCCAGCATCACAGCAGCAGAACCAGCCTCACCGCACCCCCAGAGCTCAGCTTTCCTCCTCGGGGGTCTGGGTCCCAGCTCCACAGGTCCCCTCTTCCAAGCTCCCAAATTCCCACCAGCCCCACCTCCTCCTGTTGCCCCCGCAGCCCTGTAGGTGCTGGCTGTGTCCTTCTGCATCTGGCCGAGTCTACTCGTCCCTCCAAAACCTGGTTTAAAGATTCCCTGGATTCAGTTCTCTCTGCTAGAGTAACCAGTGTCTTCAGGCGCTCCTGAGTTCAATTTGGGAAAGACGAGAAAGGTCTGGAGGCAGACGGTGGTGAAGGTTGCACGGCAACGTGGGTGCGCTTAATACCGCTGAATTGGAACCTACGTGCGGTCCCAGTGGTAAAGCTTACCGTGTGTATATTTTCTCTCTCACACACAGTGACTGCTGTGGCTCCTTCTTTCCTGGCTGATCCACGTCACGTCAGTGGTGACGAGGAGGTACGCCTTATTAAAGATGATGGTGAGCCGCGACTTACTGAGCCTTTTTTCGCTGTGGCTGTTTAGTTGCTAAGTTGTGTCCGACTCTTTGGGACACGACGGACTATAGCCCTCCAGGCTCCTCTGTCCAGGGGATTCTCCAGGCAAGCATACTGGCGTGGATTGTCATTTCCCCCTCCAGGGGATCTTCCCGACCCAGGGGTCGGACCTGTGTCTCTTACGTCTCCTGCATTGGCAGGCGGGTTCCTTCCCACTAGCATCACTGGGGAAGCCCCTGTTGAGCTTTTAGCGCATGGCAACCCACTCCAGTGTTCTTGCCTGGAGAATCCCAGGGACAGGGGAGCCTGGTGGGCTTCCGTCTATGGGGTTGCACACAGTCGGACATGACTGAAGCGACTTAGCAGCAGCAGCAGCAGCAACCAGTGCTAAGTACTTGGCCTTCCTAGTATTTTACAAAGTATTCGTTGTCTCCGTGTTAGCGGCAGAGACCATGTGCACAGAGATTACACTGCTTGTCAGCAGAGATGGCAGACGACGGAGGTGAGACTTGGGAGATGGATCCTCTCAACATTACAAGAGCCCTCCTTCTCTTGGGTAGTTTCCCTTGGTCTAAAGTCTACCTGACCTGGTATTAGTGTTACTACAGCTGCTCCTTCTTTGTAAACTAACATTTGCATAATATATCTTTTCTATCTTTTCATTTCCAACCTACCTACATCGATATATTTGGAGTGAGTTTCTTATAGACAGTATATAGTTCTGTGGCATTTTTTTTAACCTCCTCTACACATCTCTGTTTTAATTGTATTTAGACTGTCTATATTTAAAGTAGTTATGAGTCCACTACAGCTTAAGTGCCATTTTCTTGTTTATTTTCCTTTGTTTGTTGAGTCAATTTCTCATTCCTCTGTTTCTCTTTTCTTGCCTAAGTCTCATACATTGTTCTGATTCCTTTTTGACTTACCTGTAATGTGTTTGGGTATATGGCTAGTACAGCTTCCTTGGGTCTGTCCTAAAAATCACAACCTATGGATATAACTCATCAGAGTCCACTGATGACAGACTTTTACCACTTTGCATGGAGTATGGAACACTTACTTCCATTTCAGTCCTTGCACCCTCCCAACTTTTAAAATGTAACTGTCTTGGACTTTGTTGGTGGTCCAGTGGCTAAGACTCCATACTCCCAGTGCAGAAGGCTTGGGTCAGGGAGCTATATCCCACAAGCCACAAGCAAGAGTTCGCTGGCTACAGCTAAAGATCCCGCATGCTGAAACAAAGACCTTGGCTCTAGCATGCTGCAACTCAGACCCGGAAAAGCCAGTATAAACAAGTACTTATTTAAATAATAATAAATAAAGTAAAATATAACTGTCTTAGGTATTTCCTCTATGTACACAGGGCACCGCCTCAGATGGTGCCATGATTTTTGCTTCAACTCTCCCCCTTTCTGGGTCTTCATGTACTTTGCTATTCAGTTGCTCAGTCGTGTCCTACTCTTTGCGACCCCAGGGACTGCAGCATGCCAGGCTTCCCTGTCCTTCACCATCTCCCAGAGTTTGCTCAGATTCATGTCTGCTGAGTCAGTGATGCCATCCAACCATCTCATCCTCTGCCACCTCCTTCTCCTGTTGCCACCAATCTTTCCCGGCATCAGGGTCTTTTCCAATGTGCCTGCTCTTCGCTTGGTGTGATGTTTGGGGTTTTCAGCTGTAGGAGGGAGGCCCAGGAGGATGTCATTCTCCATCTTGGCAGGAATCAGATGTCTCCCCAGAGGGAGAATTTGAACCCAAGTCCCCACCTCCACAGCCCCTGCTTTTGGTCTTGTTTGTCCCCAAGCTGCCTCCAGGATGCGGGCTGGAGGGACATTTCTCTTTCAGTGTCACAGTCTCAGCTCCAGTCGGGACTCGCGGCTGAAGTCATGCTAGCCTCCCGGTGCCCCCAGCCTCACAGGGTCACCAGGCGTGGTTTGACGCTGCTCTTCTGGGGTGCACCCCCACCCCTGTTCTCAGCTGGAGGTTGACTCAAAGTGTGGGCTCTGACCACTTCCTGTGGGGGTCCCGGGAGTCCTCTGACCCCAGGTTTCCTCACCCGACCCTCAACGTTCCTGCTCTACCATCAGTCCCCTATCAAAGCGATGCTCAGGAGATAGGCATTTTAATCCCCCGTTGGTCTAGGGCTTCGTGGGTGGCCCAAGGAGAATCCGTCAGCTCACGCTAAAGCCTCAATCTCCTGGTCTGACCTCCAGTCTCTGGGAGCCAGGAGGACACAGGACAGATGCAAGGAGCTGAAAGTCAAGGCCACTGCCAGGGTGACCTGGCATTTGATGGTAAGTTATAGAGACAGACCCTCAAGGGACAACACAGCTCTTTCTGCCCAACTTTTTGTGCAAAAGCTGTGAGTTCTCTAGAGAAGTTGAGTATTAGCTCAATCTGTCGATCAATCAACGAGGACAAGCAAAAACAAAGAAGACCTTCCATGTCCCTACCTGTAATCTGGACACGATGCCAGCATCTAGGTCACGTATGTGAATTAATGAGCACAGTGCCTGGCCAAGGAGTAACGCTCACACAAAAATAGCAATTATTTTTATGAGTTTTCATCATTTTTTCAGCCTCTTATTGCACCCACTTTCCTTTTGGTCTTCATCAATGCTATCACAGAACAGAATTTTTCAAATAACTGAGAATCCTTACGGACATGCTTTCGGTTCTAAATCCACATTACTTCAGATTCTTTTTTTTTTTTTTTCCGCATTAAATTTGGGAAAAGGGGAGGCATTTGGAAAGTCCCCGAGAAGAGACCAGAAACTGGAAGATATAAAAGCACGAGCCACCATGTGAGGAGGTGGCCGCCCTGTTTACACAGCGGGCGTCTTTTCCAGTAACCGCGGCCCCCTAGTCGTCAACAGCAGAGGCCAAAGGAGCTAAAGTTGTAGAAATCTGGAAGCCAAGCCTCTCTTCTCTCCCACTTAGTGTTTGCAACTGGGCTTAAGAGATTGGTGAGGCTGGGGAAATATTCTGATCCAGCTTTAGCTGACCCTGAGGGCAGCTTTGGGCTTTGTCTGACAATGGGCCAGTGTGAGATGGAAGGGCAAAGCCTGGGCTTAATCGAGAAGGTGGGGACGTTTGAAGGATGAAACTATGGGTCTCCTGATTACACGGTTTCCCTGGGGGACCCCCAGCCCCACAGTGCGGACACCCAGCTCAGCCCTTCAGTAACTACTCACAAAGACACATGTTCGCCTGCTCCTGCTCTCAGGACGGTCTTCCATCTGGCCCATCTCTGGGCGATCTCGTGCTGCTGGGGATTCCCGTCAGGGATGGATTCCACAGGCTTTCCTCCACTGACTGAAGGCTTTTTGATCCTGGTGCCACTGTCCTCCTTTCACCCCGTCTCTAGCACTCACTGATGAACCTTCCAACATCCTGGTCTCCCGATGACCTGACCCCCCCAGGGCTGACACCCTGTACCTAGTTAGTGGTGAAGTTCAAGTTGGGTTGCTTGTGTCTAACATGAGAGAAAAATAGACTTTTAAGCTTTGGGTGTCTGCTATATAAGTTGAGCCTCCTTCCTAAATTATGCAAATGAGAGTGTGTGCCTTGAAATACAGCAGTAAAGACCCAGAGAGGGGATACTGTGAGTTGACGGAGACAGGCAGGGCAATAGACAGCATCATAGAATTGGCCTGGAGTGGAAACAGCCACCACAGCTGCAGGTCCCAAAGGAGGAGGGCTGTCTTGGGGGAGACCCACGTGGACATCGACAGCAAGGGCCGGAGGTTTTCCCTCCAACATTGGCATGAGGTGAGCCCTCCCACCCCACGGCTCTTGGAAACTGCCCTGGGAGACCCTGGCCATTGACAGAGGCTCAGACATGGGGTTAGAGTGAGTCATGAAGAATGGAAGATCTGTTTAGGGACTTCCCCTGGTGGTCCAGTGGTTAAGAATCGGTTTCGCAAAGCAGGGGATGCAGGTTCGACCCTTGGTGGAGGAAATAAGGTCCCATATGCCGCGGAGCAACCAAACCTGCGTGCTACAACTGAGACTCTGTGCCACAGCTAGAGAGAGTCCGTGCACCGGAGAGAGCGGGCCACCTGATGTCACAAAGGTCCTGCATGCTGCAGTTTAAGAAGTGGCGCCCCCGAATGAATGAATCATAAGCACGTGTTCTTTATAAAGATCTATTTAGTTTTCACTAAGACGGGAGGAGAGAACACCCTCCCCCCTCCCCTCCCTCCACACCCATAGCTGCACCTCCCTGCAGGAGGGTCCCTCGCTCTCACCCCCTCTGGCCTCCTCTTCCACAGCTCCTCCTGGACCCTCAGATCTCAGAGCTGCAAAACTTACCTCCAAGGGACCTGCACGTTACAAATGAAGAACACGAGGACAGGAGAGTCTGGAGCTGGAAAACTGGTCAGATTCCCTAGACTCCCCCAGAGCCGTCCCTGCTCCATCACACGCTTCCACAGCTCCACGGGGACCCAGGGACATTTACACATGGGGCCAAACCTGATCGAACGCACCAGCTGAATCTGGTGGGAAGCAAGGCTTCCTCTGCAATGTGGATGAATCACTTTCAGATAACTGCTGAATTAGGGTGCCTGGAAGAGGGCTTCATCCACTCAAAGACATGATTGTCTTAGACGGCTAGAGATGGCCGGGCTGGAGTAGGCAATATGACGATGCCAGTTAATTCGCTAAGGCGTGATGCATTGTATGTACAAGTTATTTCTACACAGACAAAATAGGAATGAGATTCAGCAGTAAGGAATAGCAGAATGGGGAAACTCCTTGGACATATGAAGGGAGAAGAAGGTGGAACAACTACTCTCTTCCTGGATACCAGTAAAGTGAAAGTGAAAGTGAAGTCGCTTAGTCCTGTCCGACTCTTTGAGACCCCGTGGACTGTAGCCCACCAGGCTCCTCTGTCCATGGGATTCTCCAGGCAAGAATACTGGAGTGGGTTGCCATTTCCTTCTCCAGTGGATCTTCCCAACCCAGGGATTGAACCCGGGTCTCTTGCATTGCAGACTGACGCTTTATCCTCTGAGCCACCAGGGAACTTAGGTTCAAATTACCCAGATGTTTGCATCTCTCTCTATGTGTGTGTGTATCCTTCCATCATCTATCTATCTATCTATCCATCCGTCCAGCCAACCATCATCTCTCTCTCCATCCATCTATATATACCAGATGGGGTTCCCCCACATCCTGCTTTGCTAAGAAAATCTCAGCTTTGCTTAAATAGTCACTCCTTGGGAGGTGACTGGAGGCCAGTGGGAGTATTCCCTTGCTGTAGGATCATGGGAAAGCATCGTGGTCAAAACCAGGGAGCTGAGTCCCATGGGCTCAACCCAGTCTGGTGACCCTGGGCAAACAGCCTTCCAAGGACTTCTGGAAGCTTCTCCTGGAACCTCAGCTCGACAGAGCTCCTAGGAATGTGTATTCTCTGGTTTATTTTGAGCGATAGTATTTTAATGCCAGAAAATTCCCATGTTTCCTTTAATGACTGGCATTTAAATCGGCTGCATGAAAAATAGGATTTGATTTTCTTTGGTGTCATTTCCCTGTAGTAGAGCACGGCTACAAGGAACTACAAGAGGTCAGGTTTCCACAGAACAAACTTTTTGAAAGGGGAACTCTATCCAGGGCCCCTCAGCTTGAACCCCAAGACCCACAAAAGCTGTGAAGCTACCGCATCACTTATTTGCAAAGAGGCTCTGGGGTCTCTTGAATGCTGAATATGGTAGCGAGGACAAAGAAAGAAACGGCGGCAAACACATGGTGCTAACTGTGTGCTAGGGATGGCTCTAAGCGTGCGCGCCAACTGGTGCAGTCCCCGTACGATCCCCCTGAGGCGGCTGTGATGGTTGGTCTCACCTTATAGATGAGGAAAATGAAGCCCAGAAAGGCTGAGTCACTTGCCCAAGGTCACACAGTGGTAACTGGCAGAGCTGGGACTCACACGCTGGCTGCGACTGACTTCAGAAGGAAAGGAAGTCTAAGGACTTCCCTGATTGTCCAGTGGTTAGGAATCTGCCTTGCTAAGCAAGGGTTCAATCAATCCCTAGTTGGGGATCTAAGACGTACACGTGCAGTGGAGCAACTAAACCGGGGTGGCGCGCCTGCTGAGCCCGTGAGCCATAACTAACGAGTCTGTGCACCGCATCGAAATATCCCGCAAGGCGCAACTAAGACCCAATGCAGCCAAATTAATTAATTAATTCAATAAATATATTAAAAAAAAAGAAATAATTTTTTTAAAAAAGGAAAGGAAGTCTATTCAGACTTCAAAACAGTGAAACCCAGGAGAGGCTTTTGAGGGTGTCATCCAAAGAAATGATCCCGAACCCCATTTTGAAACACCACAAGTGACTCCTCCCACCCTGGAGAGGATGATGCCCTCGGCCTTGGCAGCTCCTTCCAGCGTGGGGATCTGATGGCGAACAGGGTTCTGGTACATCCGGGTCCAGAGGTGCTGGGGGAAGATGCCCCCAGTGCCAGTGGGACCGGCGATGCTGGGCCCCCAGGGCCGGCCTGGTCCCCAAGTCCATGACAGAATCAAAGAGTCAGGGGGTGGCCCTGAGTCTCCAGGTGCCAAAAAGAAACAGGATGGGGAGATGGAGGAGGTTGGCACATCGCCAGGAAGTGCAAGCGGCCTGAGCTCCCTGGGGCCGACAGATGGGTGGCAGTGGGCTCTAGGGGCAGCCAGGGAAGCGTGGGGAGCGTGGGTCCATCCTCATCAAGGTGCAGACACTCCCCGACTGGGAAGAACTGCTGTGGGAAGTTCCAGAATTGGAGTCGGGCTCATCCTTCTGGGGCGGCGGCGGGGGAACCGCTACCCTGTGACTGAGGGGCCCTGGAGCCGGATCTGACTCTACCCCGACAACCCGTGAGCCTCAGGGCTCCTGTCTGACCTCAGCGTCCTCATCTCTGGAATGGGAGTAAAAGAACCCCAGCCCCATGGGGTATCGGGGAGATCCCACAAGGTAAGAGTCCAGGCGCCCAGCAACAGCATCCCCAGAGCGCGTGGCCCCGGCATTCTCAGCGTTTTCTAGAAGGAAGTTACGGTTTCACATGTACACACACACACACAGACACACACACACGATTTCCAGAGGGGAAATTGTTAATATTTCATGAGGTTGTGGTTAAGCCAAGAACTGAATTCGCAGCCAAGGAAATCAAATTTAAAAAGCCCAGGGGGAGCTGATGGAGAGGCACTGACAGCCTCTTCAATACCTTTTCCGAGACTCCCGTGACACCGGGGCGCTTGGCTTTAAAGGCTTTTCATCAGGATCTGAGCCTCTGCCCGCAGCAGGGGCAGGGCAGGGATGTCACCCCGCCCCTCTGTCGACTGGCCTCATCTGAGTATGCCCAAAAATGCCCAGGAGGGGGACATCTTTCTCAACAGACTCTTTTTTTTTTTTTTAACCCCAAAGGATATGTTCTGTATAGTGATACAGGACACCGTCAAACACACTGAAGAACACAAGTGTCTCCAGCAGTGCATCTTGCTGTTCAGAACTTTTTGTGGACCTCCTTGGTGGTCCAGTGATTAGGAATCCACCTGGCAATGCAGAGGAAATGGGTTCGATCCCTGGTCCAGGAAGATTCCACATGCTGCGGGGCAACTAAGCCCAGCCGCCACAACTACTGAGCCCCTGCACCCTAGAGCCTGCGATCCGCAACGGGAAGCCACCGCGGTGAGAAGCCCACGCACAGCAGCCAGAGAGCAGCTCCCTCTCGCCACAACTAGAGAAAGCCTGAGCGCAACAGCCAAGACCCAGCACAGCCAGTGGCTCCGATGTTAGAGACCGCGTGCAATGCAGGAGACCCGGGTTCGATCCCTGGGCCAGGAAGATCCCCTGGAGGAGGACGTGGCAACCCACTCCAGTACTCTTGCTGGGGAAATCCCATGGACAGAGGAGCCTGGTGGGCTACAGTCCACGGGGTCACAAAGAGTTGGACATGACTGAGCAACTAACACTTTCAGTTTTTTCAATTTTTTTTTAAACCTTTCTGTTGAAAACTATCTACTGACTCTTGATCACCCCTCTTGATAACCCCTCTTGGAAGGAATGGCCTGGGGGAGGGAAGGCGGGTCAAAATGGGAAGGAAGAACTACACAGGTGGGGAGGAATCCTTTGAGGGGAGGGGCAGCTGTTGCTCTGCAGTGATTTTTGGCTTCTCTCTTTTTCCCTTTGTGTTTTTTCCCTTTGTTTTTGAACAGCCTCATGGCTAATCAAAATCCACTGGTGGGAGAAACACCTCTTGCTCACTGATGGATGACACCCACTCTACAGGTGAAGAAACTGAGGTCCAGAAAGGGCAAGCCACCTTGCCCAGGATGACACGGCTCATTAGAGGCTGCATCACTTACACTGGTCCATGCATGGCTGGCAAAGCTGGCCCTCTCCCAGCCTCAGGGGACAAGACCAAACAGCTAGAATGAAGCCTGCCCTGAAACTGATGCCAAACAGCCCCGATCCTACCCATCCCCAACTCCTGAAGACCTCGAAGACGCAGATGAAGTTATCCCAGTGGGGAAAAAACAAACAAACAAACCCCAGACATCTACTTGAAACGATCCGGTGCTTAAATCTGGGTTTCCTAAAACGGCATGCCTGTCAGACCAGCTGAGAGCAGGGGCTGTGTCTGCTCTCACACCTTCCCAGGGCTGGAGGCGGTAATTGCTGGGTCTCCCGGGGTGTAAGAGTAAACAGGGGGCGTCTTCTTTGCAAAGTACCTCACTTAATTACACCAATAAGAACTTGAAAGCAAGCCTTGCCACAGAAAGTCAGTAATGCTGATTTAATCTAAATACAGAAACAAGAAGGTCTCTAGCAGCTCACTCTAATGATTTAACTAAGCCCACCAACATCCCTATAATGTACTCCATAAGCCTGTGGTGGTAATGAGTTACCTAATGCATTTTAAAATGTAGGAATTCAAGTGTTAACTAGGATATGGCAGATTTTATTATAACTTCGCATGGTTCTTACTACCTGTTCCCAGAAAGAGGAAAGCTGGTGCAAGGATTTCTATTTATTATTTTCCTATTTATTACTGTTATTGAGAGGTAAGCAAAAGTTATTGTGTAGGAACTTCCAAGAAAACAGCTTAAAATGGTGTCTCAGTTGAGAGAGACATCTTTTGTCTTTCTCCTCCTATCACCACCAATTTTCTTCTTGGAATATGGATGCAATGAATGGAGCATCAGCAGCCTTTTTGGATCACGAGATCTCAGGAAAAGAAGCTCGCAAAGTGGATAAAAATGAATTCTGACGAATTCCAAGGAGCTAATAGACAAGACCCCCATCTTTTGACCTTTTTCTTTTTTAATGATAAAAGCAATAATATTCCAAAAACCAACTACTGCAGCTTAAATCTTACGTCTGTTGCCTCTTACTCTGGTTGCCACTAGCCATATGCAAGTCACCTTAAATTCTCCTCTGTCTCAGTTTCCTTGTCTAAAATATGAAGATAATAAAATTATTGACCTCACAGCATTGTTATGAATTTTAAACACATGTGCCTGTATATAAGTAATAGTAAGAGCAACACGCCAGCATGTTTAAAAAAATACAGTAGACCCCAGCAGTGGTGACTTACAGAGACCATCAAACAGTTGCTGTTCCATAAATGGACTCTAGTGCTTTCTTGATTATCCCTTTTTCCCTGAGCCTGGCTTTCCATCCTTATGGCTGGTTATTGAGCTGGGCAATACGATAAATTCCCTTCCCCCAGGTTGACCGCAAGCACAAGGCCCCATCCAGCACAGCCCCCAGCCCTCAGCCACTGCATGTGTCCAGGGAGGCCAGTACCAGGAGTGTGAGTCCTGACTCTGCCGGCATCAGGATGGGCTATCCCACTGTCCACATTGTCCTCTGACAGTGCCCAGACTCAGAGACTGGCTCAGGAATTTGCAGATGATTTAGACCGCTTCATCATGGCCCCCAGCCAGGCGAGCAGGCCCACATCACCCCCCAGATGTGAGACAAACTGCTGCCTCTCACGCAGGGTCTCCCCCATCGGGACCCTCTCCAACCACCAGCCGAAGTTCCTTCTCACGAACCCCTGCCTTCAGCTCTGGGTGACAGTGGGAGCCGGGTCTCACCCTGCTAAGACCCAGACCCTCCAGGCCCAAGGATCTGGTGCCGGGCCATGTCCAGGGAGGATGTTCCCTGAGCCTCGTGGGGGGCGGCCCTGGTTGCGAAAGTCGCCGTGAGTCTGCAGGTCCTTCACTTTTGTTTACTTCTTGGGAGCGTCTTCCACGCATGGCTGGTCTGGGGAGGCCTTCGTGCCTGGAGGAACCAGCCAGACTTCTTGGGGACTGTTTTCATTTGGGTTTCTTCCCAAGAGATGCAGAGACAGCATTCAAGTGAAGAAGTCTGTTTAGCTGACAGTCCCAGGAAGCATCAGAGGATGAGTGGGGGAGAGAAAGGGGGGCAGAGGGCAGCCCATGAAGGCTGGGTCACGGGGCCACTTGGCACCCACGGGCCACCCATGGGCCACTGCTCTGCTAGAAAACTCTAGCAGCTGGCGTAGGCTAGCTGTTACTGTAGCAGAGGGAAAGGGGTATTTCCCTTATCTATCAAAGACTGTTAGTGCCGTGTGTGGGTGTGATTCCCATGGCAAAACCCCAAGAAGCTCCAGGCACAGAAGTGCTAGGGCATAGCAGACCAGGCAGCTCTCTCCTGGTCCCTGTGGGATGCTGGCTCAGGGGAAGTCGGCTGCCACGTAAGATGTCCAACAGCACTGAGACCCCTTGCCAGAGGGGCCCCGTGCTGGGGCTCCAGTCCTCAGCCAAGCGGAGTACCTGGAAGGCAGCGAGCATGGACTGGCAGGCATTAAAGTGTGCCCTCTTGTAGGTCCAAGCAGGCATCCGACTACAATCAAAAGACAGATCCCTAGTGAGACCCACCCAGCTGGGCACTTCCTGCATTCCACACCCACACAGTCATGAACAAAAGAATATGGCTGTTTTAGCCACTCTACGTCCCATGATTTGTTTCGTACCAGGAATAGATAGCCAGAGGAGACAAGAGGCTCAGATCGTAAAGAGCCTGCCTGCAATGCAGGAGACCTGGGTTCGATCCCTGGGTTGAGAAGATCACCTGGAGGAGGAAGTGGCAACCCACTATGGTATTCTTGACTGGAGCATCCCATGGACAGAGGAGCCTGGCAGGCTACGGTCCATGGGGTTGCAAAGAGTCGGACTTTCACATCACTTCAGGAATAACCAGAAAAGAAGGAACATTCCCCTGCACCATCACTCAGTATGTTCCTATGAAAAGGTATTGTGCTTGTGAGGCTATTCCATTAGCCCGGGATGATGGTAACTGACCGCACCTCTAGGAAAAACTCAGCACTGGATTCTCACTTTTGTCTTCTCCCAAGCGAAGGCTTGCTGCTCTTCCTCTGTATTTCAGACTTTGACTGCATTTGTTCACAGGAACCTGGGACAGCTCCTTGTAACGCTGAGTGGTCCCAATCTCAGCTGATTCAGACCAAGGGAAGGGAAATCCTGAAGAGCCTTCTGAGAGGGCGGATTCCTAGTTACGCTGGCCTTGAAAGGCCCACTGCTGGTACCCGGGAACCTCACAGAGGCCACCGTGCCACCCCCACTCGGGGAGGCCAGCCCGCGGGAACGCAGGTTCTGTGTCCCCGTTAAGCTGTATAATACGGATGCCATCCCCTTGACATCTTTCTTGCGCTGGGTTCCTCCCAAGAACAAATGAATGCACATCAGCTAATTTGTCATCCAGGTGTTGTTTAAAACCTGCTCGTCAGCTCCCGTCATGTCAGCAGAGCCGATGACGGGGCCTCTCCCTGGGGCCTCCCTTTGAAGAGCTGGCTGCACTGCTTCTCAGGATTCCAAGGGCAAGGCTGGGAGGTCTCGGGTGCAGACACTCTGGGGTACTGCAAGGTTTCCCCAGGGAGGTGGGGCTGGCCCGGGGACCTGGGTGCCCTGAGGGCACCGGTTTCACTGTTTCATGGAAGTTGCCCAACTAGCACTCAGCCCAGGGGAGTCTGGTGGGGGATGGGAGAGCCAGCAGGAGAAACCTGGGCTCTGCAAGGAGGCTGCATGTGGACTAGATACTCTGAGAGCCAGCACGGTGGTGTCCTCCAGGTGGAGCCCCAGTCCCCATGTCTGTAAAAACGGCGGGAGGAACAGTACTTCACAGGATTGCTTGAGACTGGGACAGGATGAAAAACACAGGCTTCTGGGCACTGAAGGCGGATTCTACAAGCTGCAGCTTTCTTTTTTTTTTTTTTTTTTTGCTGTGAACCTGGTGTCCCTTGATGACAGCTTCTGGCTCCAGGTTCCTTCAACTCAACAACCTTGAAGGAGCCGGGCCCTGACCTTGGGCTCCCTGCTCAGCTGCTTCCAACCTCAGTTTCCTCACTTGTGACTTGGAGGTCCTCCAGATCTTCTTCCTGCCCGGGGCTGACTGGGGTGATGTCAAAGGGGCCAGGACTTGGTACTCGCACTCAGAAGGCAAGCGCTGAGCTTCTGAACACTTGTCCTCCCTGGAGTTGTGGCGGGTCCCACTCTGGCTCCCTCCCAGCTCCCCTGGTCTCCCTGCTTCCTCCTCGGTTCTGCCTGCCCCTCCCCCATCCCATCCCGGCTCCCCACCCCCACCTCTGCCGAGACTCCGGGGCGGGGTGCGATCCTCTCCTGAGGGCGAGGGCGAGGCTCTCTGTGGATGTTGTCTGCACCCTCCTGGCCACCCTCGCCCTTCTCCGAAGAGATCTCTGGTCTCCTCACTCCTTGCTCTCCTCTCCAGCTCCCAACCTGCTCTTCTCTGTCCCCGGCTCACTCCCCATCTCCGAGCATCCAGCAGCTCCCAAACTACCAAGCCGCACCCTCTCCCTGCACCCGCCTCCCCTTCCGGCAGACAGCGCGGTAGCGCCTGTAGTTTGGCCAGAGGCAGGTGCGGGAAAGATGGGGCACCAGGCTCAGTACGCCCCTAGCTCCCTTCTTCGCGTGGCAGGGGAGGGACCCACCAGGGTTCAGAACCTAGCCATTGCTCATTCCTTTTGGAATAGATGATCACAATAGGAAGGTGGTCAAATTGAACCTTGATTCCATTTACGATCTGACCGTGTAATAGTAAAATTCTAACTAAAAGCAGGGAGGAGAAATTCCTAAGAAGAAAGAGTTTAAATGACCGATAAGCCCATTGTGTCTGGCACTGCCAGTGGACCAGTTGGAGCGTAGAGATGTGCACTGTTTGCAGTCCAGGTTGGAAAGAGAAAAGGCAGCCAGTGGCTTATTGAACGGCCCCTCCGAAGCCGAGCTTGCTCACTGGGAACATCACTTTGGAATCTCCCACACTTCCCGCTCTGGGAACCTCAGTGGGGAGGGTATAGCATCATGGCATCGCAGTGTTAATAGTGACCTGCAGACCCCAAGCCTTTTGGAGCAGGCTCTGTTATTAGAGCCCTCACTTACAGAAAGCCCTCAGATTCAGAGCTCAGCTCGGGGTGCCAGAGCCAGGAGTGGCCAGATTCAAAGTTGCAGAAAACCGGAAACCAGGGCACAGACCCCTCCGTTAAATGCCATCAGGCAGCCCCTGCTTTCCTCAGCTTCATTCCAATGCACTCATGTTCGGAGGGCACCACAGCCAGCAAGAGCGGCACGTGTGGGAGAAAGGCCAGTTCTCCGCAGAAGGAATAGAAATGCCCCATTTTCATAAAGAAATCATGGGTGGATGTAGAGCCTCCATTCTAAGTCGACGGCGCTTGAAAATGGGGCAACAAACATTCCCTGTTTTTGTAATAAGGGGACAAAAGAGCAACATTGCAAATATTGTTTATTTTTTCCTAGGTAAATTAAACCAGATGGGTTTCTGGGGGGTGGAAGGGAATTATGTGCAACCGGGGAGACGTGCAGCCTTCCGCTGCCAGGATCTGGCATGGTACCTGCCTCAGGAGGAGTACAGGACAGGAGGAGTTCCTGCAAGAACCTTTAGATCAGTGCCCACCTCCCTCGGAGCCAGCGTTAATACTAGTGGTGGCCTTACAACAGTCACGCTTGTAAGCGTGGTGTGTGAACTACTGAAATTCGATTTCCCTGCCTTTGCTTGCAGACTGTGCTGGGTCTGCTCCTTCCCTGGGCGGTGCAGTAGCTTTGGCGGGAACTGTGCTTGCTCCCCTGGAACTTGGCAAATGCCCCACCCCCATGCCTGGGTCTTAAAGAATCCAATTTGGAAGGTGGGGGTGGGGGTGGCCTCCCAAGTGTCACTGCTGTTCCCCCAGTGAAACGGGCAGAGCCACAAAAGGGCAGATGCAAGCCCGGACTCTCTGCTCTCCTTCCTCCCCTCTCCCGGGCAGCATCCGTGCAGGACTGCAGGAGTTTTAGGATAAAGAGCCACGTTCACGAAAGGGCAAAGATGCATGTCAACTCCGCCAAAATATCTCTGCCTCAAAGCCCCTCCTCAAGCCTGCGGAGCCCCTGAAGCACCTCTATGCATCTCTACCCGCTCCCTCCTGGAAGCTGTGCTGTACAGGGAAGCAGGCGCTCTGACCCTCAGGAGTGAGGCCAGGTGGCCCTGGAGAGAGCTGAGGTTTAAACCAGTTTTCCACTCTCTGGCCATGAAAAATTATATTGCAGAAAAATACTGAAAGGCGAAGAAGGTCTTCAAGCGATCAGAGAAAGAAAGCTGTAAAAACACACCTGCACAATTCCATCCTGTTTTCCTGAGGACACGAGAAAATAAATAACTGGTAACAATAGCTGATGTTGCCTGGGTGCCGGCTGGACACCAGGGACTGCTCTGCGCTGGGCGGATGTGTGTGCAACTTACAGACCAAAATCCCTAAATGCTAAAAGTGAGTCTCTCTAGGTGGTGGCAGCTTTGTGTGTTTTAAAAATCCCCTTATTGTATATTTTCCAGATATCCTACGAAAAATGCATGCTACGTTTGTAAACCATTTCTCTAAATTCTTCCTTAAGAAAAGTGAAAAGCTGTTTTAAGCAGCCTTTTACATGGAGGTGCTAGTAAGAGGCGGGCTTCCTCCCTCCTCAGCACTAGCTGGGGTCCCCTCGGTTCTGTTATCTCCAGGGGACTGGATTGGATTGGTTTCAGGGTTTCCTGGAGTAGCTTAGCAGGCTTCCCCTGCAATGCAGGAGACTTGGGTTTGATCCCTGGGTCAGGAAGTTCCCCTGGAGGAGGGCAGGGCAACCACTCCAGTATTCTTGCCTGGGAAATCCCATGGACAGAGGAGCCTGGCCAGCTACAGTCCATGGGAACTCAAAGACATGACTAAGTGACTGAGCACGCGTGCACTGCGTAGCTTAGCGGAGGCCTTTGCATATACCAGATGATCAGTGAACGAGATTAAACAACACTTCTCAAAAGCATGTTTCAGTGAGCCTCCCCACACACATCAAAGTCCAACAAAAACTCCTCTGGACCCTCAGAACAGGTGGCCTCCCCTCCCAACTCTGAGAAGATTTTGCCTCTCAGCACAGTATCTGTTCAGTGAGGATCAGGCAGATGAGGGCAGACAGGACATGGACACCCTCTGGAAGCAGGTCCTGAGCCAGACGCAGTGCAAGCCCCAGCTGCGTGATCAGAACCTTCTGGAAGGAGAGCTAGCGTGAGGTGGCCAGGAAGCTCAAGCCAGGCAGCCAGGGTGGGATGGAGCAGGTCTGCAGCCCACCCTTGCTTGTCACAATCTGCTTCCTCCTCTGTCTGTCCTAATGGTAGACAAATTCAGCTCGAGAAATGCCCAATTCCACCAAATAATTACACTGTTGTTGTTGTTTTACTGAATTAGTCAATCAGTTTAATTAAAGCCGACAGGCTAATAGCCCCTTGTGGCCAGGACTACCGCCAGCCTGCCTGGGTCCTAAGCCTGTATCTCAGCAAAACAGAGCTCCACCTGGGGGAGGGGCGAGCCTTGGTTTAAGAATGTTATCATTTCTTTTCTTTTCTTTTTTTTTTTTTAAGGCAAAACTATTTGGTCAACAGCAAAATCAATTGATAAAAAACCCTTCCCATGTATCCTATAAACTCTCCCTTCTGCAGATTCTGAGGGTCTGAGTTTGGGAAACATCTTATTAAAAAACAAAAGCACGCACTGAGTGCAAAGAGGAGGGTGTTTCGTCGCCAGGGTTATGAGCACGCGTGGCGAGGTGTGCGTTTCGCATGAAATCCGTGACTCTTCTCCACAAACTCTGTTCCAGGAGTTCGATACAAGTCTCAGGTGGAATCACCGCCGTGCCTGGCATGACAAGACCTTATATTGACAGCAATGTAATGCCAGGGAGTTTTAAGTGCATTGCTAACCTCAGACTTCTTGTGACGTCTCCGGACAGGCGTTGGAAGTCCGGAGGGGAAAGGACTGAACAAGCAGAATTACGAAGCACCTTCTGTGTGTGCCCTCTTGGATGCTCATGGTATTCAGACCCCACCCTAGTTCATCCCTCTCTCCATCTGCTCCACCCAGAACCCAAGGAACCCAGGCAGATCAACACTATGTCACAGATTCGGGATATTCTGATGACTGGTATTAATGGTTACACTTCGAGGTCAACCTGCAATGCAGGTTGAGCATCTCCCTGCAATGCAGCACACCTGGGTCCAATCCCTGGGTCGGGAACATCCCCTGGAGAAGGGAATGGCTACCCACTCTAGTATTCTTGCCTGGAGAATCCCATGAATGGAAGAGCCTGGCAGGCTACAGTCTATGGGGTCACACATCGATGGGGTCGGACACAGCTGAGCAACTAACGCTTTTCGAGGTCGAGAATGTAACAGAAAAGATTTGGCCCCTGGAAGTGAGGTCTGTACCCTGGTTCCACCACCACTGACCTCGGACAAGACACATCAGCCAGGACTAGAGGGTTCTTGGCAGCTTTTTTTTTTTTTTTGGCAACCCCTTCAATTTTGTGCCCCAGGCCAGGATCTCATTTCCTTCACCCCGTAAATAATCATGGTCACCCCTCTGGACGGCAGTGTTCCCAGAAACCCAGGTTTGAGGGACCTTGCCAGCAGGCCCTCACACACATGCACAGACTCACACACTGACCAGGGCCGAGTCTCAGAGATCCCTGCCCTCGGAGCCAAACAGTTTAACTAGGGAGACAGGGACACGGTGGGAAGGGTGAAACCTCGGGATGGGAAAGCGTCCCAAGGGTGTGAATTACAAGGACGGAGCACTGGAGGGCTCAGCGAGGGGCCGAGACTGCCTGGGCCTCAGAAACTCCCAAGAGGTGGAGAGAGAAAGCACGGATCTGAGAAAACTCTGACAAAATTATCCACTTAAACAAATCTCCGTGAGCTGCCATTTATGCTATGAAGGCAAGATCCAGGACTGACTGACAAGGTTCTCAGGAGGATTCTGGAAAACTGACAGCCCTCCTTTCAAGGGGCATTTCTCTTTCCTCTCTGGCTGACATACTCTGAGACACACAGCCGCACGTAGGCACTCACCAACCAGCATCTCCGCTGGCTTCACTGCACCCCCAGAACAACCGCCACACCACCCCCTGCCTCAGAACCTGCCCCTGCTTGCTGGGCTGAGTGGCTGGCCTGCACACGCCTCTTTCTTAGGTGGGCTTGCTGGCGGTCCTTGGGCAGCTCCTTCTAACCGTGGGTCATCTCCGCTCGCTCCTCACCCACATCTGCAAAGGTGCAGGGTCGGGTGTGTCTGCAGGACTCTGGGGTCTCACTGGTGGTGGTGGGGAACCCTGAACTCCTCCAGAGAATTCTTCAACCCTTCTCAATCCCTCCCACCTGAGAGCAAGCCCCCCAAATCCAATCAATTAACGACCCCAGAAAGTCAATCCTTTTAAATGAAGACTAGATGTGAGTGCCTGATCACCCAGCCTGAGCACGGGCTGGTTAAAGCTGCTCACTGCAGGTCTGCAGGAAGGAACCCCCAGGCAGATGAAAACTATCACGGAGTATTGTATGTGTTGACATGAAAATATGTCCCTGATGTGTGTTGTTAGGTTGGAAAAAAAAAAAAATTAGACTCCAAACTGAACTGGAAAAAAAAAATTCAGGTTTCAATGTGATTCCACTAGCTCTTAAAAGGGTGTGTTATGGGAATGTTTATATAGAGAGGTCTCAGGGTTGGGAGACACCAAATGCTGACTTTAGTCACTTAGGGTGAGATATTGGGAGGAGGCATTCTTTTACACATTTCTTTTGTATTTCTTTTGTAGTGATTAGATTTTCTACATGAGTATGAGTTTTTTTCATAATAATAGTAATTTAGAAGCAGCAAAGCTATTTTCATTTAACACTTTTGCTGAATTACAAGATGCCTGATTTTCTAGGTGAATCTGTTGAGACAGAAGGCAGGCTGTGGGTGCCCAGGGCTCGGGGGAGGAGGGACAGGGAGAAACTGCTGAATGGGTCTGGGGGTTTCCTTTGGAGGAATGAAATATTTTGGAGCTAGATAGAGGTGGTGATTTCATGATACTGTAAATGTACTAAATGCTACTGAGTCACCCACTTTAAAGGGGTGAATTTCTGTTATGTGGATTTGGGAGTGGGTGGGAAAAATGCTCTTTTGTGAAATAAACCACCTAATGAAGTTATCTGTTTATCTCCAGGTTGTATATTTAATAATTTCTTTGATGTGGGTAAGGTAATGTAGGTCAGAAGAAGGGTTTGTCCTGAGGCAGGGGGCCCTACTGTTGTCTAAACCACGGGAAGGGGCCGTGAGTGAGTGGACTGAGCTAAGTCATCGCCAAGATTCCTTTCAGTTCAAAAAATAGTGTTCTGAAGAATGGAACCTCTCTACCCACAACGTTGGGTCATTTTTTTATAGACTGTACAGGTCTTAACACAAAAGTTCTAGCCTGACATCCACTCATCCATGCAAACTAGGCCTTCTAGAACCTTCTCTCTCTTCCTCTGTCTTTCCATATCATATTGATATGATTTACATAATAAAAAGGAGCAAATCACCACGTGAAAATATGAAATGGGGAAAAATATCAGTTAAAACTGAATACTGGGATCCTACGAGTGGACTCGTTAGAACACACCGCAAAGGGATGGAACCTGCATGGCAGCAGGTCGTAAATTCAACCCATGTTCAGGTAGCATGTTAACCCCCAGATCACATGCCCTGGTCCCCCTCCCCTCCCCGGGGAGGTTCAGCAGGGACTGAAATTCCAGCATGCGATGGATGGACAGACCCTAGGAGCAGACCCTGCCCACACTTGCCCAGCCTCCGAGGTGACCGGCCTCACCGACCCACAGTACCGCACGTCCACACCCGCCATCTTCTGATGTCACCGGTGAGGAACACAGACCAGGCTCTGGCCACACTCGGCGGGGATGACTCATCACCATTTCAGCAAATGCGCCAGGGGGTGGGGTAGGGAGGGGTCCCAGGCCCACAACGGGCAGCTGGACGGTGACAGGGATGGTGGGGGTCAGATGGCTCATCGGCGGTGGTCCTCATTTCCTGGGAACCCCAGGAACAGCCTACCCCCAGAGAGCCTCCGGAGCACTTTCTCTTTCTTCCCAATTCCCCCCTCCATCCCCATCTCTCTCCGGCCCTCTCCCCCTCCCGCTCCCCCTGAGGAGGTCCAGCTGGAGAGAGACAGCTCTGAGTTCAGTTGGTGCAGACAGGACTAAAGTAAACAGACTGGTCACCGGGCAGGCAGTTAGCAGCCTTTGGACAGATGATCAGCATTGGGCTGGTGGCGGACCACACACACGAAGCCCCCTCGGACCACACAGGCGTCGGCGGCCCGGTCTGCCTCCCCACACGCACGCACGCAGGCCCGGCCTCTGCTCACCGCAGGCCCTCTGCGCCCCTGGAGGCTGGAGAAGCATCTAGACACCCGTGGGTAGCGGGGCGGCCCTCTGACAGGCCTCAGTATCCCTGCCTGCGAGCCGGGGAGAAAACAGCCACCACTGTGCAGGGATCCCTGGGACCCTCAGAGCCCCTCAGGCCATGGCCTGCACCCTCCGGAGGCGCTGCACACCAGCCCAGGGCTGGCCACACCTTTCCTGCCCAGAGATGGTCCAGGAGGCCATCACCAACAGGAGGAAGCCCTGGGTCCCCCCAAGCCACTCTCCCAGCCTGCAGCCCAAGGTGTTCAGTAGCCGGGGGACAGTTCGGTGTCTGCCTCCTAACTATTCAACCCCTCCCTTCACCACCACCACCCTCCCCTCAGCCCACCCCCGGGTCCCTGGATGCTGCCCTAATGAGGCGTCAGTGCCCTGGAAGGGGCCCACCTCCTGACTCACCCGGCTTATCACATAGGGATGCTGCCCCCGGCGGGGGGCGGTGATGAAGGGGGTGCAGGCTGGTCTCCGTCCTGGTGACACCCCAGGCCCCACTCCAGGGTGGGGTGAGTGGCCTCGGGCCGCCCCGGCCCCACCTGCACACGGCGGTGCTGAGCGAGGCCATCTGTCTTCATTACGCAGGTTTATTTGGGGAGGTGAGTGGGGGGGGGGGGTGCTGTCCTGGTGGAGAGGACGCTTGATCTATCGGCAGTCGTGCTTTGAAGACCCCCATCCAGGCTGCGGTTCTGCAGAGCATGGCGGATGGTGGTCGCCCCCTGCATTAAGCAGGGGGGTTCGGTTCTGGGGCTCAGGCAGCCCTCCCTGGGAGAATCAGGTGTGAGCCGAGGCTTTGAACTTCATATTGCTGCCTGTTCCATCTCTTTCCACTAGCTAGTCCATTTTTACTGAGCCCCTACTATGCGGGTCACTGGCCCGGGCTCCGAGGATGCGCTGACTCCAAGGATGGAAGCCTCGACCTGCAGGAGAAGCAGAGAAGAAGCAGGTGTACATAAGGCTCTCAGAGAATGAGGAGAAGACCCCAGATAACCAGACAGGACGGTGGGGTGGAGAGCCAGAGGTCAGAGCAGCTCTGGCCGGGGCTCCAAACTCCACACTTGTGGGGAATGCCATCCAGACATTGTCCACCTGCCTGGTGTACCAGTCCTCAGTCTCCCCACCTGGAAAATGGGCCTACAGTTGCTTTCAGGGTTGAATGAGGTCACTCACTCAGGCCCAGCCCCAGTGAGATCTGTTCCCGTGGGAGACACGCCTTGTTTAATCTGCAGATGGAGAAAAATGCATACTGGAGATGCTCTGCTGTCTGTGGCAGGGAGGGGAGGCCAGGTCCCCTTCCTTGAGGTTCCTCCTACCACTTTGCCCTGTTCCGTGGGAGGGTATTTGGTTATTAGTGAATAACTATAAGGGTGAGAAAGGCTGCAAGGAGATCCAACCAGTCCATTCTGAAGGAGATCAGCTCTGGGATTCCTTTGGAAGGAATTATGCTAAAGCTGAAACTCCAGTACTTTGGCCACCTCATGCGAAGAGTCGACTCATTAGAAAAGACTCTGATGCTGGCGGAGATTGGGGGCAGGAGGAGAAAGGGATGACCAAGGATGAGATGGCTGGATGGCATCACTGACTCGATGGGCGTGAGTCTGAATGAACTCCGGGAGTTGGTGATGGACAGGGAGGCCTGGCGTGCTGCGATTCATGAGGTCTCAAAGAGCTGGACACAACTGATCGACTGAACTGAACTGAACTGAACTGAAGAAAGGCTTTCTAAAGAGGAGAGACCCTGAAATGTCTGTCCTGCTCAAACAGGTCTTGCTGTGCCTTGCAAATGTAAACAGGGATGCAAGCCACATTGACATTAGGACAGAGAAATGACCTGGCTGGAAAGGAAGGAATTCCTGGGAGCTCCTTCAAGAAATGGGAGGCGACTGTTGCCTTCTTTCAGAGGCCTCCACTCACTTGAACTTCTGGACCCCGCCCTCTGTGTGGGTGTGATATGGGCAAGGTACTGCTCTCCGGGAACCTCAGTTTGCTGCCCCGTGCAATGGGCCTACAGCCCTGTCCCCAGGAGGGCTGTGAGCAGGCACCTGGCCCACAGCAGGCGAGCGGTACACCTGCCTCTCTCCCCTCTTCCTTCTCCTTCCCACGTCTCCCCATCCATGCCTTTTCCGTTTTTTTGTTAATTCACTAACTTAAAAACTGGAGAAACAACCAGGGAGGACGCAGAAAGCAGCCACTGCAAATGGAGCATGTGAGCTTGACCCGTGTGCCCGGGGAAGCAGGGCCAGAAGCAGACGGGGCCCTGCTTTCTCCCGCGTTTCCCGGACCTGGGGGTGGGTGCTGCCTGAGCCCCTCCTCAGGGGCAGGCGGGAGTCCCCAGCATGCATGACCTGTCTGCGTACAGCGGTCACGCAGTCCCATAGCCAGACAGAGGGCCACCCACACTTGGTCGTCATGGTCTCTGCTGCAAGGTTTGAGGTCCCACCAGACAGACAGACAGACAGACGGACAGACAGACAGACGGACAGACAGACAGAGCCAGCAATCCCCCCGCGTCACCCCGCCCCCGCCCCGCCCCGCCGCGTGCCCCCCACGGGAACCACACCTGCCTGTCAGGGCCCAGGGCAAGCACAACACAGACCCTCCGGCTGGGAGGCAGTCTGACTCCCGCTGAGAAACACGGAGGTCACGCCCCGGGGCTCTCCCTCTGCCCTCTCCTCACCAGGGGGAATCTGACAACAGCCTTGTTATTTATGCAGCTTAATGCGATCCAGAGGCGGCTGCCCGTGCAGGCCCAGGGAAAGCAGTTCAGCCCCACAGAAGCCGGTTTCACTTGCTGCGTGGTGAGCCTGACATCCGGGAGAGGACCAGGAGGAGGGTTCCTGCGGTGGACGGCCCTCCGATGGACGGTGAGGCCCCCCAGGCCGACAGGATTCCCTGGGCACAGTCTCCACGCAGCCTCCCTCCCGGGCGTGCAGTAAACATTCCCTGATTAATTCCCGCCCTCCCGGGAGAGGCATCTGAGCGGGGGCCTCCGTGTTGCTGGCTTCTAGCACGCCGGAGGCTGGGAGTGTAAGCTCTCACAAACTGGTGGTCTTTCTGGGAGAGAAGCTAAGTTGGGTTTGGGCTTTTTTTTTTTTTGAAGGTAAGTTGTTTTTTTTTTTTTCTCCCCAAAGGTTTATCCTCTCCAGAGACTCAAGGACTCATGCAATCCCCATGGAATAATCGTTTGACCAGTGATGCTCTTTTGGTTTCCTATGTGCTATGCTTGAGGTCTCTATGGAAAGACACAGCCACTGTGCCACACCAGGCCTGTGTCACGCACCCTCCACTGTCCGGGCCTGTGATCTCCCGTGGGTCACTTGGTGTCCCCATCACTGGTAAACGGGAATGGAGCTGGGACTTAGCTGCCCCGGGTGTGGGCTAACTAGAGGTGAGAAGCAGATGACCAGCAGAGCCTGACACGGCTTCGTGTTCTGGTGACTCACGTCTTCATCTTCTCCCTTCCCCAGAGTTAGAGCCCGTGTAGTGAAGGGATTACACAAGACGATGGAATCGCCAGGCCTGGGTTCAAATCCCAGCTCAGCCCCTCGCCCACTGTGTGACCTGGGGCAAGTCACCTAACTGCTCTGTGTGCCTTGAAACAGCGTGGCGAAAATAACGATAATGCAAAAAGAAAGCCCTACCGAAGTCGCTTTGTGATAAATCCTGTTTTAGGGTATTTTTGTCATAGGTAGGTGTTTTTCTGTCTTTCATCAGAGAACGGCTCTGAGACCTGCTCATCTTGGAAACGCACAAGCTGGGAGGTTCTGCTGTGGGCGACGGGGACCAAGCTGTTCCTGTGCACTCAGGGCCCCCCAGCCCCCGTGACCATCAAAGGGCCTCTGTGTGTGCACGTGTGGTGTGGATGTTAGGGCACACGTGGTGAGGGGTCAACTCCAGGCCGTGGGTTTCAGCTGGTGTCTGCACCAGCACCCATCCTGCGCTGCATCCTGGAATGAGGTCCGTCCTGCACCCGCGGCTCCGGCTGTATTGATCAGCCACGTGATCTCGGCTGCCAGGGCTCTGTGGGGCCGCGTATTTTACAAGCTTCCCACAAGCGTCTGTTGCTTCCTGCCTGTGCAGAGGCTGGGCTTTCTGCCTTTTGTTCCCTGCACTGTCCTCTGGGAGGGAACAGGCTGGAACGTAGGAAGAGCACAACGCGTAACTGCGAACGAATGAATGGAAAACGAAACGGGCCTTACGAAGAGGACACTTCCCAGGAGGTTTTGTAGCGCATATTTTGGACAGATCACTTCTGTGTTGCGTGTGTGTGTGTGTTTTTAGCTCAGAGTAACCTATGACTCTGAGTGTAATTTGCTCAAAGCAATTCTGGAATAGAAACGTGATGCCGTGTGTCGTTGCAGTGTTTTAATTTTTCTAATGATTTTACATCTATGTTGTCTTTCAATCACCTTTGAAATCCCATGTGGTAAGTAGAATGACGGGATTCGTTTTCCCAGCATCTGGCGTAAGCCCAGAGGTCCCTGAAAGTTGTCATCAATTGTCTGGGGTGGCCATGACCAGCGTCCACACACTAAGGGGGTAACAGCAGTTTCCATGGTTCCCTCTCTTTTTTTGGAGGGGGCAGGCCTCGCCGTGTGGCATCTGACCAGGGCTCAAACCCAGGCCCCCTGCTTTGGGGGTGTGGAGTCTTACCCACTGGACCAAAAGGGAAGTTCCTGGGTTCTCTCTTTTGATGTCCCAGTCCTACTCTGATTTCCTGAATGACCCCAATAAAGTGGGTCTGTCCTCCTTTTCTCCCTCAGGTGGCCTCTGTCTCTCTGCGTCCTGTCCCTCTGCTTGATGGTGCCCTGGTGTCCCCTTCCGTGTCTCTGTCCCCCTGGGTCCCTCCCCTCGAGGGGAGCCAGGAGCCCAGCGCACTGCTCACACCCGTGCAGCCTCCCACGCTTGCCGCGTGTTTCCTGGGAATTTCATGCTGGGCCGAGCAGGGGCCCGGGTCTTCTCTGCTCCTGGCGCTGCTGCCTCTGCTTCCTGTTTACTTCTGAGGGAGGCTGGGGACCGCGGGCTCTGCGGCCAGCCCTGTGGTCCGGAGTGGGCCAGGGCCGCACGAGGGGTTATCAGCTCATCAGCCAGATAGGCCGGAGGGCTCTGCTGTCCATCAACTGTCTTCCGTCCCCACAAATTCCCTGTCCTGGAATGTCATCTTCCTAGATGGATCAGGCCAGATATGGGAGCCTAGAGAGTTCCTGCAGGGCTCGGCCAGTTATTTCACTTTTATTTTCAAAATTAGGACATAGCTACTCTTTTAAAGCTCTAATAATAAGTGTTTCTTATTAAAAATTGCCAAAAAAATCATCAAAATATAAAGAAAAAAGTAATGGTCACCCCAAACCTCATCACCCAGGATAATGGTAACACTGCATTAAACGTTTGTCTATGCAAATGATACCCAGAGAGATCCACGTGTGCTATTTGAGAAAAGTGGGGTCACTTCACACGTGCTGCAGCCGACCCGCTTCCCTTTTTAGCTCGACAGCGCGGCACGGATGCGCTTTCATGTCAGGAAGTACAGGTCCACGTCAGACACAGACACACAGTTCAGACACCCAGAACAGCGCACAGTTCTACCGTGTCCCACAGGCCCCAGTGCTGCTGCTCAGACTTTTCCCAAGTTTTGTTGATGTACATTATAAACCACACTGCAGTGGACATTTGGTGCACTGAGTATTTGCCTGAGTATTTCCTCGGGTCAACTCCTAGCGGTGGGTAACGAACGCAAGGCTTTCATGCTGGAAATATGAATGTGCCTGAGCAAGCCACCCACAAACAAGGAATCATCAGTTTTCCTTCCACAAACCAGGGCCCCAGTTCCTCCTGGGTCCCTGTTCCCAGCCCCGCTGCATGCAGGGCACCACCCTGCTTGTTCCCTCTGCTGATGCTGTAGGTACAAAGGAGCAGCTCATGGTTGCTCGCTTTTTCCTGTCATTTACGTGCCTGTGAACTGCTGCCGCGACTTAGTCCCACATCTTCATATTGCAAAGATCTCTGGGCTTCCCTGGTGGCTCAGACGGTAAAGAATCTGTCTGCAATGCAGGAGACCCGGGTTTGATCCTTGGGTTGGGAAGATCCCCTGGAGAAGGGAATGGCTATGCACTCCAGTATTCTTGCCTGGAGAATCCCAGGGACAGAGGAGACTGGCAGGCTACAGTCTAAGGGGTCGCAAAGAGTCAGACACAACTGAGCGACTCACACTTTAGTGGTCAATGGGTCCACTCCACCCCTCCACCACCCACACACACCCCTCCACTCAGCCATTGAATATCTGAATCAGCTCAACTGTTTCTCTTAAAAGAAACAGTTGCTTGAATACTCAGTTGCTCCTGTTGCTTGGATACTCCCATGGCTGGAGAGCTCACCACTGTGCAAGAGGGGCCACTGCATTCCCAGCCCTGCTCTGCTAACCTTTAAAAGACAGTATGTATGGAATGGCCATGCCGTGCCAGGTCAGCCCTGCAACGAACAGCACCTCAAGCCTCCAGCAAGGCTGGAAGCATGGCCCACTACCTCCCCGGTTTGTTCCAGTCAAGGTCACGGAGATTCGAAGGAGAAGGGACTTGTTGAGGGTCACGGGGCGATCAAGCGGCAGGGCCAGTTAGCTGAGCCATGTTGTTTCTCAAACACACGGAAACCGTACCACTTAAAGGCTCAGAAAGGAAACTTCAACCCGGCTAGAAATCTAACTTAGAAAATGCTGGCCCAAACTGTAGATCTGTAAAGATTTCTTCCCCTACAGACGCTGTCTTCAGCTGCCCAAGGAAACTAGAGCCGCCGGCAGACACCAGTTGCGTTTGGGCTTTGCGTGGGGCGTCCTGCTGGCTGCCCAGGCCACGGAGAAGCAGGAGGGCGGCCTGGCCTCAAAGATGCCCTGTGACTCACATGTCACATAAGGGAAAAAAGTCTGAAGTATGACTTCATTGATGCAGACCCCCAAATTACTCCAAAGCGCTCACCTCTATTTTTTACCCCCCACCGAGAGTTGTTTTTAGAGATTTATCTACCTATAGAAATGCCCTTAAGCAAAACATCCACACAAGATGCAATGATCTCATTTGTCCACCCTCAGGCCCCACCTTCCTGACAACCTGACACCTGTTTCCCAGCTACCTAGGCCTCATATTATTCTTCAAAACCTCATCCTTTGTGGCATCAATCAGTCACACGTTAGTATGAATTAGTCCAACAAACTGAGTGGGCACACCTTACCAGGAGTACTATGCTCAGGGTACATGTTCATCCCTGAGTTGGATGTCTGTGAACTGGACAGCGGGGACGTCACATCTAGTTGCAGAGGACGCGGCTCAGCTTCACTGAAATTAATCCTTAAATTTCATCTCGGCAGCTTTCTGCTTGCTTGGGCACCTGTCTGTCTTCAGGCCATATAAATGTAGGCTCAACGGTGGCCTGCTTCTACTCAGAGGAAGTTTAGGCCATCAAAATAAAATCTTTCATCTTGTTTCAAACCAAAGCAAACAACATTCAACAGCAACAATGAAAAAACGTAAAAAGTAAGTTAAACAGCAGTACACACCGTGATCCCTTTCAACGTAAAGATGCCACTCCAAGTCTAAATCTTTCCATGTAAAACCGCTAGCTGGGAACCACCACGGCTTGCAAACTAAATTTAAAAACTTGCATCCCAAGACCCTTGAGCAAAGGTTACTCGAGGTCTATTCCGGGTTCAGGCAGGGGGAGAGAAAAAAAAAAGAAGCTTTATTTGGCAAGGAAGTGCCTTGAGAGAGGCGCTCGCTGAGCAGGGGCACGGAGGAAAGCTGTGACTCAGGGCGTTTTTCTTCTGGCATTTACAGCCCTGAAAAATGATTGCAGCTTCCTCCGGCCACTGGAGCCAGAGTCTGAAGAGGTGACCTTTATGGAGAGTCTGTTTACTCCATCCTCAGCACAGGACCCTTGCGTGAGCTCTGGGAGGCTGTGCCGCGCCTTGGCGCTGACCCCGGGGGCTGCATCCAGACCGCCGGCTTGGGAAAAACTGTGGGCGAGAGCGAGCAGGGCTGGTGAGGGGCTGTTCTGCGGGTGGGGGTGGGGGTCAGGGTCAGCCCCTTCCCACTGGGCGCTGGGGGCTCGCCTCTGGCCGGGGAAACTCCAACACAAAGCGAGTCTGCAGCGACCACCCTCTCCCACTCGGTACCTTCTGGGAGCTCGCTCCCCCAAGGCCGGCGTCAACCTCTCTGGCTTTCTAGACAAAACTAGAAGCGATCAGCCTGGATGGGGATCCTCCTCTTTCTCCAGCGGGCCACACCACAAACTGGATTTGGAGTCTTGATCCCCTGGACCACAGAGGGAGGACTGGCAAGAAGGTTAACCTGGATGGCCCTCAGAACCCCCTAAAACAGAATCGCCCGCGAGTTTTACAGCGGACGGGGAGACAAGAGTCTGATTCCTCCACTGAGCCGCGTAAATGTGAAAATAAAGAAGCATCATATGTCACAGGATCTGCCTGTTTTCAAAAATATAATTAAAACTTGCGACTTGGATTTACGTTTTTGAAGGATCATTTTGAAACCTTCCTCCTGACAACACGATTGCTGCTGCTGACTTTCTCTTTGTACTTTGATTCGACTATCTTTCCTTTTAAAGAGACGTGTTCTGTTATAATCCTTTGGTTTCTGTTATAAATATAAAGCTCTCTCTTGTGAGAAAACTTTGAAGAGTTTAAAATGGAAAATTAAAGTGGTGTGACATTTCACCATGCAGCAGTAACCACTATTAACATGGTAGTAAAATTCTTTTTGATCTGTGTTTTTCAAGTGAGTGTGCATGTTTGTGTGTTATACGATGCATCCTTTACAAAGCCCGTGTTAGGAGTTTTATATTGTGCTTTTCTCACTTGTCAATACCTCATAAGCACTTAACCAAGTCATTAGAGGTTGTTTATAAACATCATTTCAATGGTTGCCTAATATGCCATCTTATGGATGTGCCATAATTTATTTTATGATTGATTTCGATGTGGAAAAAAAATTTTTTTAAAGTGTGCGAACTTCCTTTACCGGTGGAAAAAAATAGAATAGCTGCTCTGGAATGGTTATTTGTGATTTCCTGAAATTAGGTCAAAAATATTAGACATTTTTTGTTAACCCAAGTGCCTACTTCCTGGTGGATTCCAAATATTGACCCAATAGTGACCAGAGGAAGGGGAGTGGCCAGACCATTTCCTTGCGAGACGTGAGGCAGGGTCCCGAGCTAAGTCAGGGCTCAGCCTGCTGTGGGGTGGAGGTGAGGGGCGCCCCGTCAGGGAGCTCGGAGGGGGCTGTCCTCAGGGTCTGTGAGTCTCCAGCTGCACTGAGAAGAAGAGGACAGAAAGCGCAGAGCTTGAGTCAGAGGAGGTGCTCCCAAGAGTCCACGCAAATTTCAGGGGGCCCCAACTCTTGGCCCTTTACTGAACCCCTAAGGGATTCTTGGGGGCAGGGTTAATTCATAAGGTCCTCAGTGATTAAACTTCAAAATTATCCCTGAATCTCTTCCATCCATAATTCTGGGAAAATCATAAAACTTTTTGTTTTCCTTTGAGCACTCACTGTTGAGATTCAAGAGGGGAAACATTTGTTTTTGCTGAAGCTGAAAAACTATAAAAAATCTCTCTGAAACTTACTACATTGTGTGCATTACAGAGGAAAGAGTGACCCCCCAAAGTGAAACTTTTAGATGATTTTATGAGTAGTAAAAATCTGCAATGTATATTTAGCAAACTTAGAAGAGTTACAAAATGAGCGTTGTTTTGCTCCCTGGAGAGCTAAAATAGTCGCACTTGTTTCTGCTACAGGGAGTACCTGTCACGAGCTATGTGATGGAATCAGGAATGACTTGGTGTCTAACTCAGAGATTCATGTGTGGTCTTTGGCTAGTAATTTGATTCCTTTATGGTTAGGGACCTACTGCAACATCAGGCTCCATGTGTGCCCTTGGAAAATTCATCAAACTCCTGAAGGCCTCAGTTTCCTCATCTGTAAAATGGGGTGCCTGCTTCGTCAGAAAGGAAATAAAGCACAGACACTCCTTGGCACAGGCTGACACATGGGCACACTCAGTACTTTACTTCTGAGAGAGTGTTTTGTTGGTTCTCATGGAAAATCTTGAGATGCATATAGAATGTTAGGATAAAGATTGGTGGCCAGAGGCTTCGAGAAGAATGGATGCGATGAAAATGGCTTGACTTTGATGACTGAAAGTCTGAATCGTTTATGTTCCAATTTCATATTCTAAATTCAATCAATTGTTCAGAAAGGGGGGAAACCACTACATACCCACCGATCTGAGACCGGCAACACACTGTGGGGATTTAAACAATCTGAGGGCCTCCTCTGGTGGTCCAGTGGCTAACACTCCACACTCTCCCAATGCCGGGGGCCCGGGTCCCATCCCTGGTCAGGGAGCTAGAGCTCACATGCTGCAGCTAAAGATCCCACGTCCTGTGATGAAGACTGCAGGTCCCGAGTGCCACCACTGAGACCCAGTGCGGGCAGAAGAAATAAAGAGAAACAAATATCAAAAAAGTGAAATACATGATCTGGAAGGAAGCTTCTCAAGGAAGTTCTGCTTTATCGTTTCAACAGCAATGCACAAGGGTTCTGATTTTTGACACTGCATTGGACCAAACCCTCGGCATAATACAGTGTGTGTGTGTGTGTGTGTGTGTGTGTGTGTGTGTGTGTTAGTCACTCAGTCATGTGACTCTCTGCGACCCCATGGACTGTATAGCCCACCAGGCTCCTCTGTCCATGGGATTCTCCAGGCAAGAATACTGGAGTGGGTTGCCATGCCCTCCTCCAGGGGATCTTCCTGACGCAGGGATTAAACCCCAATCTCCTGAATTGGCACATGGATTCTTTACTGTCTGAGCCACCAGGGAAGCCTGTAATACAATATACTTATTGATTCATTAATAATGATAATTCACCTCACACTGACATGGTGATTATAAGTGTTATGGAGTTGTTCAGGTCTCACACAGAGCTCATTTAACCCTCACGGCAACCCTGACACGTAACTATGGTCACCCCCAGTCTGTAGAGGAACAGACGGATACAGGAGGGGCTCTCTGCCCGTCTCAGACGACCAGCCCCAGCAGCTCAGCCTCAGAATCCATCCTCTACACTGGGCTGTGGTATATCACTGTCTCCCATGTAGAGTCACACATTTTCTCATCCAAAAAATAATCTGGGGACTTCCCTGTGGTCCAGTGGCTGAGACTCTGTGCTCCCAATGCCGGGGGCCTGGGTTCCATCCCTGGTCAGGGAGCTGGACTCCACATGCCGCAACTAAAGATCCTGCACGCCGCAACTAAGACCCAGCGTGGCCATATAAAGAGGCTTCTTTAAATCTATAAGCTAAAGTTTATAAAACTGAAAAGAGGCAGCTCCTCCCCTGAAACGAACAAACCAGAAGGTTCTCTGGGGAAGAACAAAATGGCAACCCACTCCAGTATTCTTGCCTGGAGAATCCCATGGACAGAGGAGCCTGGAGGGCTACAGGTCCATAGTGTTACAAAGAGTTGGATACGGCTGAAGCGACTTAAGCAGAAGGCACTCAGGCTAAGCGATGAGGGTGACCAGCCAGATAAACTGATGAATTCGTAGATTTCGAGCTGCCTTTGGGGCAAGATGTCATTTAAAGCAGATAATCCTTGAGCACGGACGGAACATGCACTGGGCTGTGCGTCTCCTCTGTTTATGGGGTTCTCTGGGAGCAGACAGAGGCGTGGAGCACCATTTGGGCCTGAACTCTTGCACCCCAATATCAGAATTGGAGGTCAGACCTGGTCCTTCCCTTTCAGACATGCGCAGCGAGCCCTCCCCTGCCCGAGCCCATCTCCTGCCCTCCAGGCCAGGCCTGATGGTGGTCTCCATCAGCTGAGATGCAGTGATGACTGTGGTCATCCAGGAAGAGGGGAACGGAGGGAGAGAGCGTCAGAGATTTCCCAGTGGACACGACCTCCGAGCTGGGTGACCTGGGCAAGGCACACACCGAGTGGACTGGACGATGACTGCTCTGGCCACACTGGGGGCTCAGGGTGACTGACAGCTGGGCCAAACCTCCGCAGGGCTCGGTGTCCTCCCATGCACCCTGTGCTGGGGCCAGTACATGGCGTCTGTCCAGATGGACACCGGGTTTAAAAGGGCAGCTGTGTGGCCAGGGCCTCACCTTCCTCCTCAGCAAATGGGTGTATGGGGGCCCCTACCCTGGCGTTTTGGGTAGATGCCGGGAGACGGCGCATGCAGACCACCCCTGGGCCTGGCCCACGGTCAGCGTGGGGTCAGGGTCAGCCAGCAGTGTGATCACCGGGAATATGAATGCCAGGCCTGACTCACAGGATGCCAGGCCAGCTCAGGGCTGTCTGCTGCCCCTCGTGTGTGTGAGGGCAGGGCAGTGCTGATGAAGCTGAGCTTGGGTCTCACTGCTGAAGTAACTGGAGGTAAACGTGTGGGGACTTGACCTGCTGTAATCAAAGAGAGAGTGCGTTTGCAAACTAGCAGGTTAGAGTTAACATAAACCTTGGAAACCATGAGGAAATTAAGGATATCACTTTAAATTACATATCTTAAGTAGACATGTTCTTTAAATGTGATAAGACAGCTATGGTACATTAAGTCAATGCTGATCGGTAATTAAAAGCGGATTTCTTCAGGCTCTGCTGCCCAGGAGGAGAGATCAATGTCTTCGCACGGGAGCTGATAGCCCTCAGAAGTATGGTTTCAATAACCCTCGGGCCCCATTGGCCCTCCACTAGGCAATAATAATGATTTGTTCTTGTAATGAAATAATAGCCACTGACTGTAATCGTGGATGCAGGGCACGTGTCCATGGGTGTCGTTAGCCTGGGCATGACCCAGCATGGGGATGATTTCATGGAATTCTAGAACATTAGAGCCAGACATCCCATCCCATCGTTCCACAGATTTCATGAAGGGTTTGTGGAGCTGTTCACACACCTGGGACACACACCTGGGAGCCCCTTGCTGGTGGCTTCGGTGGTGGGGGCGGGGGGTTCCAGGAACAGCTGAGCAGAGATTACCTTCTCTTTCCTCCTCCCCTTTCTCCTTCTGAGCATCCCAACTCCTTGCCATTGACAGTTCCACATCTGTCCCCAACAAATGTTTTCTGGCTGTACCAGCCTCCCAAGCCTTTTCAGGACATGAGGTTCCAATTTCTAATCTGACATTCCCGTGCAGCTGAACCCCCAGAAGCTCCAGGCAAAGGTGGCAGCATGGCTGGGCCTCGGGGCAGCTGCCTGAGACTGTGTCCCTGGCTTTCCCACTGTCGTTGTTGTTGTTCAGTCGCTAAGTTGTGTCTGACTCTTTCTGACCCCATGACCTGCAGCAAGCCAGGTTTCCCTGCATTTCACCATTTCCGGAGTTTTCTCAAACTCATGTCCATTGAGTCAGGGAAGCAATCCAACAATTCATCCTCTGTTGTCCCCTTCTCCTCCTGCCCTCAATCTTTCCCAGCACTGGGGTCTTTTCCAATGAGTAGACTCTTTGCATCAAGTGGCCAAATATTGGAGCTTCAGCTTCAGCACCAGTCCTTCTAATGAATATTCAGGACTAATTTCCTTTAGGATGGACTGGCTGCATCCCCTTGCAGTCCAAGGGCCTCTCAGAGTCTTCTCCAGCACCACAGTTAGAAAGCAACAATCCTTCAGGGCTCAGCCTTCTTTATGGTCCAACTCTCACATCTGTACATGACTACTGGAAAAAGCATAGCCTTGACTAGATGGACCTTTGTCGGCAAAGAGATGTTTTAATATGCTGTCTAGCTTTTCTTCCAAAGAACAAGTGTCTTAATTTCATGGCTGCAGTCACTGTTGGCAGTAATTTTGGAGCCCAAGAAAATTAAATCTGTCACTGTTTCCACTTTTCCCCCATCTATTTGCCATGAAGTGATGGGACCGGATGCCATGATCTTTGTTTTTGAATATTGAGTTTTAAGACAGCTTTTGCAGTCTCCTCTTTCACCTTCATCAAGAGGCTCTTTAATCCCTCTTCACTCTCTGCCATTAAAGGGGCATTAGCTGCATATCTGAGGTTGTTGATATTTCTCCTCCCAGTCTTGATTCCAGCTTGTGAGTTTCCCAGTGGATGCTCTATAAACACTTGCTGACCACATGGACAAAGGCACATGTGAGCAAGCAAATGACCTTCTGAGTGGTGGTCAGGCCTGACTGCCCAGTATACTCTCCTGGGGAACTATCTTTAAAATACTTTCCTTTTAAAATCTCCCGACTGGACTTCCTCGAGGGTTTAGTGGTTAAGAATCTGCCTGCCAACGCAGAGAACACAGGTTCAATCCCTGATCCAGGAAGAGCCTGCAGGCTGTGGAGAAACCAAGCCCACGCATCGCAACTACCCAGCCTGCACGCCCTAGAGCCCACACGTGGCGACAAGAGGAGCCCCCGCGCGCCACAAGCAGCAACGAAGACCCGGCACACTCAAGAGTAAATAAATGAATAAATGTCTCCCGTGCGCTCCACGTGCAGTCCAGAGGGAAAGCCTACGATGGGGAAGTCAGGTGCTAAAAAGTGTGTCAGGGAGATGGACAGTCTGGCACTGCCGGGCGTACGAGTGGGTGGAACCTTCCAGAAGGGCGGTTCAGCAGTAGGTTCATTTGCGAGTGTGCGTTTCCAGGCATAGGCCCTCGGGACCTAATTAAGGAGTGGGCCACAGCTTGGGCTGCAGAGATGACCACTGAAGCCTCTGTCCTGGCCCCAAAAAAGCTGCCTGACGCCTAAAAGTCCATCTGTCTAGAAAGTGGTACCCAACACACTGCTCTCAGTCTCTGAACAGTGTGTGTCATTAAATGTAATTTGAGGAAGACTCTTGGCCAGTGTTAAAAGTCTGCAACACAGTGCAAGATGTTTAGGAAACAGGTTGAGGGAGATGTGATGATGGTAGAGTCCAGTGTTTGGAAGGACAAGTGCGCAGGGAACGCCCTCTGGAAGGAGAAAAGCTCACTGATCCAGGAGCGCTGGAGACAGAGGGTCAGTGTGCTGGAGACATGTGGTTACGCTACGTTCTGGTGGTCTGGTTATATTTACGTGAGGAATCCACTCAGAGGCCCAGCACTGCTACTATGCTGAGCATCCCGTTCAGAATGAGGAAACTGAGGCAGAGGGTGTTGCAGGGACCAGGTAGTTAAGCCCAGATCCGTGCCTCCTCGGCCCCAGACTGGCGATGAGGTGGTACCAGCACTGGTCGTGTCTGAGGCTTGGCACCCCAGAGGCCCCCCTCCCTCTATGCATGTATGGGTTCTCATTTGTCCCCCAGGGAACACGCATCAGCTCAATAACAAGTAAGGGCTCAGTTCAGCTATCCGAACCCTGATGCCTCTGGAGACACTGTCCACACTGCCATCTACGCAGGTGAAGATTACCCTGGGAGTTGCCTCCCTCCCCCTTGGTTTTGTCCGTGTGGACCGGCCGAGGAACCCCCTAGGCTCAGGAAGGGGCGCCACCCCTCAGCCCCTCCTTATCTGGGCTGTTGAAACTGCACCTGGATTGTGTGTACAGCTCTTGGCTGCACAGCCCAGAGATGTCAACAAATTGGAGGTTGTTTAGAGAATTGCAACAGGATGATTAAGGAACGAGCTGAACGGATTTGTCAGGAAGGCTTTACGAGAGCTAAACACGGATGGTTTGGAGTAATGACAACTGTCCACAAGCGTGAGTGGGGTTGAAGCCCTGGAGCTCTGGGGTGGGAGTGAGGAGGGGCACGCAGCGCGCCAGTGGAGCAGATCCATCTGAGGGCGGTGGTGGGGAGCCAGGAGCCTGTGTGGCTGAGTGGCCCGGGGCATGTGCTCAGGGTGGGCTGGGGCTGGGGCTGTGGAAAGGGTCGCTCCCAGGGGGCATCACTGGCCATCTGGGGCATCCTGGGGCATTGCTGGGCCTCCCTAAACATCACTGGCCTTCACGTCACAGTCAGGGTGCATCGTGGCTGTGTGCCCTGCGCACCCTGTGCATATCTGCCAGGGAGGAAGGGCCTCTGTGGTCCAGCGCCAGGCTGCTGATGCTCAGAGTGAAATGGACAGGAGCAGGTTCTGAAAAGGGGTGACTGCAGACAGAGGGGCCGGGAGCCATGGCTCTGGGCAGACACTGCCCCCAGGTCTCCTCCACCACGGGCTTAGGGGCCAGGGTGAAATTCAGGAGAATTTCAGTGCAGTTTCCCCTGCTGGTCTCCAAGCTCCCTCTCACTCTCCACCAGGCTCTCCCTGCAGTCCCCCAAATGTCCTGGGTAAGAGAAACAGGTAAAGCTCGATGCCCCAGGCCCTGGGGGTAGACGTCCTGGACGAGCCCTTCTCAAGAAGGCCCTGTTCTATCCTCTTCACCCCCAGCACGGGGCCTGGCAGGCGGGAGGTGCCCACAGTCACTCGAACAAACGACGACCACGACCAGGCCCCTCTCTGCCCAGGCTGTCCTGACATCAGGATCATTTCACCGTTTTTGGAGTCACTTCTGTGATCTAACATTTCTTTATTCAACCTGCTCGTATCCCTATAGAAGCTACCCCATCTTTCCTTTTTGCTTTCTTGTTATAACTCTTAAAGATAGAATAATTCCCAGTTAGTGAATGCCACTCTGTTTGTTTTCTGGTGGCATTATTTTCTAAACTGGGAGAAGAAACGCAGGGGAAGCAGAGCCTACCCTTCTTAGGTACTTTGGAACTGACTGATCAAGTTCTTTCCATGGCTTTGCTGGACTCACTTTTAAACATATATAAGTTTTTAAAAAATCTTACCTGGTTCCCAAATAATTTAACACATCCTTTAAAACAAAGCTGAGTGGAAACCAGGATTATTGAACAATTCTAACAGAATAAAATCCAGCAAAAAAGAACAGAGGAACAGGGGACTTCCCTGGTAGTCCAGTGGCTAAGACTCTGTGCTCCCAGTGCAGGAGACCTAGTCAGCGAACCAGAGCTCATATGCTGCGACTAAGAGTTCATGGCTAAGACCTGGAGTATCCAAAGAGACAAAAATAAATATTAAAAAAAAGAAGAGAAGCAGATGATACTGGGCCCCCCTAAGTATCACCACTAGCTATTAAACAAAATTCATCCTGCATATGCTAGGCGCTGGACGAAGAAAGCATTGATACACACTCCTCTGGATTATGAGCAAGAAGTTTACGACCTAGAGCAGGAAGCAGCTCGTGTACAAATGGCAGGTGCTGGGCAATATTATCCACTGAGGGCAAGGTGAGAGCAGGGGGGAGAATGCACCACTGCAGCCAGAAATGGAATTTAGCCTGGGCTTCCTGGCCGCCCAAGGACAAGGTGAAATGGATTGAGTGAGGTGATTCTCATTGCTCAAAGAGAAAGACTGATTTTTAAAATGACATTGATTTAGTTGGGTCACTGAATTAATCCTGCTGTTTGGGAAAGAATCCGTTTTTCACAACGACTTTGAGAGTTATCCGTGGTAAATTAGTAAGCGACGGAGCAAGCTGGAGGACACTGTATATACAGTGGTCCCCCTTTTGTAAAGAAAGCACAAAGCTAAAAGCTTTGAACAAATGCTGGAAAATTCTGGACGTTATTGCCCTGTCTGCCCACAGGGGTCCTCCCTGCAGGGTGGCAAACCCGGAGACGGAGCCGGGTCCTCCTTGTTTGTATTCATCTGTTTCGGCTGCTTTTGTTCAAATGAGCATCTCTTCTTTCCCTAGTTAAACCGAGGAGTGGGGTACTTGAATATATATATATATATATATATATATATATATATATATATATATATATATATATGCATCTATATAGAAGGAATAAAGGGGTTTCCTGGGTGGTTCAGTGGTAAAGAATTTCCCTGCCAAGCAGGAGATTTAGGTTCCATCTCTGGGTGGGGAAGATCCCCTGGAGAAGGCAATGGCACCCCACTCCAGTACTCTTGCCTGGGAAATCCCATGGACAGAGGAGCCTGGCGGGCTGCAGTCCACGGGGTTGCAGAGTTGGCCGGGACTTAGTGACTAGACAACAATAGAAGGAAGAAAGCTTCCCCCAGGAGGTTTCTCAGAGCGAGGCTGTGCGAGGCATCAGTGAGCCATCCCGGGAGAAGCTTCAGGCCCCCGGCAGCCAAGAGCACGTCAGGCCTGACAAAGGCGGCTCCTCCTCCTCTGCGGCCGTCAGGAAGGCTCTGGGAAGGCCAGCCCTGCCCGCACAGGCGGGTCCCGTGAGCCACTTCCACACTTCTGCTGTCGTTTCTAAGTAAACACCAGAAACAGACGAGTGGAAGAGAGGACGAGGGGCTGCTGCCCACCTCTTGGGGGTCCCTGACAGGTCCGGCCAGTCCCCTTCTCCGTCCCCGAGGCCTGAGACACAAATTGCAGTCATGCAGGGCAGAGGGCTTTACGTTAATGGCAATTAAGGAGGGTTTCCTGTGATAAACGCCTCAATCTTCACTGAAATCTTACGTTCTCAGCTTTATGGCCAGCTCAGGCCAGAGCTTTGCAGACGGAATCAAGTCAGAGGTCGCTCTGTCACTTTTTACAGCTCTGGCCAGATGTGAGGGTCCTTCACTATCAGATGTGCCCATGGTTCCAGCACGATGGAGCCACTGGGCCCATCTGCTGACCTCACGCCCAGAGATGGCCCACCCTGGGCAGCTGCCCAGCACTGGTGGGGCCATTGACAGATTACTTCCTGGGCCTCCATCTCCTCGTCAATAAATGCGACCAGGGAATTTCGCTGGTGGTCCGGTGGTTAGGAATCCATGCCTCCATTGCAGGGGAGTGGCTGAAATGGTGTGGTCAAAAAATAAATAAGTTAAATAAATAGGCTGATAAGTTCTGCTGGAGGTGGGGTGGCTGTGGTGTGAGATGGCATGTTACATGATTAGGGAAAAAAAAAACAACCATACCAAAACGAGTAATAAAAAAAGTAGTTAAGAGCTTGGACACTGGCATCACATAAACCTGGACTTAAACCCAATCCCAACACTCTCTTGACAGCCTTCATGTATTCATTTAACTCACTGCGAGACTCAGTTTCCTCATCTGTTAAATGGGCATAGGCATTATTAGCACACTGACCTCAAAGCACACAGCAGGCCATCAGGCAGTGTTTAAAACTGCAGTTACCCAACAGCAAGGACCAACACAATATAGCACAGGGAACAACATTCAATTCCTTGGAATAACACACAGTGGACAAGAATCTGCAAAAGAACGTATATATCACTGGATCGCTTTGTTGCACACCTGAAGCTAACAGCAGGAATCGACTGTACTCCAGGATAAAAAATGAAATAAAAACCAGCGCAATTACCCATCTCCCTTCCCTCTGTTTACTTCTCTCTTCCCCAAAACACCTATTGCCATCCTGCTTACTGATTTATTTTATTGCCTTCTCTCCGTTCCCTCCTCCTCCCCCGATGAAAGCTCCATGAGGGCAGGGATTTCTGTGTCTTTCATCCTCTGCTGTCTCCCCAGCACCTAGCGCAGAGCCTGGCACACAGTAGGTGCTCAATACATGTTTGCCAAACACACAAAATATTAGCTAGTTATGCATGCATTCTCAGTCACTCAGTGTCCAACTCTTTGTGACCCCCTGGACTGTAGCCTGGCCACCAGGCTCCTCTGTCCATGGGATTCTCCAGGCAAGAATACCGGAGCAGATCGCCACATCCTACTCCAGGGGAATTTCCCAACCCAGAGACCGAACCCGCATCTCTTGAATCTCCTGCTTTGGCAGGGAGGTTCTTAACCACTGCCCCGCGTGGGGAGCCCCTATTAGCTAGCTAATACCATCGCATCTATCATTTGTGTACTAGGTAACTGTGAACCTGATCTGTAGAGTTAGATGGACATATTTAATGTACTTTGGTAAAGAACCTGCCTGCCAATGCAGGAGGTGTAAGAGATGCGGGTTCGGTGCTTGGGTGGGAAAGATTCTCTGGAGGAGGGCATGGCAACCCACTCCAGCGTTCTTGCCTGGAGAATCCCATGGACAGAGGAGCCCAGTGACCCGGCTGCACTCCATGGGGACACAAAGGGTCTGACGACTGAGGCGACTTACCGTGCCGAAGGCACAACCTGCGTTATTTTCTGGAGTTCTTTATTTTAACGTCTTCTTTCCAAGTTTCAAACTCCAGGCATGAACTTCTGATCTAGAGTAGGGAAAGAGAGGAGGTGGTGGGGAAAGTCATGGGAATTTGGTTGCTCTATTTTTTTTTTTTTTTAATGATACACTTTCCGTGTTTGGGGCAAGTTCAAATCCTACCCCCACCCTGACAGCTCTGCCTGACTCTGACTTACTCCTGGCCCTGAGTACCTTCCACTGTCATCACAGCCGAGTTATTCTCTGGGCTTGTAAGGCAGACTTCAGGATGGGGAGGGAAGCCTCCTATGTCTCAGGAAACCCCGCCCAACAGGGTCCGCTACTGAGGCGCTGCCCAGTCAGGCTGGAGACCTGAGCAGAGACTCTGTGACCCGAGGCAGCTGGCCTGGCCTGGACCTTTCCTCCAGCGAGAACTGGAGTTTGGCTCTTTGGGGACCATCCCTGTCTGCCCCAGGGTGGAAACCAGAAAGCCAAGCACGCCACGGAGGGTGGGGATGAGAGCCGCCAAAGACCAGTCCAGCGTCTTTAAAGTGGGAAGAGAAAGGCAGCCAAGGTGGCCTTTGGATCGGGTTGGATTTTGGAAAAGACTCTGATTAGCCTGACCTATCCCTGCCCTCCCATTTCCAGTGTTCCTTTCACATAGAGTAAAGAAATCAAGGGAAGGGCCGGTCGTTTAAATCCGGAACGTTTGGGACAACCCCAGACAGCCAAACATCTGTTGAATCTGGTCTCAGGCAGGCATCTGGTACGACTTTCTTGCTTATCTGAACGATTCCCACTGCAACACCATCTCGTCTGTGGTTTCACTGTTCGTTATAAAATAATGTTTTACTTTTAAAATGCAATGATGGTGGAACCAACCCAATTAGGCAGTGAAACCAAAATCTCACAGAGAAGAGAGTTTTCCTTTTTACCCATTACAAGAGACTTGAAATCAGATTATTACTGAATCTGATTTGCGATAGGTTAAAAGTGAGGTACTAGCTTAAAGGTTTTAATTGGTTTCAGTGGCATTGCCCGGAAACACACAGCTCCTAAGGAAGAAGTAAGAGTGGAGAAGAAAACAGTTCTGATTCGTTGGAATGAAAGATTAGGAATCCACACGTAGCTTCTTGGCTTAAAGCTCAACACACACCTCTTCCCGGTCTAAATTTCCTCATCCCTAAAATGGGGACAGAAATATCCGATTAGTCCCTCAAGATTCCCAAGGCCTGAGTAACAGGCAGGAACTGAAGTCAGTACATGAGGCCCGATGATTATTCATGTTGTTAAACTCACCCTGCGGGCACTTCCCTGCTGGTCCAGTGGATAAGAATCTGCCTGCCAATGGAGGAGACGCAGGTTCGATCTTTGGTCCGGGAAGATTTCATGTGCCAGGGAGCAACTAAGCCCGTGCTCCACCACAAGAGAGGCCACCGCAATAGAAAGTAGCCCCTGCTGTCCACAACTAGGGAAAGAGCTTGTGCATAGCAAGACCCAGCACAGCCAAAAGTTAAAAAAACGGAAAACGAAAACCTCATCCTGCAAAGTCAGATCTCCTAATGTGTGGTAAGCGATACCAGCAAGACCTGCCGTGTCCAAGGTGGGAGGGTCCTTTCCCATCTGTAGTTTAAAAATGGCTCGGTCACCCAGCCCCAGCTGATTCCACATCCTCTGCAAAGTGGCTCTTTCTCCAGGGTCATCGTGTTCTCCGAGGTCTCCGTGGCAATTCCCCTGAGGATTCTGCCCGAACACTCATGCTGCACTGGGACTACCAGCTGGCCCGGCCGGCTCTGGCCACTGGAGAACAGGACACGCCCTGCTCAGCGGCAGGCAGGTGAGCGGTCCTGGGTATCGGCTCCCCTTACTAGATGCTCCTTACTAGCCTGGACCTCAGGAAACTGCCATTGTCATTGGTCAAAAGCAGCTGGGTGTTCTGACCTCCTTGGTGGCGCAGTGGTAATGAACCTGCCTGCCATCACAGGAGATGGGGATCCGATCCCTGGTTTGGGAAGATCTCCTAGAGAGGGAAACGGCAACCCACTCTAGTATTCTTGCTTGGAAAATCCCAAGCACAGAGGAGCCTGGTGGGCAACAGTGCATGTGGTCGCAGAGAGCTGGACATGAGTTAGCGACTGAACAACAATGGGCCGTATCACATGATCCCTACACGTGTGCACCAGGCTCCGGAAGGAGGGCCTTGAGGTTCCCAAAAGGCATTCTGTTGCTGTGTCAACTACAAATTGGCACTTACCAAGAGCACTGCCAACGACTGAACAACGAGGCCTTTGCCACCTGCCTCTGTGGAGGCTGAGCCCCATGCTGCCATAGCTGTTGACCTTCAGCACCCCCTGAGGGCGTTCAGGGTGGAGTCAGACGCTCCATGCTCCAGGGAATCTGGTGGGACAGGTCTTCAGATAGTTGGATGTTTGGGGGAACAGATTTTATGATCTCAATCTTTGCATCTCCTCACATCTAGAGAAGCTCTAAATCCCTTCGTGGTGACATCAGACCCTTGTGACTAACAAAAAAGCCTTTTGTAAAATGAGCGCTTCATGGTATTGAACTCCCTCTTCACCAAAACCTTATATATTGACTTTCCCCCACTGCCGCTTTGGAGCAGTCTCTCAGAGCCATCTGAGATGCTGCCTGCCGGGCTATAGTCCTCATTTTGCCCCAAATAAAACTTAACTTACAACTCTCAAGCTGTACATCTTTTTTTAGTGGACACCTGGCTCCATAGCCCACTTGGCATTTGGGCCTCGGTTCCCTCATCTGTACAAGCACGGGAGGGTAGGTAGAGATGGGGTCCCTCAAGTCACGGGTACATCACAAGAGCCGGCAAGTGGCCGCTAGGTTCACCCTCCCACACACAGAGACACAAGCCCAGGACAAGCTGGACCAGAAGACGCTGACCCTGACTCGCCCACCTCCTCGGCCGAGGCTGGTGCCCCGTCGGAATCCATCTCACTAGCCTAGCTCCCACCTCAGCTCCAAATACGTCCAAACGTGATCCCCCTGGGGACTTTCAGAAGTGAAAAGCTTGGGTTTCCCTGCAAGGATCAAAGGTGAGTTCCCGGGAACAGCCAGCTGTGGTTGCCAGTTACCAGAACAACCTTGCACCGTGAGCGCTGGGTTCACGGGAGGCCAAGCCCTCGAGGAACTGAGCAGGGTCACGGGCGCCTCTGGAGTTGGATTCCATCCTGCCTGCTTTTGGACAAAGCTGTCTTAACCCCCGTAGCCCAATTCATTGGCAATGCTTTCATTTTCAAGGGCCATATATTTTGGTGACTTCCACAGCTGAACTCTAATTTGTACAATAAAACAAAAACAACCTCTCCCGAGGGACTGGTTTGTCCCTTGGACTCCAGCAGGCTTTTGAGGGCACACAGTGACCTCCTCCACAAACTAACAAACAAACAAACAAATCAGGCCTCCTTCCGGCTCGCCTCCCCGAAGACAGAGCCAGGCCTCCTGGCTGGGGCAGGGCCTCTGCACCTTCACCCCCACCGGCAATGGCAGGGTTGGCCTGGATCCCTCGGGGCAGGGGCCATGTGAGTTTGGACAAGCATCTCGCGTGTCCCCCACCTCTTCTGGCCCCTCAGGGCCCTGCACCCCAAGACAGGATGGACTGTGAACTTTCCTTCCCCGTGGCAGTGCACCCCCAGGTCCGCTGGTCTCTGATCCTTGTCCCTGTCATTCACCCCAGTGTCGCTTTGCAAAGAGTGGTGTGACAGGAAAGAGATGGAAACTTAAAAAAAAAAAAAAAAACTTTTAAATTCTTCTGTCCCGTGAACCAGGAACTTGCGTTTGTTTAAGACCAAATTAACTGAACCCTCCCCGCTCTGCCCCAACCATCACCAAAGGCTCCGTAAGTTCAAGGTAGAATCTGCCAAATCCGGGTGTGGACCGGCTCTGGCCTGGCGCCTCCTGGCTGCTGCGAGGCCAAAGGGGACAGAACATTGGGCCGGTCACTTCTCCAGAGTGACCGGGCCAAGGAAGCCTTCCCACAAGGGGCAGGACACTCACCTCTGCCCCCTCCCAGCTGAATCGCCCTTTGAAGCAAGAACAGCCAGGTGGGAGGGAGCAGAGAACGTTAAAGCAGGGAGGACCCATCCTGTGCAGCGAAGGCTTTGCACCATCTTTAAGTACAGGTGAGGGGCCTCTGTACCCAGGTGCCGCCTGCTCTGGCAGGGTGGGCCTGGCCCAGGCCCAGCAGCCCCTGCCCTGCTTACGCCACCCCCTCTCAGGCCTGAGGAACGCTCAGGCCATCCTCTCAGGCAGGGAGCAATGCAAAGGGTGAGAAGCAGCCAGGTCATCTGTTTTGGGTTAAAGCGAAAAGAAATCAGATTTTTAGGGAAGAAAAGAAGAAAGAGAGAAGCAGGGGGCTTAGAGTGCAGGGTGGGAGGGAGTGCTGACCCACTGTCTGGTGGATTACCCAAGTCCATTTTCCCTGACCCTGCTGTGGACGCCGCCGCTGAGGTCACATCCACGTCTGGCCCAGGCAGCTCAGCCCCCTGGGGTCTTGTCAGGATACAGCCCTACAGGGAGGGGTGGGAGGCTGGATCCTGCAAGCCTGGGGCTGGCTCCTGGGGGTTTTAAAAGCCACCTCTGAAAGCCCCAGGGAGGCGGTGGCCTCGGTCCGGCAGGGCAGGGCGGAGGTTAACTGTGAGAACACCACCCACCCAGCTTGGTCACCAGGCCAGTAACAGGAGACGTCGGCCTCCTAGTTTGACCTCTCACCCCCTCTTTACTAAATAGGCCTAATTATTGCATTTGTCTGTCATTTGAGCCACAAATGATCCATTCAGGTCGTGGCGGGGGGGAGGCCTCGATGTTCGGCCCCTGTCTGCCGTGCTCCACTAATTGTATCCTTCGGAGGAAGCGCGGTGGGAGGTGGTGTGGCTCCGCGTTTCCGGGGAGGGGCTTTTCCTGTTACCTGGAAGGGGTGTCACGAGCCTTGAGCATCACCCTGCACAGCCCCGGGCTCTCAGCTCTGCTGCTCAGGGAAGCCGTCCTTCTTCCTCCCCTGGGCCTCATGGGCCCCCCTCTCTGCAGCCTGGCCAGCTGATAGCCCTGGTGTTTGCCCCTGTGCCCCCTTCTATCTGCACCCCAGAGACTACTTTTCCCAGCCTCCTTGTGGATAGGTGGCCTTATGACAGAGTCCAGCCAGTGTGAGCAGGGGTGGTGTGTTAGATCCTCCGGTTCCTAGCCCTCGTTGCCTCATTGTCTAAGCCCCTTAGATGCGAGTGTGCTTGTATGCATGCTAAGTCACTTCGGTTGAGCCTGACTCTGCGACCCCGTGGAACTGTAGCCTGCTAGGCCCCTCTGTCCGTGGGATTCTCCAGGCAAGAATGCTGGAATGGGTTGCCATGCCCTCCTCCAGGGAATCTTCCTGACCCAGGGATCGAACCCATGTCTCATGTACTGGCAGGTGTGTTCATTACCACTACTGCCACCTGGGAAGCCCAGTGTGAGCACCAAATAACATTTATCTTATTAAATCTCTGAGACTGGAGGTTGGTTCATTTCAGCACTTAGCCTACCCTGATTCCTGTGCTTATCAACCGAACCTCGTGTGTATCCCAGAAGACTGAGTACTCGATGGAGAGACTACAATTTGCCAGCCTCCCTTGCAGCTCGGGTTGCCTAATGAAAGGTGAGGGGATGCGTTTGGGCATCCCCAAACGTCCGGGAAATCTCCTTGAGAGAAAAACAGACTCATAGTGCATTCCCTTTTTCCTTCTTGCTTCCTGGAAGGCAAATACAATGGCTGGTGAGCAATAATTGAACCAGGAGGTACTAAGGTTGGTAGAACAAAAGATACAAAGGATCTGAATTCCTGATGGCTGCGGAGCCAGTGTGCTGACTCTGAGCTCCCTATTTCCAGACTTGTTTTACAAAAAAGAAAAATAAGCCCCTGTATGTTACAGCCACTGTTATTTGGGGTTTTCTGTAAATGTACCTGCACTAATGCTAACACCTCCATTCCTGAACTGTGAAAACGTAGGAATCCTAGAAAGGTGAGGTGAGGTAATATATAGGCTCAAAATACAAACCATGCCATCTGGACAGAGCTTTGTCACATGACTACACCGGGGTATAATTATTTATTTACACCTGGAACGTGCTTCACAGCTCCTGAGCCTCAGTTTCCTCTGTGAAATGGAGGTAAAGACACCAGCGTGAGACAGACAGACCTGAGGCAGTGGGGCCTCCTTTCCTGACCTTTCGGGCCCCCTCCCCTCCCTCCTCCACTCTGCGCTCTCCTTACAGCCTGTGGCTGCCCCGAGAAGTCCGCCTACATTCTTAGATGTTCACGACACGTGATTGGAACAACCCGGTCACCCGTGTTACAGCTGCTTAATGATCTGGCCACCAAGTAGTCACAGCAGCTCCAGAGACACCACCTTCCTGGGAGGAACCCCTCACTCCCCGGGTGAGGGCAGGTTTCCCAGGGAGCCATCCTGTACCCTTCTGCCCACCTCACAGGTACAAAAAAGTAAAGGTGCTGACAAGAGGCCTCTTAACCTACTTTCCTCTGAACAGGAGTTGAGCCTACCCAAGTGACAGGAACTCATGAAAGCAGGTATTTCAAGGAGTTGACATTGGCACACACCCAAATGCTGACATTTAACCATACCACGGCCCTTTATTCTTTGTGGACTGTCCATAGAACTCCCTGTGGCTAAAAGAAAAAACCCAGGACTCTCTTGGACTCTGGGCTGCTAGGTACAGTTGCACAGGTTGTCCACTGCACAAGCTATATAGGCAAGGGGACAGTGGCTATCCCACACTGCACTTGCAAACCTTCCACATGGCTCGGGCTATAGTTACTAGGGGGAGAAAAGCATCTTTTTCTAGTTTGTACACAGATACTATATGAGCTAGTGACAGCTTAGATCATTGACTGACTACAACTCCTGTCTTTGTGTAGTTTCTACCTCTTTTTGCTCATCACAAGGCTTCCAAATGCACAGAAAGCATTGAAAGCACGATCTTGGGGATTTGGGGCACTCCCTGGAGATTAAGCTTTCTTACCCTGGTGCATTATCCTGACTTAGGACTGCTTTAATCCTCCTCTCTTGCAAGAATAAATGTCCATCAGCCAGGCTTTACTTGCAAAATTGGAGGAAGTTAATTGGTGAGGCTTGTGCTTCTTCTAGCCCAGCGTTTCTCATGATGTACTCTGCATATAAATTCAATAAGCAGGGTAACAATATACAGCCTTGATGTACTCCTTTTCCTATTTGGAACCAGTCTGTTGTTCCATGTCCAGTTCTAGCTGTTGCTTCCTGACCTGCAGATAGGTTTTTCAAGACATGAGTTTGAGTGAACTCCAGGAGTTGGTGACGGACAGGGAGGCCTGGCATGCTGCGATTCATGGGGTCACAAAAGTCAGACATGACTGAGCAACTGAACTGAACTGAACTGAATCGGCGAGGCTAAAGTGAACCCTGGGTAACGAGCATGCTTCCTTGACTGACAACCATGGGCTGGATTACCTGCATGGATCCAAGAAACCTGTCTGGGCCCACCTTACTTTTCAGTCCTTCCAACCACTGGTCCTCGAGTGTCATTTCCAAGGAGAGCTCCTCACATTTGATGTTGAAGTGGGCGCAGGAAAATACAGAGTACCTGAGTACAAGCCAAGGGATTTAGATGCTGCTTATGGTGGATGCAAGCACGTGGGGAAAGGAAGTGAAAACTGCAGAGGAGACTGGCTCCTACCCTGGAGCATCTCGTTGTAACAGACTCATAGAAGTGCTCAATGAATAATGGGGCATCCTTAAAGTCAACCCACAGGGACTCCCACTAGCCAAACCTAGGAGGATTGGGGCAACAGAATATATATTGTTGATCACAGGTTACAACCCAGAGCAGAAAGAAAAACAAATCCAGGGCTCTCTTGGAATCTGGGCCTGGGCACAGTTGCATAGGTTGTTCACTGCACAAGGTACGTCGGCAAGGGGCCAAGTTTTAGCACCAATGGGTTCTAAAACCAGCAAGAGAAAGGATGCTGAGCAAAAGGATTTTTGCATAGCCTCAAAGAGGAGAGTGAAAAATTTGGCTTAAAACTCAACATTCAAATAACTAAGAATGGCATTCTGTCCCATCACTTCATGGTAAATAAATGGGGGGACAATGGAAAGTGTCAGACTTTATTTTCCTGGGCTCCAGAATCACTGCAGATGGTGACTGCAGCCATGAAATTAAAAGATGCTTGCTCCTTGGAAGAAAAGCTATGACAAACCTAGACAGCGTGTTAAAAAGCTGACATCTCTTTACTGACAAAGGTCTGTCTAGTCAAAGCTACGTTTTTTCCAGTAGTTACATATGGATGTGAGAGTTGGACCATAAAGAAGGCTGAGTGCCAAAGAATTGATGCTCTTGAACTGTGGGGTTGGAGAAGATTCTTGAGAGTCCCTTGGACTGCAAGGAAACCAAACCAGTCCATCCTAAAGGAGATCAGTCCTGAATATTCATTGGAAGGACTGAAGCTGAAACTGAAACTCCCATATTTTGGCCACCTGATGTGAAGAACTGATTCCTTAGAAAAGACTCTAATTCTGGGAAAGATTGAAGGCAGGAGGAGAAGGGGGTAACAGAGGATGAGATGGTTGGATGGCATCAATGACTCAATGGACATGAGTTTGAGCAAACTCTGGGAGATGGAGAAGGACAGGGAAGCCTGGCATGCTGCAGGTTACAAAGAGTTGGACATGACTGAGGAACTGAGCTGAACTCAAAGTAGCTCCCGACAGATATTTATCAACCACAGTGACTTTACAGAGGAGAGACATCACCCTGCCCAGGTGGTCAGTTACCATCACCAACGATGGGACAAAGGGCTCCTGAGGTGATGACCTGACAAGGATACAGCATCACTTCTGGGGCATTCCTGCCAAAAATTCATGAGTGAATCTAATCACAAGGAAACATCAGATTAACCCACATTGAGAGCCATTCAACAAAATCACAGGCCTTCCCTCATCAAAAATGCCACACTCTTCAAAGACTAGAAAAGACTGAGGGATGGTCCAGAATAAAGGAGGCTAAAAATCCAGGATAACTGAACGGGACCTGTGGTCCTGGATTTGACTTTGAATCAATCAGAGTGAGAGACCTCTGTGCCCCTCTCTTGGACTTAAAGGACACTCGTGAGAGCATCGGTGACATTTGAATAAGCTCCCCAAAGTAGATGAAAGTATTGCGCCAGGGGTGAATTCCTCCCTTTGACATCCTTTCGGTGGTTATGTTCCAAAGTGCCCCTGTTTTTAGGAAATTTATGCTGGAATGTTCAGAGGTAAAACGACATCGCGTGCGCCAGATGTGACTAAGCAAGCTTGGTAAGATGCCAGCCTTTGGGGCTGCGGTGTTGAAGGTTTACAGAAATTCTTTTACTCTTTTCGTAACTTTTCTGCAGGTCCAAAGTTATTTCAAAACAGAAGGTTTGAGTGGGTCCTCCGTTTCTGTGTGTGTCCGTGGGGACACTCAATGCCGGTTCACACAGCTGCTGGGAGGATCTCAGGAGACACTTGATGGAAAATGCCCAGCCCAGGTCCACCATGAGGTCCCACAGCTCCCAGAGGAGCTGCTGCTCGAGTGAAACAGAAAGCAAAAAAGCTCCCCCTTCATGAGTTTCCCTCCTCGGAAATGTGCCTGTCCTCACCGGTGCTCCCGAGCATAAGCGTCTGCACGACGTTGAATCCAGTTCCTTCCTCCCAACAAGCTCCCCAGGTCACTGACAACAGAGTCTGACCGTGTTGGTCTAATGACTCATAGTCCGAGAATTGGCCATAGGGCCATTTTAGATGCCTGTGTTACCGTAGTTCTCTGGACAGCCATTGACAAAAGGACAAACTCGGAAAAGACCACACTCGGGGCTGTTGACTTCCTAACCAGTTACTGAGGCAGGGCTGGACCGGCCGAGGCCCTGGGGCTATCGCCTGCACTGTGTGCTGGCGAGGCTGCTTTCCAGCAGTGGATTTAAATGGTCGACTGGGGACACGTCCAAAGCCGCTGATGATCTCAGGTAATTGGATTTGGAAGATGACTTTCTGGCCTTGGCGTTTAGCTTGGAGTCCTGGAGGGTTCCCTCATCCGTATGGAAGTGGCCCAGAGTTTTCCCCAGTGACCGGATTCCTGGCATCGTCAGGAGGCCAGGAGATGTCCGTGGCACAAGACCTCCCTCGACACCGCCGGCGAGGAGGATGCCATAATGCTCTGGGGGAGAGAACAGCGCCTACGGCTCTTGGCTCCCCTTCCAGCATCTGTTTTCTTTCTGGCTAGATGGGAAGATAGAACGGAACACATGAAGTATCTTTGCTGGACAGCGTGTTGCACAAAGAGATGGGGATTTTCATAGGTAACAGCTATCTTTAGTGGACAGAACGCAGACTCTGTGCCAGGCACCCGTTTTTTTTTTGTTTGTTTTTTTTTTTTTTTACAAATACCACCTCTTTGAGTGCTCCCACCAGCCCTATAGGTAAGAGGGGCAAAGACTCGACTCTGTTTTAAACAACAAACTTGCCAGGACCCTGCAGCCCAAGGGATCCCAGGCAGAATCTAATCTCTGAAGCCAGTCCGCTGCCCTCCTTATTTCTGGGGAAGCTCATCCTAGGGAGATTCCCCTGGCGACCGCCCTGTCCCAACCGCTGCTTTGAGGGTCCTTATTATCAAGAATGGGAACTCCAGAATAAGGACCAAAACACATGTCGACCATCCCTGTGAACTCTGACCCTGGGTGAGTCACCCTGCTCGAGTTTCAGTGACTCAGCCCAGCCTGGAGCGAGGACCACGTCAGAGAAAGCTGTGTTGCGATGGATACTGCTCCCCCCTTCCGAGCTGACATTCCAAAGCATTTCATGGACACTGAATCAGCACCAGAAAGTTTCCAGGCAGAGGACCCTCAGTTCAAACCAAGACAGAAGCTCCTCCAAGTCGTGAGTGGGGCCCCCTTGCTCCAGGGAGGTCTTCTGGGGGTGACGATAGTAGCCCATGCCCCTTCTCTGGTTGTAGGAACATTTCTGGAGCCCCAGCTGTGCGCCAGGCTGGGGGCTGGAGCAGTGGACCAGGGGCGCACAGCTTCTGCCGTTTGGAAGCTTAAATCCTCAGGAAACACTCCTGGGACCCCCCAACCAGGCCGGCCAAGGCAGAAAAGTCCCCCCACAGGAGCTAAGTGAGAAAGGCTTTTAGCGGAAATGCGCTGGGACTTACAGCCGTGACGTTTGCCAGGCAAAGTGCGCGTTTGTATTTTATCTACTATTCATAGTCCAGTTCTATGCTGTGATGTGGAAGCTTAGTCTCATACATTTCCCCAGAAGACAAAGATCTGATGGGCAAGGTCTGGTGTGCATCTGTCTGTGTGAGTCGATCAGGCTGTAATCAGCCGTAGGGAGACAGGTTGCTTGCCAAGCCCGTCCACCCTCACACACCCTACTCCCACACTCGCGCCTTCCTTCCGCAGACTGTTGGATGACGGATCCCTGCCAGGCTCGTCCGCTCTGAACAGTCGCTGGAAAGACTGATGCTTCCAAAGCTCCGATACTTTGGCCACCTGATGCAAAGAACCAACTCACCAGAGAAGACCATGATATTGGGAAAGATCGAGGGCGAAAGGAGCAGGAGCGGCAGAGGGTGAGAAGATTGGATAGCGCTGCCAACTCAGTGGACATGCTTTTGAGCAAACTCTGGGAGACGGTGAAGGACAGAGGAGCCTGGCACACGGCAGTCCATGGGGTCGCAAAGAGTTGGACGCGACTTAGCAATTGAACAACAACGTTCTTCCAGGGACCTGGCCCCTCTAAAGCTCTGACTAGTCTGACTCCATGGGGCTCATCCCACTGTCCATCAGTCCCCGCCTCCACACGGCCCACCTCTCCAAGCTCGATACCTTCCTCTTTCATGCCCCGAAGCAGTGGCAGCCCCCAGGGTGCCGCCCCCCGTACTGCACTGCTCTGCACAGGCTCCACAGTGGTCCTCAGCATTACAGGCTGTCCTGTCCAATTCCCCTCAAACGTCCCAATCTGACCCTGCGATGCCCCACTTCCTCCCAGAAGCCTGATGCTGCCCCCTCCCTCCACCTTGTGAACTGGGGAGTGATTCAAAATTGACTTCTCTAACTCCAGGAAGATCGTATTTGCAGTCGAGCTCACAAACCCTGACATCTTTGTGAAGCTGGCATCATTTCGGAAGACTCACACCGGGGTCAGGTGACCTGCGTTGAGGGCTGCAGGGCCAGGGGAGGGGTCAGGCCTGAATGCTCACTGCCCTGGAAGTCTTAGAGGAGAGGTGGTCCAACTCCACCCTTGGGCAAGCAGTTGCCTCGGGGCTGGAGGGCACAGAAGCCACGGCTGTGCTCCATGACCTTGGGCAGAGCCCTGGACCTGCTGCGCTTTCACTTCGGTGAAAAACCTCAGGTGGCCTGAAGTCCTCACTAATGAAAAGAACAGTAAAGCCCTTTGCCAAAGCAAGTTCATCCCCCGGGGATCAGCTCAGAGGTTATTTTTGTGTTGGGCAAGCATGCTAAGGTGTTTCCTGGAGGTGTTTGTGAGGCTCCCTTAAGCCACTGACTGGTCCTCCTGCAGCCGTGTGGCTCCGGGAGAAAGAATTCCGTGTGGACCCTATTTTTGTACTATTTTCCCTGAAATAGAACAGTGAGATTCTGTCTGACTTGCGTTCCGGGGGCTCTGCCTCCCAGGGAAGGGCTTCCCTCGCCTGCTGCTTCCTCGGACCTGCGCAGGGGGAGGCTGGCTTGGCAGGAAGACAGCAAGGGGCCAAGGTCTCTCAGACTCTCAGCTGTCTGGCCGGGGGTCCCACTGCAGCCCCTTCCTCCCCGTGGACCAGACAGGACGTGGCTCACAGACTCCCGGAGGTTGCCTGGCCCTGGTTCTGCTCAGCAGAGGGGCCCCTTGAACCCACTTCCCCAGATCATGGGGTTCCTGTTGGGGGATGGTGAGGGGACCCCGGGAGGATGCGGATGGACCATTCCCATCACTCCCTGGAGCGGCAGCTGGCGCTGGGGCGGGAGGGGCAGGGGCCTTGGGAACCACTGGGGCCTCCCTCAGACCTCAGGTCTGCCCCCTAACCAGCTTTGAATTTCAGACATACCCTCCCGTGTGGGAAGTCACTGGGCTGCCTGATTAAATACAAGACATCCAAGTCAAGTGGAGTTGTGGCTAAACAGTGATTTTTTAAATTTTTTTGGTATAGCATTGGACATACTTTAATAAAAGATGGCCTGCTGTTGATCTAAAATTCAAATATCTCTGGGAGCCCTGTATTTTTAGGGGCTGCAGCCGGCAACCCTCCCTGGGTATGAAGCCTCTGGAACAGCATGCACTCAGCATCGAGTTCCCCTTGGTTGATTCAATCAACAAGCATTCATCATGAGCCTGCCCTGGGCCAGGGCCTGGGACACAGCCCCGAGCAGACAGTCTTGGTGTCCTGTGGCCGCTGTAAGCAACACTATGAAATCAGGTGGCTTAAATGGCACACAGGCATTCTCTCACCGTTCTGGGGGTCAGACGTCCAGCAAGAGTTTCATCGGGCTAAAATCACCCGGGCTAAAATTGGCCTAGGCCAGTGGTAAAGAACCCACCTGCCAATGCAGGAGACGTTAAGAGACATACGTGGGTTTGATCCCTGGGTTGAGAAGGTCCCCTGGAGGAGGGCGTGGCGACCCACTCCAGTATTCTTGCCTGGAGAATCCCCTGGACAGAGGAGCATGGCAGGCTACAGTCTACGAGGTTGCAAAGAGTCAGACACGACTGAGGCAACTTAGCACACTCGCATGCGCAGGCCTAGCTCATGACAGAGTCCACATTCAGGCAGATTCCCAAGAGTGTGTGTGGCCCCAGGAGACAGGCACCGAATACTCGGGCAGCACTATCGCCAACAGGCAGTGACTGGCAGCCACTCAGTGCCTCTCCACAGCTCCATGCGTAAGTCACTATGGAGTATGTGTTATCCTGCAAACATGAGCCCGAACAAACCTTGCCACACACGGCCCCGGGGGTGACTCTCACCCTCGTCACGCTGAGCCAGGCACTGGCACACCTACTCAGGTGACCCAGATCAGCACACCATGCAGGGGTCCAGCTGCGTCGACCTGCCTGAGCTCGGCCCGCTTTTCACTGAGTGGCCCCAGGTTGTCGTGGCAGAGAGAGGGGCGTGCAGTTGATCTGGAAGGGAGAGGGGAGCGGCCACACACGCCCCCCTCAGACGCCCGAAGTGCCCCCAGTGCGCCTCGTCCCCCTCCCCTTCCTGCTCGCCTGCCTCTCGGACCGCCAGTGACCCTTGGACCGCCACCGTAGAAGCAACTCGCATCCATTGAGGGACCGGGTTCCAGGCGGGGAACACGCGTGACAGCCTGCTTTCCAAGGTCAGTCCCTGCAAACTGCATTCAAAGCACTGATGCTTCTGGAAGGCAGGGCAGAGCTCATCTCTGACCCTCCCCAGCTCCTCCCACAGCCGTGTCCGGTCCAGTCCCTGTGATAAATCCGTAGCATCAGTCAGGGTGGTTCTGCCTCCCTGGCCGAGGCAGGGCTGATAAGCGTTATCAGGACGGGGGAGTGGGAGGCACTGGGGCGCTGGGGGCCGCAGGGGCTGGTTCCAGGCCAGTGTTTACCTCTCAAAAATCCATCAAGCTGCCTTTCTATGACATGCATATTTCAATAAGCACTTTTTTTTTAAAGGGTGTTTTTTAAGTTTTGTGACCAGGGTTATTTTTTAATCCCGATGCTTATCAGGCTCCCATAGCAAGCGGTTTCACTCAGAGGGTCTGCCAGGCTCCGGGCTCAGAGGAACAGGGGCCGCCTTATCTGCTCCTGTGAATTCCCAGGGCCCCGGAGGCCTCAGCCCCAGGCGCCGGCTCAGGGACGGTCACTGCGCCGAAGTGGACGCAGCGTCCCTGGGAACCAGGACCCAGGAAGGGCTGGGAAGAGGAATGCATGGTCCCTTCTCCCCTGTAGCTGCTTCTGTCAGCTGAGAGAGCCCCTCGGCCCCCTTTACATTTTAATAGCCTCTTATCTCGGGGCACTGCCCGGGGAACTGACCGGTCTCGTAAACCTCCCAGGGTGGGGGGGCTGTTTTATGTGCTTTTCCCACCAGCTCTCAAGGGGACCCTGAGAAAGACACTGCCCTGCACCGGAGGGCCGGGTGGGGGACGTTCTGACAGACTGCCTGGGTCAGCCAGGGACAGGGCCACGCCCCAGGGGTGGCAGCGTCATCCCCAAGAAGTGGGCTTTATCCACTCAACAGCCCCTGAGAGGACCTCGCTGCATCCCCAGGGGCGAGCAGATGGGGGGTGGGCTCCTGGGGTCCCCAGGCCAGGAGGACTCCATCCTCCACTCACCATCTTCCCCAACACACAGCTTCGTCCACTCAGGACACTCAGAATGCAAACGCCCCCCTGGGACCTGGCGATTCTTTAAAAACTCTTCCTGAACTGAAATGGGCCAGCCGCCTCATCCCTGCAAGGCTTTTTCAAGGGAGGAAGTTCTCTGAAAACATCCTCTTAGGAGTGGAGGTGTGGCCCCTCCCTGCCTTCCTCCGCATCACTCCCCCTCCCCTCCCGGGCCCCTCCTCTTTCACCCCAGCCCCCCCACCCCCCACCCCCACCCCACCGCCGTACAGGGAGGGCCTGGGGCCGGGAACCCTGCAGCAGGGGAGAGCCCCAGATGGGAGTCAGGCCGGCTGGCCTGGGTCCCTCCACACAAGTCCTACCAGGCTCAGATGGAGGTCCAGTGTGGGGAGCGGGCCCAAAGGCAGACCTCAGAGTGGGGCTGGAGCAGATGCCCGCCCTCTGGCCAGTGGTGCTCAGCACTCCAGAGGGCGTGTGGGCCCGGGCGCTGTGGGCTAGCACCTGCAGAGCTGCTACGCCTACATCTGGCCCCTCGCTTCTGCCATGCCCGGAGCACCAAGCAGCTGCCAGGTTGGCTGTAGCCTTGCTGCCGCTCTCAGGAGGATCTGTCCCTCAGGGCGCTCTGCACTCCTCCTGTGGCACTGAAGAATTCTGGAGGCCCTGACGGCTTGGTGGAGGGAGCTGGTGGGAAGAAGGGGTTGTGGTTTAGTTGCTCAGTTGTGTCGACCCTTTGTGACCCCATGGACTGTAGCCCGCCAGGCTCCTCTGTCCATGGGATTCTCCAGGCAAGGATACTGGAGGGGGTTGCCATTTCCTCCTCCAGGGGATCTTTCCAACCCAGGGATCGAACCCGTGTCTCCTGCGTTGGCAGGCAGATTCTTTACCACTGAGCCACCTGGAAAGCCAGGGCAGGTGGGGAGGGAGGTGAGAAACCATGAGCACTTGGCATCCGCACACTCCTCGCAGGGACACGCCGATGCCATGGGGACTCACGGGGAAGATAAAGCACTACCTCCGACCACGTCTGCCCCTGGCACCTGACCGTCCATTTGTCCACTGGTTCTCTCACAGGTGTCTGTTGTTCTGAGCAGTCAGTGGCTGGGCTCTGGGGAACCTCAGCTTCCCAACTCTTGGCTGAATGGCTGGGACAGGGTCTCCCTCCTCCTGGTGCTTCTGTGTTTCTCATCTCTGAGGTGCGTTTGATGCAGACAAAGAGCCCTCTCTCCCTGATATCTATCTGCAGCCACTAGAATTCCACCATCAAAGCCACCCTTTGGACTTAGGAAAGATACACATGAAAACACAAATGAGACCAAGCAGACAACACCTTGGCAATAAATTGTGGGACGGACTGAAACGCAAGGGATGCGAAGTTCCTGCGACAGGGCGGTGGTTTCACCTCCCTCCCCCAGACACTCGCCGCACACTTGGTTCCTATCTGCGCCCACCTGCCCCGCCTCTCCACCCAGGACGACCGCGTGTGCGTCATCCTCGCCACCAGGGGGCGCAGAGGAGTCCAGTCTCCGCACCTGGAGACCCAGGTTCAGGCTTACACTGCCTGTTCTAACTTGGGTTTAATTTCAAATACCTGCAAAATTTATGTTAAAAATTTTTTTAACAAAAGAATCTGCAGATTCTTTAATCCCAGCCTGGGAGAGTGTGGTATTCAGTGGGCACTGGGAATGTAGGTTTTTTTAAAATCAAGAGCCTTGGTTGATTGTGATGAAGTGGGGTGGGGTGTCTGGACTACCTGTCTGTCTGCCTTTTAATCATGAGCTCACCCACAAAGGGCGGCAGCACTGAAATTCCACAAAGAACACTAGTCACCTCATCACTGCGCATCACAGGGATGCGTAGAACAGCGGAAGAAGAAGTCCTTTCTCCGTGCCTCTCCAGTCTTCCGACCACCCCTGGGGTTCTCCAGTCTATGACACCCTGAGGAGCAGGGCAGGCGTTGAGCACCTTGTGGATGAGAAGAGGCAGCCAGAAGCAATAGAGGCCGCTGGAGAAAGGAGTCAGAACTAAACAATCAATAAGAAATAAATACTTGAAAAGTGAAAAAGTGCATGGGAGGAGCTGGGAGACTGGGGAGACACTATTGGTGCTGTGTATAAAGTAGACAACAGGGAGAGCACTCTGCACAGCATAGGGAGCTCGGCTAGGTGCTTGCGGGGACCTGAGTGGGAAGGAAATCCAAAACAGAGGGGCGGTATGCACACATGTGGCTGATTCTCTTTGCTGTACAGCAGAAAACAACACATTGTAAAGCAGTTAGTGGTCGTTTAGTCCCTTAGTCGTGTCGGACTCTTGCAACGCTATGGACTGTAGCCCACCAGGCTCCACTGTCCATGGGGTTTCCCAAGCAAGAATGCTGGAGTGGGTTGCCACGCCCTCCTCCAGGGGATCTTCCTGACCCAGGGGTTGAACCCGGGTCTCCTGCATTGCAGGCGGTCTCTTTACCAACTGATCTACCAGGCAAGCCCGTAAAGCGACTGCACTCCAATAAAAATCACACACACAAAAAAAAGTGAAAAAGCTAAAACGGTGGGCATCCACAGACAAGGAAGGTGACTCAGTTCTCCAGCAGCCTCTGCACCTTCTCTAATTTCCTGTTTTATTTCTCTAATGCCCTCTGCCTGGGTCCCCACTCAGATGCGCTTTCACCATTCCAGCGTGTCCCTGTGTCCATGTACATCCTTGTGCAGAGGTCTGTGGGCAAAGAATTTGCACAGGTGGTCTTGTGTCAAATGCTACCCTCTCCCCGAAGCCAGTGCTCTTCGACAACCTGGACAGAGGAGGGAGGTGGGAGGAGGGAGGAGGGAGGTGGGAGGAGGGAGGCAGGAGCTGGGAGGAGGGAGACGACACATGTTTGCCTATGGCTGATTCGTGCGGATGTATGGCAAAAACCATTACAATATTATAAAGTAATTATTCTCCAATTACAATTTTTTTAAATAAACAAACAAAAAAATCTCCCTCTCCTTCTCTTCACCCACCTCCTCCCCCCGTCACCCTGGCCAGCATAGTACAAAGACCCATCCATGATTTGGATGGACTCAATCTGTGGATCCTAACTGATACCGCACACCCTGGGGTGGGCACCTCCCACATACTGTCCAGTGCCCTGGTGGCAGATGCCTGCATCCTCACCACCACAAACAATGCCTGGATGGACATCTCTGCTCACGTCCTGTGCGGGCCAGATGTGAAAGGCTTCTGCAGGGTGCTGACCCAGGGTGGCCTGGCCCCTGGGATATGTGAACACGTAATCTGACTGCTGACTCATCAGAGTTGCATGCTTCAACCATAAGGGGAAGAATCATCTATCTGATAAATACTAGATGCAAATGTGCAAATGTGCAGAAAAGCCACTTCAGAGCGGGACAGAGGTGCATCGCGGACGGCGACCCTGCGGGCATGGGAGTGACAGAGGGGCTGTCCTGATAGATGCACCCGAAGCCGCGAATGCATTTCGTGCGCCTCTCCCACCGAGCGTCACAGCTTGGCCTGGCTTACCTCGAACATGTGCAGGACACTCACATCAAACCGCTGCTGGGCAGCATCATCTAACACAGCCTGTTTTATAATCAAGTGTTGACCATCTCATAGAATTCATCGCATACAGTACCTAAAGTGAAAACCAGAAAGGGGGTAGGCACACGGGTCATTCACCCTCACGATCCTGGGGCTGCCCAGCACCACGAGAGAGGGCCAGACCAGAAACCACTAGCCCTGGAAAGAGCCAAACGCAAAGCATGGTTTTTCCTGGATGCACGCCGCTCTCACACCAGCTTCAAGCGGAAAAATCCTAAGTTGAACCATTGTCATTCAGCGATCGTCTACACTGTTTTTGTTCTATGAAACTTTTCACTTTCTTCAAAAGCTTCTGAAACCAAACAGGAAGACACTTTCAGTGTTTGCAAGTGCAGAAGAAGATTAGGAAATATTCATCCACGATCAGGGGCCGGCAGCACCGGTCCCACCTGGAGCTTGTTAGAGACGCAGAACTCGGACTCCACCCCAGGCCCTGGGTCAGAGACGTCGGGGGGTCCTCAGACAGGTTAAAGTTTGGGAACAAATGAGCGCAAATCGGAGCCATCTACGTATAGAAGTACAGAGAGCAGAGGGAGCAAGGGGCAGAGAAGGTAGATGGATGGATGTGAGGATACAGAGAGGGAGAGACACAGAGAAAGGTGATAGGCTAGCTAGACAGACGGACGAGCTGACACTGGTCTTGGCAAGTTACAGAACACAGAACCACGAGTTTGAATACTTTTAAATGGACCTACTGTGCAGCACGTGGCACTCGGCTCAAGGTTATGCCGCAGCCTGGATGGGAGAGGGTTTGGGGGGAACGGACACACGTGTATGGACGATGTGTCCCTTTGCTGTCCATCTGAAACCATCACAACATTGCTTGTTAATTGGCTATACCCCAAAATAAAACGTTCAAAAGAAAAAAAAAAGAATTATGAGCTTGAAACTCCATCCGGGAGGTTTTTGTGGCAAGTGTATTAAACGTTGAGAGGCTCACCCTCCCAGGTTCCTCCCGATGAGGGTGGTGGGCGGGGGGGGGGGGGGAGGGGCGGCACTCGGCCGATCGGACCAAACTACCAGCTGCCTGCCTCCAACAGATCTCAACTTTAAGCCATTTTACAAAATGTCAATTTCCATAGAAACTAAGATCCCAGGATGAGACATATCCTAGTCCAATGTGCCCTTGTTCTGCAGACATGGAAATTGGGCCTCAGAGAGGTGAACTACCTCCCCGAGGTCACACAGCTCCTCGGTGGCAGAGCCAAGCTGAGCGCACCCAGGGCCTCTCTGTGACAAATTCAGCTCTGAGTATGGAAAAGAAGCTTCAGGAAGTGCTCAGGGGGCTGAGAGGGCAATTCCGTGGGGGTCCCTGCCTGATTCTCAGCAGCCTGATTTTACAGAAGAATTGGGGGAAGGTGACTCTCCCCAGGATGCCGAGGGAGCCGGCTTGCCCCCCTACCCCACTCTGCTGCCCGGTTCCCCCTAGAAATGCAGAAAGCCAAACCCACACACAGCTGGCGGTTTCAGTTTCCCGGCCAAGTTCATTGTGACATTATGAGACGAAAAGCACAAACGCAGTCTGATGGGACAGGCCGTTACCACGGTGCCATTCAGCGGGGTTTACGACTTTCCTGGAGCCTCTCGGCCGGGCAATGCCAGAGGGTGAGCCAGAAAAAGAAAATCCTTTAGGTGACGTAAATGCAGCCAGGACACTCGCGAGTGGCGTGCACTTTTCCTGCTGCGGGAAGGGTGGGGTGCGGGGCCATCTGAGAGCCAGACAGTGCGGGGGGGGGGGGGGGGGAGAAAAGGGAAAAAAAAAAACCCTGCCTGTGGACCCACTCCACCTCACATGGTCCTCAGTAGGGCACGCCCTTGCTTTTGGGCCGAGTGCCTTTAACTCAATAAATGCTCGAGGTAATTAGCGGATGGAGGACACCCATTAAATCATTACGGCTGAGATCACCAGAGAGGGCATCAAACAGGACATTAATTGCATTATTTTATTTCCAGATAAAAGTTATTTTGGTGGAGCCAGGCTTGCCAGAGAAGACGGAGATAAGATCAGAGGCCTCCGTTCACTGCCAGATAGCCTGTTAGGGCTCCAAGGACAAGCCAGACTCTGATGGTCTGCAGCGATTTGTCTCAAACCTGAGCTCAAGATGCTGGAAGACCGGCTGGGGAAATGGGGTGGCCAGCTGGGCCTGGTTGACCTGGGGATGTCCTGCTTTTAGCAGCCACAGTGCAACCCCAGGAACCTCCTTAAACCCTGGAGAAGCAAGCTGGGCTTTGTAGGGCATTAGGCAAAGTGGGTACCTTTCTGCGGACCTAGCCACGGGAATAGCTTTCACTTGAAAGAAAGAAAAAACACTTTGTGCTCTTTCTTTCTCCCCCAAGAGAGGGATTTCGTAAACATAGAAGTTGGACTCTGTGCCCAGCCTTGGGTCTCTCTCTTGGCAGCCGCCCCGAAGCTACTTGTAGGCCGAAGAAGAGGGGAAGGGAGAGGTGAAGCGGGAGGGAAAGAGATGAAGGGGGACAGAGAGAGAGAAAGCTAAACGGACGGTTTCCTGCAGAAGCATGTCTTATTTAGATGCATTTCTAAAGATCAGACTCTCAGAGAAGGCGTCTGTAGCAACTGCACCCTTCAGCCAGGACACCGGCCCTGTCACTGGAGGTGTGCGACATCTGGAGGGCCAAGCCGTTCCCTCTCGCCTTCCCTGTGCTTGTACATCTCCGGCCAACGTCGGTAGCCCCTTGACTAAAAACACTTGATCATGAAGAGGCTGGGGCTGCGGAGAGACTGAAACCAGGAGGGTATGGGTGGGTGTTGCTGGTGGGGAGGGCCCTGCCAGGCTAGGACTGGCTGCCTCTGTCCCTTCCCCATGAACAAATCCTGCCTTGTTCCACGTGGTATCCAGGGGACGATGGAGGGAAGTTCAAGAGGGTTTGGACGATGGTTGGGCTTCCTTTGTAGCTCAGCAGGTAAAGAATTGCCTGCAATGCAGGAGACCTGGGTTCCATCCCTGGGTTGGGAAGATCCCCTAGAGAAGGGAAAGGCTACCCACTCCAGTATTCTGGCCTGGAGAATTTCATGGACTGTATAGTATAGTCCATGGGGTCGCAAAGAGTCAGACACGACTGAGCAACTTTCACTTCACTGGCTCATCTGAAAAGTGGTGATTCGTGAGGAGGCCCCGGGTCCTGGTTTGGTGGATCCCAGCTCTGGGCAGCAGAGAATGGACTGTTGCCCAACAAGGACTTAAGGAGCTGTGATTGCTGGAAAGGGCGGAGTTAAGACAACCCGGGACTCTCTAATTTTAAAGACGTGGTGTATCCATTTTACACTATAAATTGCATCACAGGGACTTCCTACTTTCAACAACCCTGGATCTACCATCCTGCTGTACAGATCAATAATAGAAGTTAACTCTCTCTTTCTCTCTCTGTTGCTTTCTCCCTCATAAAGCATCTCAAAGTAGTCATGGGGTACCAGTCATAATGACGATGATGGCAATTTAAACACAAGATCGCCTACTATTTAATATTTGCCAACCAAGCCTAAATTGTTCAAGGCATCGCTTCACGTCAACTTCACACCTGTTTTACATTGGTTTTACTTTATTGTTGTAAAATATACAGAGCCTAAAATTTGCCATTTTAACCGTTTTTAGGTGTTCAGCGGCATTAAGCACACTCACGCAGTTGTGCAGCCATCCCGGCGTTCCATCTGCAGGGAGCTTTTATCTTCCCAAACTGACACTCTGCCCCCATTAAACACTAACGCCCCACCCTCCGCTCCCCCGGCCCCTGGCCCCCGCCGTTCTACTTTCTGTTTCTGTGGATGTGACTCCTCAGGGGGCCTCATGGAGGTGGAACTGGGCGACCTTCATCCTTCTGTGACTGGCTTGTTTCACTTGGCAGTGTCCTAGCAGTCGTTAGAATTTCCTTCCTTTTTAAGGCTGAGTAATACTCCACGGGGTGGGTGGGCCACAGCATCTGTTCACATGTTGACGGGCAGCTGCAGTCGCTTCTCCCCACCTCCTATTCCAAGCGGCTCAACTAAAGGAAACATTTTGGCCTTCCGCAGGATTCTCTGTTGCTCTTTCACCCGGAACATGTGAGAGGCTCCTAGTCCTGGGATTCCAGGCTGATTTCTGACCACAGTGTGTGTGTGTTGTGTTTTCACAGAAGAGCCAAGATTTCCAGGGTTTGAGGCCACCTGGTTCTGAGGCTTTTCTGAGGCCGAGGAAGGAGGGAGGCCCCGTCCTGACCCCACTTTCCCCAGTGAACCTGGAAGCTCAGAATTCCACAAGTACTCCGCCCCCACCCTAGCAGTCAGGGAAAATGCTGGAATCCATCTCCTGGGTCCCAGCTAGATTCTTCACGCAGGAATTCAACAGACCCCCAAATACTGATCTCTCCAACCCGGAAGGGCCTGTCTGTTTCACAGACAGCTCTTATCCACCAGATACGCCCCCAGCGAAACTCTTCTCCTCCCCCGTTGGCGCTGGGAATGCTTTGATAGCCTCTGCTCGACCAGCCCCAGACTGTCAGGTCTTTGGAAGTTTCCCCAAAGATTTTCATTCACTCAGGATCAGCAGAAGCCCTCAGAAAGCCAGGACCAAGCTCTCACTCTGCCCCACTCCTGAGAGCTGACGTTACACCCCTCCTCTTCAGCATAAACAGAGCTTGATCACTTTATACCCTTTGTATATTGTTTCTTAATATGAATGAAGTGAAACCGCTAACCGGTAGTCATTCAAATTATTGCCTAACGTAAACTGACAACTCGCACTGAAGTGTTTATCTTCAGAAACTGCGAAAAACGGCCACAGTTTAGTAATTAACTCACATTTACTTAACCCCAGTGTTCACTCTGTTATTATTTTTATTTTTAATCGAGGAAACGAGGTTCGTTCTGCCAGATCAGGGTTTGATCTGATTTGTGGCCATTTATTTTCAGGTGACCTGACCGATTTCCTGGCCCCTGACGCCCCCCCACCCCCAACCGAGTCAGCCTCCCTGGGGACAAATGTGAAATCCACGCCACAGGCTCCAACACAAACAGCCTACCAGCCACTGGGCCCTGAAGCCTCGGCGGGCAGGGCTCGGGCCCAGACCAGGGCATGCTTTCAAAAGAAACAGAGGCTTTCTACCTTTTTGCCAGCGATTCTGTAGGCAACATTTGTTTTCTATTTTCCTTTTCTTTTTTTTTTTCATTAAATCACTTTTATAAACTCCTCAAAAGTTTCAGTTTATTCAGTGACAATTAGTTTATGGCATTTCTGAAGTGGATTTAGATTCGAGTGATAAAATTACAAGCCAAAATTGCAACCATCATGGAAAATCCTGGTTCGTGTTTGGCCTTCGAGACCACAACTGAAAGATTACTGGCCGATGCCAAGGAGCAGGAAGGCGCAGCAATCACAGGACATTCCTGCCCACCAGCAGCCGGATCATGGTCTTGGCCCTGCAGGCGCGGTGCCCCAGGCGGTGGCCGCGGCGGGAAGCGGGTCGGCCCGGCCGGCAGGTGGAAGGAGGGCAGATGGGTCTGCTTTAGCCTTGAAACATGGTCTTTCCTCCTCCAGCCCCAGGGCCAGGGCTTTCCTGAATTCCAGCCCGGCTGATTGCATCTCAGTTTCTTGGTGTTTAGCGGAGACCTTCCTGAGCCATTTCCTGATAGCAGCTGGGCGCCTTTTGAACCTTCGGCAGTGGGATTCTGGAACAATCTAAACTCGTAATGGCAGTTCCAGGGGCAGGGCTGACTGTGAACTCACACAGGAAGTGCAACATGGGGCCAGCTCGCCCGCTGTAAAGTCTTTTTCCTTTGCGTGGTTTCGACCCCGATAATCCCCCTAGGTCCCGTGATCCATGGGGTGGGCAGACCTGTGATGGGAACCAAGCCACCTGGAGCACTGGCTACGTCCCCCAGCATGGGGGCCCCAGCAGTGGACTGGAGAAGCCAGGTCCTCGCCTTCACGGGTGGGAGGCAGACAATAACAGAGAAAACAAACTAGGGCCCAGAGCGTTCTGAGCGGCAATTGTGGCCACGTGGAAAATGAACAGTGGCATGCTGGAGAGCACTCACAGGGGGACGGGGTGGGGTGGGAGAGCCAGGGTGGCAACCGAACCGAGACGGAGGAATGAGGGGGAACTGGGAAGCAGCACCCCAGGCAGGGGGCCGGCAGGTGCAAAGGCCCTGGGGCTGGACGGTCCTTGGAGGTGTTATATGCGTAGAGACAACGACTGGCTGAGTGAGCACCTTCATGAACCAGGCCTGGGGAGGTTTGGCTCTGGCGTGGCTGTGGGAAGCTGCCCCATCCTCCATACTCCTGTCTTCTTCTCTCCATGCCCCTTCCACTTGGAAGACCCCAGCAGTCTGCCCTCCGTCCTCTCCTTTGCTCATTTCATGAGCCCTCCTGAACGACTCCAGTCCTCTCCACCTTCATTCACCTCCGACAGGGCCAGGGAAACAGGAGAAATGTAACTGTGTGACCTCAGATCCTGAGCCAGCCCTCCACCGGACGGGCTGCACCGATAGTCGACAAGAGCCACAGGGGTCAAGTGGCCCTGCAGCCCTCATCTTCCCACCGAGAGGACGACCGTCCTCCCCCTGTTCCCAGGGCTCCTCTTGGACACCCATACACCCAGACGCAGGAGCTGGAGGGGCTCATAATTTCTAAAAAGTGTACAAGTAACCCATGTCCAATGTGAAAAGTCTAAACACGGAAAAAAAAAAAAACAACACACCAAAGAATCAGAACCACCACAGTTAACCAAACAGAGATCTTGTTCCCTCTCTTCCCTAGATAGATAGGTGGATAGATAGATGGATGGATGGATAAACAGATGGACAGGCATAGCAAGATGGTGTAGATCAACAGAGGTAAATACAGAGATATGCATATAGATGGATGGATATGCACATGACATAGAAACATACTCATACGCACACACACACCTGCAAACACACATACACAAAAAATGGCCAAAAAGGGAAGCCTAAACCAAGGTTGTGGCATCTGGTCCCATCACTTCATGGCAAATAAACAGGGGAAAAAGTGGAACCAGTGACAGATTTTATTTTCTTGGGCTCCAAAATTACTCTGGGTGGTGACTACAGCCAAATTAAAAGTAGCTTGCTCCTTGGAAGGAACGTTATGACAAACATAGATTGCATATTTAAAAGCAGAAACATCACTTTGCTGACAAAGGTCTGTCTAGTCAAAGCTATGGTTTTTCCAGTGGTCATATACAGCTGTGAGAGTTGGACTATGCATAAAGAAGGCTGAGCCCCAAAGAATTGATGCTTTCTAACTGAGGTGCTGGAGAAGACTCTTGAGAGTCCCTTGGACAGCAAGGAGATCCAACCAGTCAATTGTAAAGGAAATCAGTCCTGAGTATTCATTGGAAGGGCTGATGCTGAAGCTGAAGCTCCAGTACTTTGGCTGACTCATTGGAAAAGACTCCAATGCTGGGAAAGATTGAGGGCAGGAAAGGAAGGGGCAACAGAGGACGAGATGGTTGGGTGGCATCGTCGACTCAATGGACGTGAGTTTGAACAAACTCCGGGAGATAGTGAAGGACAGGGAAGCCAGGTGTGCTGCAGTCCACGGGGTCGCAGTCGCACATGGCTTAATGACTGAACAAGCAAACAAAAATCCTACAGACTGTTTTACAACCCACTTTATTAACTTAATACTAATTTGGTGCCACGAACCATGTCATTTTCCCCCCCATATAGCAGCATTTGTGTATTTTTACTGACTCCTACATTACGAGGCCAACACAATCAAACAACTCAGAGGTGAGTAGGGCCGACAGACCTGTCCCCACTGTCGTGCCCAGCTTGCTAAACAGTGTGTGTGGACGTGGCCTCATGTGCTATCTTTATTCAAGAGAGAAACATACCTATGAGTTATGTATTTGAACAGGAATAGCATCACACCTGGAGAATCCCAGGGACAGAGGAGCCTGGTGGGCTGCCATCTATGGGGTGGCACAGAGTTGGACACGACTGAAGCGACTTAGCAGCAGCAGCAGCAGCAGCAGCAGCATCACGCCATGCATATTTTTCCTCCGACTTCCCTTCTCTCTAACTGAATCCCACATGGACAACTTCTCTGTCTGTGAAAACCCCCCCGACTTTTCCAGTGGCTTCGAACCAGCTGTTACCCAAGCTGCCAGGCTCCTTAAATACTCACCTCTCCTCCTCCAACTGCCCTGGGAGCCCTAGGCTGTTCCACCTGAGCTGATCTCTGCTTGTCCACACACAGGGCAGCAGGGCTGTAGGGACCCCCCCCCCAAAGCAGCCATCAGCAGTGAGGGAGAGAGATTTGGGGGATGCATACCCCAGCTCCAGAGGGAGAGCTCTGGGGCTGACGTGGCCAGCACTGTCTTTCAGGGGCCACACACGGTGCCCTGAGGGCCCTCGGGGGTCCCTTCCTCCACCTTTTCATCAGCCACCTCCCTGCCCCATCCCCCTCCCCTGGTTCCCACCACTGTTTCCTGGGGTCACCTCCCAAACGGCCTCCTTGTGCTCAAAACACTTATGGCAAGTGTGCTTCCGGGGAACCTAAACCCAGACAGCCCCATGGCTGAGACCTGGTGGCTCCCCAGAGGGCAAGTTAGGGTGTCCTTGACCATCCTTTTGGGGGCAGGGTTTGCTGACCTTCTGTCTGTAACTGGAGTCGGCATGTTATTTCCTCTGGGCCGAGCGTGGTTAAAGAGCAAGGAAGGGTGAGACCAACGCAGTGGAGGCCCGGCCTCCTAAAACCCAGAGGTGGGACCAGCGGGATAGTGGAGGGGATGAGCCCGAGCAGACCCAGGGCTCTGGGGGCACTGTGGTTGGGACCCTGGGCACGTAGTGGGACCATTGGTACAAAGGGAGGGAGCAAAGGTCAGGAGCCCGATGAGGCAGTCAGTCATTTACACAGTCATCAAACCTTTCCTGAGGGCTCCCAACCCTGGTGGAAGAAGGGCAGGCCTGTTTCCTGTTTTCAGAGAGCACGCAGTCATGAAGGACAGCAAGCTGGGGCCAAGGGAGCCTGGCAAAGCCCTGCTCACTCTCCTCCGCCTAGTCTCTACCATGACCACGACTCTGTACCCAACTTCTAAATGATCAGCCTGGCACACACTCTGCCAGGGACCTAGGGAGCCACTGAAGTTTATGCAAAGGGGCAGTGCTATCATAAAAAGGGAGTTTGCGGCTGCAGGAATTGGCAACCAAGATATTTGGGGTGGAAGATGGCAGGGTACCACCACAGAGCTCATCTGAGTCCCGTCATGTTGCAGGAAACTCTGAAAGCCTTGGCTCAGGAAAACAGGCAGAAATATCTTGCCCTAGCTGCAAGAAATCCTAAGCATCTCAACGCTTGAGACAACTTCCCATTGAAGTCAAGCTGGCCTTCAATGGCGTGAGGAAAACCATCCACGGTGTCATTATGTCAGTATCAGACAAAGTCCCGCCCTCATGGAACTCACGGTCTGGGGGAGGGACCAGGCAAGCACCCAGGCGCACATGAGATGGGCTGTTAAATACGAGGACAGGGGCTGTGGGCACACTATAGAGCGGGCACCACCCCAGGCTGGAGGCTCAGGGAGGCAGCCTCGAGCAGAGCACGACCTGAGGGATGAGGAGGAGTTGCTCAGCCAAGGAGAAGGAGAGGCGTGCTCCAGGCAGAAGGGACAGCACGTGCAAACGGACTGAGGATGCAGAGAAGACAGAAAGTACTTTCTGGAATGAGCAGGGCTGGAAATGCCTGGGGAGGGCTTGCTGAGTCCTAGCAGGTAACCAGCCCATGTGATACATACATGGTGAGATCTCATTTTGTAAACCCACAGATACAGACATGTACACTCAGAGTAAGACAGCCCAAGAAGAGACCCCGAAATGTTCCCACAGCCTGTCTCAGCATGGTGAAAATACAGATGACTCTGTCTTCTTCACCCTTCTCTGTCTGAGGCAAAATCGCTAAGCGAGCTTTGTAGCAGTCATCTGTGGCTCACAAAATGCTGCGTAACAAACAGCCACAAATTTCAGGGAGAGGTATTTATGCAGCTTGTGGCTTGGGGCTGGCTGAGAGCTAGGTGACCCAGGTCGAGCCCAGCTAGGACGGCTCTGCTCCCATCTCCCCCGTCCTCCTCCTGAGATGGGAGAAGCCGGGGCACACGACCCTCTCGGCAGTGGCGGTGGAACAAGAGAACATGCACGGCCTTTTAAGGCTCAGAACCAGCATGCTGTCAACCCCTCCTTCATGCTGCTGACCAAACAAAGTCACACGGATGAGTTCAGTGCAAAGGAACTGCGGTGTCACGTGATAAAAGCCGTGGAGGCAGGGTTGGAGGCAACCATGTGATTCATACGCTGAGCCTTGCCGGAATGTTATTAGGAAGAGGGGCATGGGGAGAGGAGGGGAAGGGAGGGAGGAGGAGGAGGAGAAGCGGGAAGAGCTGGGGAGGATGGATGGGTGAAAGTCATTGAATTGGATGTTTTCACCAGCCAGGACTAAGAAAGACAATCCAGTCTCAAATTTTGAGAGTTCAAGAGTGACAGGAAGCGAAGGCAGAGGGCAAACCAAAACCCAGGGAGAAACAGATGCCACTGATGCCTCCGTTTACCCATCTCTAAAATGGGGAAGGAGGAGTCTCAAAGCTAATCTTTACAGAGTGCTCAGAATAGTGCCTGGCCCCTAACAAGCACCTAATGAGTTGTTTCTAAGCATCATCATGAAGTGAACTGGACATCACTCCTGTCCAGCCCCTCAGTCCTGACCTGGCCTGTCTGTAAAGGAGCTGAAACCCATACCCGGCCAACCTCGCCCCTCGCCACTTTTACCTAGCATCTTGCACGTGGCTTGTCTTCTTCCGCAAAATAAATATATCACTTCCCTCCGGCAAGAGAGAAATAAAAGCAGTTCCTTAATGCATAAGAAGAAAGTATGGAAGAAATTCCAGTTTGATGGTCTACAGGTATGTTTGTTTGGACTGGCGCGTATAAATCAGCGCCTGGCTTACATCAGATTATCACAGCGCAGTGGGCTCTGGGCTGATTGCGTCTTTACAATCTGTTTATGAGGAGGGCTGAAGTGAAGCGTTCTGGAGGGGGTTGCTGCATAAGCCTTTAAAAGTTTTCATAATTGCCCGGACCAGACCATTCTGCACGGGAAAATGCCTCCTCACAGAAGTGACATGGTCTCAGGAACCAGAGACTCCCATGTGCGTCCCAGTTACCCTGAGCCCTGAGTGTCCACCCCACGCTGCCCAGGGATGGTCCAAGCAGCGTTTCAGATCTTTCCTTCTGCTGTCTTGCCCAGAGTGTGTATGGCTGTGACTGTGAGTTTACAAAAGGAGATCTTACTGTGTGCACATCTTAAGCATCCTGGGCCCATCCCTCTTGGGTGTCAGCTGTCCCTCCTCAAGAACTTCTGTCCAGAGTGAACTTCTTGTCCTATCTGCATCCTCAGGACCTTTGCACATGCTGTTCCTTCTGCCCGGAACTTGGCTCGCCTCTTCCTTAGCATGGAGTAACTCCTTCCATCGCACAGGCTGAAGCTGCCTTCCCCGACTCTCTAGTCTGGCAGGAGAGCTGGCATACAGGCTGAATTGCTTCGCCCTGTTTCTGTACTGAAGTCCTGAGCCCCAGCGCCTCAGAGTGTGACCTTGGAAGGCTAAGATGAAGTCATACTAAAGTGGGAGTCTAATCCAAGATGACTGCTGTCTCTATAAAATGGGAAAATCTGGACACAGAGGCCCCCACCGTGGGACAAGTTGTGAGGGTGAAGGCGGAGATCGGGGTGGTGCTCCCATAGGCCAAGGAGCAGCAAGGACGGTCAGCAAGCACCAGGCGCTGGGGGAGAGGCCTGGAGCAGACAGATCCTCGTGGGCTCTGGAGGCGTCAGCCCTGCTGGCACCTGGGTCTTGGACTTCTGGCCTCTGGCTGTGGAAGAATAAGGTTCTGTTGTTGGACTTGACCCCAGAGTGTGGCGCCTTGTTAAGGCAGCCAGTGAACTAGCTGGAGCCCTGCTTGCCACCCTCTCCTGCTCCCCCGTGCGGTTCTAAGATGGCCCTCCGTGGATGGTCATTGGCCTCAGCTCTGGAGTGGGGACCAGAGAAGGCAGCTGATAGAGACGGAAGAGAAACAAAACAGGGCGCACCATGGGGTCAGCGTGCGGGAGGGGAGCTGGAGGTGTTCCCGTGGGCCTGGAGGCACGTGTGTTGTGAGTGTGCACAACTGCAGTGCTCTCTCAAGTCTGCTTTACCACGTAGAGTGGAGGAGGGGGGTTCCCAGACTCAACTCTCTATGGGGGCAGGCAAGGAACCTCATGGATCAGATATGTTCCCTTACAGGGATGAGCATTAAACTGGGGGAGGGGACAGTGAACACGGCCATTTGCACGTGTGCACATGCACCCTTTTCAGTTTCTTCTGTTATCTCGACCAGGGTCAGATGTCCAGGGCCAAGGGTGTCCATGAGGAATGGGAGGGAACAGACCAGGGCACCAGGGAAAGTCCAGAGTGTGAAGTGCAATTGTTTGGAGGAACAGTTTGCTCAGGAGAGACCATTTTCCTACAGTGAGGGTTCCAGAGGGGTGCCCTGATGCCCAGGTGACGTGGTGCTAAGTCACACCAGCTGACAAGGAGCTGTCCATGTGTCCTTGCACACCCGGCCTTCTGACAGCAGGAGGCCCCAGGTAGGTGCCCTTCGTTTTAGCACCTAACACTTGTGCCGATGAGAGTGCAGAGCTGGGCTCCGGCTGGCTTCTCTGTCCAGCTTGGACGGCACGCGGCTCCTACCAGCTTCACTCCTGAGAGTTACAGGCCCGCCTGTGGCAGGCGCTCCTGGAGGGCTGTTTGCTGATTTACTTACAGGTTCTTTTTTAAAGAAACTTTATTTCTGTGCAGTCACTGTGGGAAACAGTATGGAGGTTTCTCAAAAAGCTAAGAACAGAAGTTACCATATAGCCCAGTAATCCCACTCCTGGGCACATATCCGAAAAAAACAGAGACACTAATTCAAAAAGACACAGGCACCCCAGTGCTCACAGCAGCACTATTTGCAACAGCCAAGACACGGAAGCAGCCTGAGGGTCCACTGACACAGGAGTGGATGAAGACCTTGTGGTGTATATATATGGAATACTATGGTTATACATGGTACACAACGGAATACTATGCAGCCATAAAAAAGAGAGAAAGAATGCCGTTTGCAGCAACGTGGATGCGCTTGGAGGGCTATTACGCTATCAGTTACATGCATAATCTGAAAACCAGAACAAACTCATGAATAAAACACAAAAGAAGCAGACTCAAGGATCTAGAAGAGAAATGAATGGTTACCAGTCGTGGGGGTGGCAGTGTAAGGATGGGGGAGTGGGAGGTCCAGATTTCTGGGTGTGAAACAGTCTCAAGGGTGTATATACAATAGGGGGTGGAGATGGGCAATCATCTCGATGCCACAAGACAACCATAAAGAACACACCCCCCCCACCCCAGAGTGAAAAGATCTTAATACTGACAGTCTTGGATTGAACGATGCTGTCCCCTGCCACCTTGGGAATTCTTAACACTTGAAAAAAAAATTATATACCTAGTGCATTTATACACCCCGCCCTTTGGGGGATTTCTGTCAACAGCATCAGATTTGATTCTTGAATGACATACGCCGTCAGTGGGGTTCCTGATGGCCAGCTCTCCGGAACAGACCCTGTCTGGGGCTCTTGCTGTGCCCAGAGAAACCCACTTTCAGAAATGTTCCTCCTCCTCTAATCAGATCAAGAATGTTCCAGCTTCCTCGGGACCCACACGCTGTTGGATGGAGTCCATGTTCTTCTCTGTCATCAGCGGGCTCCAAACCCTGCCTGGAGAGGGCTGAAATGACAGCCTCTAACTCACCACTCTAGTGAGAAATCATCCCCTGTGGACTGCATCGAATCTCCACAGGAGGACAAAAGCTGGCGTCCAAGGTGGCCCGTGCACTCAGCATAGAGAAAGAGAATCATGGACAAAGAACTTGCTTCTTGCTCCCTCCCAGAATCACAGATTAGTCTTTAATCAGATTATTATGCCAAGGGTGCAGCAAGAGACACAGTGTACCCACGCAACAAACCTCGTCGTTTAAAATGAGGCTGTCAACTACGCAATGCATGCAGAAAGGCTTGCGATGTACTGAGTGGGGGAAGGGCTGCCACCGGCCGGGTGGACACCCACAGTATGTAGACGCGGGACAGGGGGGTGGGGGCCACAGGACAGGGGGCTGGGGGCCGCAGCCTGTGTAGTGGGGGTCGTCCTGAAGTGGCAGGATTAGAAGTGATTCCTCCTTCTTACTGTTTGTCTCCACATTTTCTTGCCTCCATAAAAGAAGAAATAAGGGCAGTTAGGAAGCCCCTCTGCCTCTCACTCAGCGGATCTGATTTCAGCCATAAAGGGGTCAGCTGAGTCCTGGCAAATTTCATTTTCCACTATTATCCAAATGGAATTGGCTAAATATACTTTTAACAGCAACGTTCTCAGGGTGGCACATGTCCCACCCCCCTCCCCCTACTCCTTTTTTTTTTTTTTAATCCCCTGTTCCAGAGATTTGTGTGCTCACACACTCAGTATAAACGCGGCTCAAGACAATTGCTTTCTCCTTGGTCCAAACGGTCTCTAAAGAGCGGTGATTACCTCTGGGTTCAAACCATTGTGGAAGCGGTTATCGAGCGATAGATGTTTGCCTTCCACAAAGGGTATCCAGAAAATCCTTGAGGAGCATGAGAGAAGTAAAGAGTATCACAACCAACAGAGTCTTTCCGGCAAGTTCCAGAACCATCTGCAGTGGTGACGGTGCATCGCGATAAATCAGAGTCTCCTTTCACAAGACTGGCAGCCCGGTGCCTATTTTTAAAAGTTTACGACCCTGGCTTTGCGAAGCAAACCAGCAAGGCCTTGCCCGGAGCTGTGCGGAGCAAGGCATTTTTAAGTTTCCATCTCACTCCGGAGCGGCAATCCATCATGATAAGATGGGGCGGGAGGAATGGAGCCAGGCTCCCCGCGGCCTCCCCGCTGGTGAAGCTATTTAAGTGGCAGGCACCGCAAGCCCAATCCATTAACCAAAAAAGGGCGCTGCGGCCAGAGCTATTTCTAGGTCCCGGCCAGGGCTCGGGGAGGCCAGCCTTGCGGATCCCGTGCAGGAAGTCTCGCCGGGCAGCAGCCTACACAGACTGTTCTCAGACACTGAGGACTGGGGCGGCCTGTCCAGCGCAACACAAGTAGGCACAAGGAGTGCCTTGTTGCGTCTCCTCCTGTTATCTGTGCCCTGGGGCTGCTGGAATGGAGGACCACAGACGCTGGGGCTTGAAACAACACAAATCCATCTTCTCTCGACTCTGGAGGCCAGACGTTGAAGTCAGGGTGTGGGCAGGGCGGCACCCTCAGGAGGCTCCGGGGAGGGGCCCTCCTGCCTGTTCCAGCTCCTGTGGCCCTAGGTGGTCCCTGGCAGCAGACAGCATCTCTCCAAGCTCTGCTTCATCCCTCTGAACTGCCCCCCCTCAACCCACGTTCTCTCTCTTGCATGCCTCTTATAAGCACAGTGTTCTGAATTCAGGACCCACCTGGATAATCTGGGATGACTTCCCCTTGATATGCTCAACTTAATCACATCTGCAAAGACCCTCGTCCATGTCAGGCCGCTTTCACAGGGTTCCCAGGGGCAGGGCATGGACTTATCTTCGCAGGAGCAGCCAGTCAACCCGTTGACCCTGAGCAGATGTCCACACCTTCTCAGGAAGAGCCCCAACTAGTGATTCCGGGGGACAACTCTGGGCTCCCAGGTTTAGCCGTCTGCCCACACCCAGGTGACAGCATCCTGGGAATCAGCGGCACTGCCCACCCACCCCCAGAGGTCCTGCCCTCACCAATACACGTCATCTGTAGACCACTTAAAAGCAGGGATTTTGAAGCCAGCCTCAGGTTCAAGTCCTGCAACTTTGGCCTCAGTTTCCCCATCTGTGAAGTGGGACTCTTAAGAGTCCCTATCTCCAGGGCTGCTGTGAGGATGAAAAGAGCTACAATTCCTGAAGGAGGGAGCCGGCCCCCACACCATCGGTGTGATCTTGGACTACCATTCTTCCAATTCCCCACCGGGCCTGCCATACTCTTAACCCATGAACGTCAAGTTGGTCTCACGGGGCCCAACCCATGTTCCTTGGTGGATCAGCGATCCACGATGCCCCAGAGCAAACTTCTCGAACCAGTTCCAATGTGTGATTTCTATCACACCTCTGAGCTATGCACTCAGCCCTGGAGGCAGGGTCGGACCTCCCCCACCCCACCCCACCCCCACTCCCAGTTAAGGGCTCAGTTCTACAAGGCTTCTTCCCCAGGCCTTGGATGCCAAGGGCCAATGCAGATTGTCACCTACGGTCCTGACCTATTGGCTGTAAATAGACCGGAGGTTCCCACCAACCCCTGCTCGGGTCGTCTTGGTTTGTTGGAGTGGCTCGCGGAACTCAGAGGAACATTTTACTGACTGGATCACTGGTTTATTGTAAAAGCTTAAAAGTCGGGAACAGCCAGACAGAAGAGATGCCCAGGCCACAGTGTGGAGGGAGGGATGGCAGAGGGAGGGGGGAGAAAGCAGCTTCCATGCTCTGGGCATGCCGTTCTCGTCCTCCTCGGGCTCAGAACCTGGAAGCTTCCTGATCACTTGGTCTCAGGGTTTATGAGGCTCCAGTACACGGGCACAATGGATTAAGTCACTGGCCACTGGAACTGGATCTCCAGCCCACGACTCCCCGCCCTGGAGGTCGGCACTGGGGCTGGAAGTTTCAACCCTCTAGTCACGTGGTCGGAGCCCTTGGCCATCCTTAGGTGGTCCCTCCTTAGGTGACCTAGGGACTTTGCACAAAGCATCCCCATTAACTTAACAAGATACCTTGATGGCTCTGCTCACTGAGGAAACCCCAAGGCTTTTGAGGTGCTGGGCCATCTGACTAGAAGGAAGACCAAATGACGCAGTTCTTATTATAAATTGCAATAGCACACTGCTGAAACCCACAGAGCCCGTTATTCCAGTGTATTTGCAGGAAGCCCAACAGGCCATGCAGGTAGCAGCTGGTGGGGAGCGGATGGAAGCCGGTGTCAAGCTGGCCCGGTTCCGGAAGCCACTTCTTCTCGGAGCTGCTGTGTGTAAGCGCCCTCAGTCCTCGGCCAGCAGAGATGAATGCGACCAGGAAGAGGCCCTCGCAGCTTTTTACCAGTGTCCCGTCCCTTCTTCCCTCAGATAGCCCAGGGCTGCTCCTAAAGCCCACCTGAGCTCACGACCATCAGGCAACACAACACAAAGAAGGGACTGGACAGAGGTGCGAGTGCTCCACATCCTTCAGAAAACCTAGGAATAATACACGTTCATTGTAGAAAATCTGGGAAATACAGACCAGCCCCTAATTAAGATGAAAATCAAACAGCAATGCTTTTTCAGCTGTCCAGACACTTCACACGTGAACACATAAAGTCAGACTGCTATGCTAAGATTCAGATTCATTTCAAGCAGTTTTTATTTTCCTCCACAACCCAAGAGATAAAATACTTAACTTTAAAATCATGACACTTGTATTGTCTGGCAAGTTATTTTAACATGTGTACATTTGCCCTGTGTATTTTGTAAACATACCTTACCCCTTTATTTTTTGCATGCATGCTAAGCCTCTCCGGCTATGTCCGACTCTTTGTGACCCCATGGACCATAGCCCACCACGCTCCTCTGTCCATGGGATTCTCCAGGCAAGAACACTGGGGTGGGTTGCCATGCCCTCCTCCAGGGATTGAACCCATGTCTCATGTCTACTGCACTGGCAGGTGGGTTCTTAAGAACATGACTTAAAGCATTTCTTTGCAGGCATGTCTCATCTTCAATTTACTCAGTTCCAGGTTAGCAGTTATTTATGTAACTGCCATTTTTTCAGAATATATAAATAATGCTATGATTTATATCTATTTGCTACAGCACCTGAGCATTTCCTTTGGCTCAATTTCTACAGACATAAGAGCTGCCTTAGTAAGTGTGTACGTGTAAGGCATTCAATACCCAGGTCACCTTCACTCTACAGGGGCTTCCCTGGTGGTCCAGTGGATAAGAATCCGTCTGCCAATGCAGGGGACACGGGTTCCACCTCCTGTCGGGGAAGATCCACATGCCTCGGGGCAACTAAGTCCGTGCGCCACAACTGCTGAGACGGCGCCCTGGAGCCCACAGGCTGCAAGATGCGCCTGAGCACCTGTGCGCTTCGGCAAGAGAAGCCGCCGCAGCGAGAAGCCCGCCCACCCCAACCAAGAGGAGCCCTGGCTCACTGCAGCGAGAGAAAGCCTGCGCACAGCGACGGAGATGGAGCACATCCAAAAACAGCCCGATCAATAAAAATGTATGAAAGAGCACTCCGTAAAGGTCGTATCAACTTGCAGTCTCAGCAGCTATATCTGATAAGAGTACTTTTCTCAAAAATCTCATGTTGAACAGCATAATTTTTAAAACCCGTAGCCAGTTTTGTGGGCAGAAAACAGACAGGACATCTGAGTCTTAGCTTCTTTGTTCAGATGGCTACTGCAGGTGGATATTTTCCAGGTAGTGGGCCATTTGAATTTCTTGTGTGAATTGCTTGGAAATACTCATTGCCTTTTGAATGTTGCATTAATTGCCTGACCTTATGATTTACCAGTGCTATTTGCATACCAAGTATTTTAATTCGTATTAGACATTTATTAGAATTAATCTCTGCTTAGCCTTCTGGAGGCTGATTAGAAAGTCTTGCATGGATGTTGCTAATTTCCCGCCAATTTCTTGTTTGCTTTCTGATTTTGTAATGGATTTTGTAGTAAGTTTTATGAAAGTTTTCTGTGCTCAAATGGGTTCATCTTTTTTCCGTATGATTTCTTTACCTATACGCTTAGAAAAAGAGGATATGCAACTTTCCCCCAACTAATATGGAAAGAAATTAATAAATATTAAGACTGGGCAAAACCAATTTAATCTGAGAACGAGAGAAACAAAGGAGGTGACGTCATACCTTCTGTTCCAGAAAATAAAGTTCGCCTTGGCTGTTAGACTCTGCTGGGCTCCATTTGCTTTATTTGTTACTCTCTCTGCCCAGATGATGAGTCTGTGTTTAAAAAATGTCTTCTCAGATCGACTCGACACAGCAGCTGAGGCTGTTATTCTAACACAATAAAGAGGTTCCTCTCCTCCCCACCAACCTGCCTAACCCGGCCCTTGTAATCCGGGGCATCTTCTTAAGCAAATCCATGTGGAGGAAAGCTCAGCCCCACAGGCAGACAGGAGGGACACCCAGCTTTTCCACCACGTAAGCTGCTGTCCCGCAACTGAGGACCAGCCAGGGAGAGCGCCAATGCCCTGACTAGTCCACGGGACCCTTTGCCAAGTGCGTGCCGGGACCACCTCTTACAGAAGCCTGTGACAGCCCCCGACCACAGCCCTGATGACACCCATTCAAAGGGCCTGAGTGGAACCCACGTGCTGCCACCTTCCACAAGACTCCCAGCGATGGTGTCTACAGCAGGAGTACCCCCTTCCCAGGCCCAGCCCTTCGTTTCACAATTGAGGAGCAGGAAGCCCAAAGTGGAGAGGTGTTCACGGGCGCTCCCTGCAGAGCGGGGCCTGCGTGCAGTATGGCTGCTTGGTTGCCAGTGTCAAGCGCAAGCCCTCCCAGGCCCCTGCCAGAGGGCGGAAGCCTCGGGGCGGCACAGATTCTCCAGCCCTGCGTCCCTTCAGAATCACGACACTGTCGGATGGTGAACGAGCTTGCATGACAGTCATAACAAGTGACCACAGAGTGGAAGGTTAGAACAGCAGAGACACGTTGTCTCATGGTTCTAGAGGCCGTAAGTCCCCAAATAAACTGTGAAAAAAAATAATGTATTACACTAAATGCTAAAATACACTTGTTTTCCCCAAGTAGGCACCATCTGAACCTGGCAAAAGGTAGTTAGGAAAGAAAACTCGCCCAGAAAGGAAGAATTAACTATGAGGACGTGCTTGACTGGTTTTAGAGAACTGACAGCCAGAGGCAGACCTCCCAGGTGACTCAGTGGTAAAGAATCTGCCTACCAGTGCAGAAGGCATAGCAGATACAGGTTTGATTTCTGGGTCTGGAAGATCCCCTGGAGAAAGAAATGGCAACCCACTCCGGCACTCTTGCCTGGGAAATCCCCTGGACAAAGAAGCCTGGTGGGTTATAGTCCACGGGGTCATAAAGAGTCGGACACGGTTGAGCATGACACACGCAGACTGACCTAAGATTTGTTCAGAAGACAACGGGTGGTAACTACAATTTATTGCTGGATACCCCTGTCTTGTGCCTCGGCGGAGAAGAATCCTATATGGTTCTGCTTTGTGGAAAATGCTGCTAATGAAGAACTAATTCCTAAATGACAATGTTAACGAGTTTGCATATGCAGACTTTGACTTCGAGTTTACATGTGCAATTACTATCTCATAAACTGCACTTTGAGTAATTTAATCACTTTTCTGGTCCAGGGGTGTATTAGCTCCTGTTTTTAAGTGCTTATTACATATGACAGGCTCTATGCAAAGCATGTTGCTGATATTATTTTGCGAGATAGATTTTAGTATCCCCACTTCTCAAAAGTAAATGAAGCTTCAAGATGTCAGTACCACATGCCCTGCTAAGTAATAAAGTCAAAATTCACGTGCACACACACGCACACACAAAGTCAGGGTGTGGGCAGGGCCAGCGTCTCCCCAAAGACTGCAGGGGAGGACCCTCCCGGCCTCCTGTCCTCTGCCTCCTCTAGGTAGCCTCAGGGCTGTCTCCTCCACGTGTGTCTGTGTCCACCTCTTCTCCTCTTCTTAGAAGGACCCCAGTCATTGGTTTGACTTGATCATATCTGCAAAGATCCTCTTTCCAAATAAAGTCACGTTCTGAGGTTCCGAGAAGGACATGGATTCAGGGCTGGTGTAGGGGGGACAGTGTCCAGCCAATGCATGTGGTCAGGTGGGAGGTGGGCATGGGATGGAGACTCCTCCATCAACGTGCCTGGAAGTCACTGCCAGAGCTTGTGCAAACTCACACCTCACATCGCCCAGATGCTCCGAGCCAGGAGGCTTTAACAAGCGTGTCCTTGGAGATTCTGACATATGGTTGTGCATCCCCTTAGCTGTGGAGCCAGGAACTACATTTCTCAGCCCCTTGGGTCTAAAGAGGCCCTGGGACAAGTTCTCATGGTGACACACGAGTGGACAAGACGGGGTCCCGTCCCAGTCTAACCAGCTCAGAAGCGGCCGTGCATGCTTTTCTCTCCTTTTCTCCAAGCACTAGCTGGGTGAGAAGGACCACAGAGCAAGGCGTGGGGGGACCCCAGACAAAGGATCCTGGATGACCTCACGGAGGGAGATAGTGACTGACCCACACCACCTGCACACGACGTGTGCCCCGAGATGAGGGGGGCGGTTGTCACGGCAGCTAGCAGTCATCCTAACAGTTACAGGATCCCAGCGAGGAGGCACTGGTGTGGGAGGACTTGAGCCCTCCGGGGTTCCGTATGCCCTGCGTCCTCTTCCTATCACCTTTGGATGACCTCCGATTTGAATATGTGACTAATGTTTTGTATCTTTAACAAAATAGAAGTCAAAAGCATTTTTCCAGAGACCTTAAATAGGGACCGGCTCCTTCAAGTTCTCCTAGAATTGAATAACAGGAAGGCGCTGATGATCCTGAATAATTTCCATTTTGTCTTGGCTGCCAGGAAGTTCAGAGTAAAATTTTATGTTTAATTACAGCACCTAACTCGTTCCAGATTCCTGGAAATCGATCCGCCTCCTGCTCAGAGATTTCTGATCAGCCTTTAACTGTGAATTCTCATGGTTTATGTGCGTTTTAAGTTGTAAGCCAGCTCTGGTTCCTTTTTACATTTGGCGGCTAATAAATAATAAAGGAGTGCACCCAGACGTTGCAGGCAGTGACTGAGGTTTGCACTGGGGGCTGTGGCGCACTGATTCTGGGGTCCAGCAGAATCAGCACTGTCAAATGCGCAGCAGGTCCTATTTCTATAAATTATCTCATCAGTTAATGGAACAAGTGGATACTGATCTCCTGCCAAGGACCTGGCAACGTGCCCGGCACCCAGGAAGACTATGCAGACCTGTAGCGTTTCGCTGTCAGGGAGCCTGGGGTCTAGACGGGGAGACAGGTGTGCTCGTGAATGACCATGGTAACAATAAACAGGTAACACAGAACGCAAAAGTGTGAGTCTGCAGAGAAGAGAAACGCCAGTTTGGACTGGAGAGATTACAGGAAGGTGTCACAGAATCAAGGCATCGAAGCTAGGTTCAATGAGATTAAATAAAATACTGAGGGGCACAGAGCAGGTATGTTCGGAGCACAGAGTGGCCAAGGCTGAGGGAACAAAGAGCAGGCTCGGCATTTTTGAGGATCTTTTTGTATTTTGTTATTCTCCCACCTCCTCTGCCCTGCGGGGGTGTGAACCGACCATCTCCTTTTTTCTTTATCATCATTTTTTGTTTTCTACTTAATGTGTAAAGTTACTTAAAATATTCACTGTGTCCTGGCATTACACTCTGAGTTTTTCCTAAGATGAAATCAAAATTCACCAGTCTCGAAGGTTCTGACCTTCAGGAACTTGATGGAAGTCTGACATGTTTCCCTTGGCAGAGGCTCGGGTTTCTTCCCGTGCCAACAATAAGAGAATAAGATAATGTTGGTTTCAGATCTTGATTCTCCAGAAAAATGCCTCCGGCGTTGCACTTTCTGTAACATAATGGAGCGAACGGGACAGTTCCAAGAATTGTGTGCCAGGGTCCTCAGGGGACGCAGAGCTGGCTTATAATTATTGAGGACAAGCGTTCAAAGGCCCCATTACTCAGCACCTAGCCCTCCCCCTCGCCCCCCAGGAAAACAAAACGGCATGTAACAAAAGTGGCCGAGAAAATCCCCTTTGAAAGGGCTGCTCATGCCAGGAGAAAACAACAAGTTAAAGAGAATTCTTTCCCATGGGCGCTCACCCTGCACACGCAGGATGGCTGTGCAAAAATGCTCACTTCCTGAGCTGTTTCCAGAAACAGGGGGTGGGGGGCAAGTTCGGGGGGAGAGGGGGCATTCAGGTCAGCCTCTTGGTCCCTTTGTGTAAGTGTCTCTGAAGGGGAAAGGCCCTAGATTCACCTGCAGCCTCCTATCTCCACGGCCACCCTTGACCTCTGGGAGCCCAAGGAGTCTCCCGTGGCCTCCAGCTCCTCAGAACGGGGGGCACCCAGATCCCCCAGATCCCTGAGTTTGGACAGCCTCTCTTTTCCAGTTGCCCCCTCCCCCCGTTTGAAGTCCTCTGTCACCCACAGCACCAGGAGCCAGTGGCGTGGGGACTCACACATTCTGCCAGTGCCTGGGGGGTGTGGCATGCAGAGGGGGCATAACCAGGCTTTGCTGGACGAATGCATGATCAGAGAGGGAGGGGTTGAGGGCAGGAGGCACTGCCTGGGCCCCCAGGACAGGCCGACAACTGCCCTCCGCAACCCTTCAGCCAAGACATGCCTTCCTGGTACCTGAAATGGAACGAATGACTACAGCTGCTGGGAGCCCTTCCGCCCTTGGTGCACAGACAGCTTCCAGGCCAGGACAAGATCTCCCGAGGCCCGAGGCCATCTCTGCCTGGGAGGACAGGACAGAAGTAAACCCTTTCGAAGCAAAGTCAGAGTGCTCTGACCAGGGTGGAGCGGGGCTGGGCAGCACGGAGACAAAGCAGGTGTGCGCCGCCCGGTCAGGTGGTGAGTCCGTTCATCCGTGCATGCACGCGTTCTTGCAGATCCGACTTACTGAGCAGCTACTATGGGCTGGGCTCTCAGGTCACTGCCTGCGGACTCTCCTTCTACAGCCTGGGGGTGGCGGGCGTTCCACAGGGCAGGCTTAGCAGGGGCTAGGGGGCCTATGCGTCCCCCCACAAGGCACTGGTCACTGAGGCAAACTGACCCTGTGACCTTAGCCAGCAACGCCCCTCCCCTCCCTCGTGACGGATCTCACTAATTCCTCCAGCAGAGCCCCAATGCTCGGGCTTTGCGCTGCAGGGGAATCACTGATAGACTCAACATCACACTCATCTGACCCGCAGCGACCTTCCCAGGGCCATGACCCCAGCAATACCTGGCCCGAGGAGCAGGGGTCTCCTGGAGACAGATGCCCCCCCCCCCCCAGCAAGGGGCCCATACATCAGCCCAGAAAGAGCTGCCCCCTTTGCATATTCCATGCCAACCTGGAAGCGGCCGGGGCTGGATGCCGAAGGGAAATTGGATCCTTTTGAAACGCAGTAGAGATAGCGCAGCAAGGAGAAGGCCAGCCTTCTAGGCTTCAGAAGGTGCACAGGCGGCAGGCACACGCGGCACATGGGGCCACCCTCCTGGCTTCAGCAGCCTTGAGGATGGAGACCGGCAGCAGGGGCCACACACGCGGACGGTCACATGCCGCCAAACGTGCCACGGTGACAACAGGGCCTGGGAGGGCCGGCAGACACATGCTGTCCTTGCCGTGAACCCGGGGCTCCAGGTCACGCGGAGGGAGCCCCTCGGGCGCCCTGGAGGACCTCCTGAGGTCAGGCTGTGTTAGGGAGTCTGAGGTCCCTCCTCTGCATGGGGCACAGGGTGCCCCGGCCCACAGGGTGGGGAGCCCCTCCGCGGGGCTCTGTAGGGGGGTGGGTGGATGGATGGGAAGAGCTGATCCCCTGAGGCTGGGGCTGTGGTGGGGAAGCCTGATTTTCGGTGTCCAACAGACCTGGGCTTCATGCAGGCCCCGCCTCCCTTCACTGTATGGCCTTGGCTGACTTCCTCAACCTCTTGGAGCCAGAGCTTACATCCAGAGCCTTCTGGTGCCCTGCTCATGGCCTGGGTCTGGACCTACTGATGGGCTCTGGCAGGAGGCACCAGGGGCGGGAGTGAGAGCTGGGGCTTGGAGGTACAGAGTGGGGGTCAGTTCCTTTGACTTTGAGGGTGTCATTGAACTTCTCCAGGCTCCCTCTTCCCCTCTGTACAACAGCAAGACCGCAGTGCTTCCTAGAACTGGCCTTAGAGTGCACGTGCTCAGTCGCTTCAGCTGTGTCTGACTGTGACGACCACGGACGGTAGCCCACCAGGCTCCTATGTCAATGGGGTTATCCTGGAAAGAGTACTGGAGTGGGTAGACATTCCATTCTCCAGAAGGCCTTCCCATACTGGAGTGGGTGGCCATTTCCTCCACCAGAGGATCTTCCCAACCCAGGAATCAAACTGGTGCCTCTTACAGCTCCTGCATCAACAGGCGGGTTCTTTACCACCAGTGCCACCTGGGAAGACTTAGAGGGACATAGGCAAAGCTCACAGCATGCCCAGCACCTAGAATAAAAACCTTGTGCCCCCCGAAGAATTATCAGCGTCTCCCTATGGCACTCACCTCCCTTTACCACATCTGTAAAATGAGGTGATAATTTCATGCTTTTCAAAATGCTGGGAGGATGCTGGGCAGCACCCTTGAGAAGCACCGGCTTCACATATGGGAAATGCTCCACAAGTGGCAATTTCCTCTTCCTCCTCTTAATTGCCCTTAATTGCCTTAATTTTTAATGATCCTGAACAGCCAAGCAGTTCTGGGAGGTCCTTGCCGGAGCCAAAGAACGAGGATAGTCAGCAGAGGCATGCCTAGGCCTAAGACATCCCAGTCTTCAAGCTGGAAGGTGCATTCCTGCCTCATTCCCAGGGACTCTGCAAATAGGTTCATTAGGTGAATTTTGTTCTTAAAAGGTGTGGAGGAAATACTCCATCGTGTACTCAAGATTTCTTCTCCCCTACCAATAGAACTCAGCAAAAGACTATGATGCCCAGGCTCTCTTGCAGCTATAGGTGGTCATGTGAAGTCATTCTGACCAATGAGATGTGAGCTGGAGTTGTTGCTGGGAAACCAATTTCCTGGATCCTGCTTCCTCCCTTCCTGCTTAACAGGCAGAGGACGGGGTGCAGCCCTGCTGTTTTCATTGAACAGAGTGTCCTATGGCCTTCTTTTATCAGCTTCCATGGGCCTCCTGAAACTGCTTTAATTTTCTTTTTTGCTTTTGCTTTTTAAAATTTATTTATTTTTAATTGAAGGATGGGGTCACCAATAGTTGGACATGACTGAGTGACTGAACTGAACTGAACTGAACTGAAGGGTAATTGCTTTGCAATATTGTCTTGATTTCTACCAAACATCAACACGAATCAGCCATAGGTATGCATATGTCCCCTCCCTCTTAAACTGCCCTCCCACCTCCCACCCTGCTTAATTTTCTTAAATGGTTTTATTTCATTTTTTATTTTTAATCATCCATAATCCATTTTCACCAGATTTCTAAATCTGTCACAAAGTGCTGTGTTTGAACTATAAGTACGGTCACATGTGGTCATGACAGAAGGTACCGCACTTTAAACCTTGAGTTGAAATCCAATACACCTACAGAAAAGTGAAGAAATCCTGTGTGTACAGCAGATGACTTTTTACCGGCTGAACACACCTGGGTAACCAGCACCCAGATCAAAAAGCAGACATGAGTGGCCCCCAGAAAACCTCCATCCTCTGTCACTCTCCCCCAAGGGGTAACCCATATCCTGCGGCCTAGCAGCAGGGATTAGCTCTGCCTGCCTTTATGCGCGTCTGCAAATGGAATCACAGTGTGTGTGCTTTGGCTTCTGGCCACCTTTGTTCAACACCATCTAGGTGGGATTCACTTATTCTCGTCACTGTGTGAGATTTCACCATATCTTCATTTGTAACAGCCGCCCAGTATTCTAACACCTGGGTGCACCATGCTGTATTTAACTGGTCCTCCTTTAACTAACCTGAGGGTTTCTGTTTGGGGGCGATCGCAAGCAATGCTGATCACATTGCTGAACAATACACTCCTTAACACATCAGTTCAACTCAGTTCAGTCGCTCAGTCATGTCCGACTCTCTGCGACCCCATGAATTGCAGCAGGCCAGGCCTCCCTGTCCATCACCAACTCCCGGAATTACTCAAACTCATGCCCATCGAGTCGGTGATGCCATCCAGCCATCTCATCCTCGGTCGTCCCCTTCTCCTACTGCCCCCAACCCCTCCCAGCATCAGAGTCTTTTCCAATGAGTTAACTCTTCGCATGAGGTGGCCAAAGTATTGGAGTTTCAGCTTTAGCATCAGTCCTTCCAAAGAAATCCCAGGGCTGATCTCTTTAGAATGGATTGGTTGGATCTCCTTGCAGTCCAAGGGACTCTCAAGAGTCTTCTCCAACACTGCAGTTCAAAAGCATCAATTCTTCAGCGCTCAGCTTTCTTCGTAGTCCAACTTTCACATACATACATGACCACTGGAAAAACAATAGCCTTGACTAGATGGACCTTTGTTGCCAAAGTAATGTCTCTGCTTTTGAATATCCTATCTAGTTTGGTCATAACTTTCCTTCCAAGGAGTAAGCATCTTTTATCTTCATGGCTGCAGTTACCATCTGCAGTGATTTTGGAGCCCAAAATATAAAGTCTCACACTGTTTCCACTGTTTCCCCATCTATTTCCCATGAAGTGATGGGACCAGATGCCATGATCTTCATTTTCTGAATGTTGAGCTTTAAGCCAACTTTTTCACTCTCCTCTTTCACTTTCATCAAGAGGCTTTTTAGTTCCTCTTCACTTTCTGCCATAAGGGTGGTGTCATCTGCATATCTGAGGTTATTGATATTTCTCCCGGCAATCTTGATTCCAGCTTGTGCTTCTTCTAGCCCAGCGTTTCTCAGGATGTACTCTGCATATAAGTTAAATAAGCAGGGTGACAATATACAGCCTTGACGTACTCCTTTTCCTATTTGGAACCAGTCTGTTGTTCCATGTCCAGTTCTAACTGTTGCTTCCTGACTTGCATATAGGTTTCTCAAGAGGCAGGTCAAGTGGTCTGGTATTTCGATCTCTCTCAGAATTTTCCACAGTTGATTGTGATCCACACAGTCAAAGGCTTTGGCATAGTCAATAAAGCAGAAATAGATGTCTTTATGGAACTCTCTTGCTTTTTCCATGATCCAGCGGATGCTGGCAATTTGATCTCTGGTTCCTCTGCCTTTTCTAAAACCAGCTTGAACATCAGGGGGTTCATGGTTCACGTATTGCTGAAGTCTGGCTTGGATAATTTTGAGCATTACTTTACTAGCATGTGAGATGAGTGCAATTGTGCAGTAGTTTGAGCATTCTTTGGCATTGCCTTTCTTTGGGATTGGAATGAAAACTGATATTTTCCAGTCCTGTGGCCACTGCTGAGTTTTCCAAATTTGCTGGCATATTGAGTGCAGCACATTCACAGCATCATCTTTCAGGATTTGAAACAGCTCAACTGGAATTCCATCACCTCCACTAGCTTTGTTCGTATTGATGCTTTCTAAGGCCCACTTGACTTCACATTCCAAGATGTCTGGCTCTAGATTAGTGATCACATCATCATGATTATCTGGGTCATGAAGATCTTTTTTGTACAGTTCTTCCATGTATTCTTGCCACCTCTTCTTAATATCTTCTGCTTCTGTTAGGTCCATACCATTTCTGTCCTTTATCGAGCCCATCTTTGCATGAAATGTTCCCTTGGTATCTCTAATTTTCTTGAAGAGATCTCTAGTCTTTCCCATTCTGTTGTTTTCCTCTATTTCTTTGCATTGATCGCTGAGGAAGGCTTTCTTATCTCTCCTTGCTATTCTTTGGAACTCTGCATTCAGATGCTTATATCTTTCCTTTTCTCCTTTGCTTTTCACTTCTCTTCTTTTCACAGCTATTTGTAAGGCCTCCCCAGACAGCCATTTTGCTTTTTTGCATTTCTTTTCCATGGGGATGGTCTTGATCCCTGTCTCCTGTACAATGTCATGAACCTCCGTCTATAGTGCATCAGACACTCTATCTATCAGATCTAGTCCCTTAAATCTATTTCTCACTTCCACTGTATAATCATAAGTGATTTGATTTAGGTCATACCTGAATGGTCTAGTGGTTTTCCCTACTTTCTTCAATTTGAGTCTGAATTTGGCAAGAAGGAGTTCATGATCTGAGCCACAGTCAGTTCCCAGTCTTGTTTTTGCTGACTGTTTAGAGCTTCTCCATCTTTGGCTGCAAAGAATATAATCAATCTGATTTCAGTGTTGGCCATCCTGCACACATACTTTGGTGCAGTTTCAAGCACAGTATCTCAAGGTGAATTCCTAGCTCATCGTTTGATCTACCTATTTCTGAACTGCTCGGCTGATTAACGAATCATCTAGTTCCCTTTATAATGAAGAGAATCTGATAAAATACATTCAAATGAACAGAACACCCAGTGTCAGAGTGGGACCACTACCTCACTCGGCCTCCTGCCTCTATGAAGCCCCCCGTCCTCCCCCTGGGCTGAGGCAGCCTTGCAGCTCGCAGCCCTTCTGTGGCACATCCCTCCCACGTCTGGAAATGATTCGACAGCCTCATGAAATTTATAGGCTCTGAGCATCCATTAGCTGATCTAATCATTTTCAGAGACCTGAAAGTCAAAGTTACCTGTGGTTCTGCCAAAACTTCACTTGTCGGAAGCTGGAATGGGGGAAGATTGCTTCCCCCGTGGTCCCTGTCTCAGAGAGAATGGAGAAAAGGGTCTGGCCAGACCCATTTTCATTAAAGAAAGAGAATCCAGGAGGCCTGAGGGAGCTAATAAACGAGGTAGTAAGAGGCGCTGTTAAGTGAAAAGAAGCAAGGTTGGGTTAAGGCAGGGTGCACTCTATATTCTGTGCGGCGACTGGGGGGAAGATGAGTCATTGACACACATGTGAAAACAAAGCCTGCCCCCGCTGGTGCGCTCCCTGTGCGTAGGAAAGGAGCTCTGTCGCCGCAGAGGCGTGGTGTGGGGTGGAGGGGGATGAAAGGGGCCAGACTTGGATTTCGCATGTTATCCCTTTCTGTACTGTCTCAGTCTTCCAGTCATGGGCACTGTGCTATTTTTTCTGTTACGGTGTAACAATGTACCGTAAACTCACACATTCACATTTCACTGTTCCCAGGGTCGAGAGTCTGGGTGCAGCCTCACCGGGCTCTCTGGAGGCTGCTATCGGGGGCCGGCCAGGCTGCACCCTCATCAGAGGCTCCACGAGGGCAAGATTTGCCTCTGAATTCCCCCAGGTTTCTGACAGAATTCTTCTTCTTGGGGCTGTGGAGCTCATGGTGGCTTGCATCTCAGGGGCCAGCGGGAGAGTCTTTGACATCCAGGAGGGTGCCTCTGTCTCTCTTTTATGGGCTCTCACCTGATTACACGAGGCCCACTCAAAAGAACTACCTCTTTAACCACCTAGAAATAGCTGACTAAGGAAGGACTTTGGCTACATCTGCAAAACCCTTTCAGCTTTGCCATCTTCTGTGGGTTAGAAGCAGGTTACAGGTTTGCCTACAGTCAAGAGTAGAGAACCACAGAGAGGTGTGAGTGTGGGGTGGGGTGGGGCGGGGAGGTCGGCGAGCCGTGTGGATTCTGCCCGCCTCCCACGGGCAGAACACTGACTTGAGGAGCGTTAACAGGAGTTATCCGAGGAAATGGTCCATTGCTCACGCTTGGTTTTCTCTGTTTTCCTGTACATTTAGAAACGACACCTGCCCTTTTTGAAGCAGTACTTTGTAATGCTCATCTCCACTTCCTCTTGTTAGTTTCTGTGCGTGCACCCTGTCACACCGCTCCATGCCTGCCTCGTGCTTACACGGTCACACACAACCATATAGAGCTAGGTAGAGGTTTCGCTCCCACACTTTTTACCCCAACACGATGGAACCTTAAATATCACCTTGCAGGCTGGGCTGTTTCTCTCCTCCTGCGGACACCTCCCTGATGCTTTTCCACCTCTCCCTGGTACCCTGCAGCACCTTCCAGGGAGGGATGCTCCACTCGTATCCAGGTTGCTTGGTTTATCAGTCGATTTTCTTGCTTGCACTCCATATGACGCTGTGACAGACATTCTTGTAAATGTGACCGCACACGCTGGCGCTTTTCTTTCTGCAGGATGGATGTTCTGAGGAGAGATCTGTCGCCACTTAGGTGTATGTGTTGCACGTGGCTGTCTTCAAGGTCGTGGCAACCTGCAGTCCCCGGGCCCTGACGAACACGCCCTCTGCCCCCTTGCTCTCCTGATTAAACAATTTGCCAGACCTGAATTCAGATCCTGGTTTCCCCAGTTCCTTCTGTGTCATCTGGGATAAACTGCTTAAACACCTCTGGGCCTCAGTTTCCCCATCTGTGAAAGGAGAATAAGGATGGAACCCACTTCACAGGAAGGACTTGGGGATCAAATGTGTGCACACAAGGGCCCTGCACATGCTGTGATTCAGTTCACGGCAGCCACTCAGAGAAGCAAAAGCCGGCCTCCCAGGATCAACCCAAATCAGTGCTCCTCATCACCCTTTGCCTCCCCCGAGAGTCTTCTGTTCAAGCCTGAGTGGAAATGGGTTGTGAATACTAAACCTGCATCCTCCAGAAGCCAGGCCTCCCAAAGTGACAGGGAAAGCAGAATCATTAGCGTAACCATTGTCCCTGTCACCTCTTTGTCATGATGACCCCCACTTACTGAGCACTTGTATTTGTTATGAAGTTTCTCTGCAGGAAGATTACTCTGAAGGGTGTCTCCCTTCCTAGACACGAATCAGACATGCTTTTGGCTTTTAGTGGCAGAAACCCAATCCAAGGCAGTTTGTACAAGGAAAACATACTGTCTCCCAGGAAAATTAGTTTGGAGGCTCAGAGGCTCCAGGGTTGGTTAATCCAGTGTCATCAACAAGAACCCATGTCCTTCCTTCTTGCTGCTTGTCCGTCCTCAGCAAATCAGCCTCTTCCTCACTATCACAAAATGGTTGCCACAGCTCCAGCTGTCACTTACAGATGTCCCAGTATCCGATGGGGAAAAACAAGCTGTTTCTTCTTTGTGTCTCTTTCTAAGAGCATGGCAGCCTAGAGGAGATCTGCACACTTTCTACCCAAGTGCCCCTCTCCCATCTAGAGCCAGACGGATGTGCTCAAGGAGTGAATGAATCCTACCCCCAACACTTACTACATGGCAGGGGGTGAACCACTTCACCTCTCTGTAACCCAGCTTAGTCATCTATAAAAGCTGATAAAGTAGTATCTGTTTCAGAAAGCTATTGTGCAGATTCCATGAATCACAAATGCCAGTCACGCGTACTTGAAGAGCCTGACCATTACTGTTGCCCTTGTTGTCACTGTTACTATTGTGGGTCTGGGGCAAGTCTGGCTTAATAAATACTTGAACTGCTGAGTGACTGACGGGAGGGACCTGTCACGTCGGCAGGCCGCGGGGAAGGGGAAGAGGTGTGGGAGAAGCAGGGGCTGACAAGCGGCCAGCACAGGGCCACCCAGCACGCCTGGATTCGGCGTTCGGACTGACTGGTCCCATCCTGCAGGAAGACTCTGCGCCTGTGGGGGCCCAGCCGGCTGCCCCCAGACCGTCCTGGCCTTTTGTTTTTATCTGGCCTGCCCGCCAGCCCTCGGGCTGACACTCCGTGTCATTACTCTGCTTCAGACACTCAGGTACCAGCTCATTTGTCAATCAGCACGAGCGTTTCAATTGTCAAAGACGCTGCCATCTGTGTGCAGGCGCGGCCGGCTTCGCAGCCGGGAAGGCCCCCAGCTGCTCCACGTGGAGCCGGGGAGGACGGCCCTGGGAGAGGCTGATATGGGGGTTTCGCCCAGCCCAAGGGGGACAAAGCGCCCCCTGGGCCAGGCTGGAGACACACCCCAAAGGGATCTGAGGATGCAGAGTCCCCTGGAACCGTGGCCCAGGCCCCAACAGGTGACTGGATCCTCATGTCCCTTCTCCAGCTGAGCAACTCTGGACAAGCTACTCACCCTCTCTGAGCTTCCATCTCCTGAAAAAATGAGTGTGTCCAGCCTTTGATTCTACAACCAGTTCCCAGCATGAACAGAGCAGCCCAGGGAGGCAGGAAGGACACTCATGATGCTCTGGATGGGGAGATGGGATCCCAGAGCAGCCCTGGCCCTAGGAAGCCACTCTGTGTGCTTGAGCCTCTATTTCCTGCCCCCCAAAATCAGAAAGAGGGGGCATTTCAACACGTCTGCCTTCTTACTCAATATTCTTCACACTGTGGGTCTCTAGTGGGTCATGAAATCAATGCAGCGGGCAGAATCTAGCACTTTTTTAAAACAAATGAAACAGTATTGAATAGAATGAAATATGAAAGGCTATATAAGGCCAGGCCTGTTTGGAAAGCTTTGCTGTGCTTCTCTGCACCTGCAGAAACCGGGTCAGGGTGTGAACTCAAGTCCACTCTGTGGGCACGATCGAGCGGGTTGGAGAGTCACCACCAGCCACACACACGTTCTCAGGATTGCCTGTCACTTGAGCGCTATTCCCAGCACGGGCCCCATGCCCGGCCCTGGGAGGAGAGGAGGTGAGGGGGTGCTTATGCTGAGCCCACGGTCCCACCCTCTCAACCGATCATCAGAAAAGAAGGGCACAAATCACCGTCCTGAAGGCGTGATCATGACACTGAGGAGCACCTGTGAACAGGTGAGGGCAGTGATGTGGCTTTCCCACTGAGGCTGGGGGGTGGGGGGGGGGAGGAAGAACTGTGAGGGCTGGAAGCAGCTCCAGGTGAAGCTGAGAGACCCTCTGAAATGACGCGTGTCCAGGTCCTCACCCTCGTGGCCACCCCTGCAAGACTCGACGGCCAGAGCTAGAAGCCCCCGGGGCGCCTGCTGCCATCGCTCCTTGTTTTTCTTATCTGCTGGCCCCGTGGTCCTGGGCAAGCGAACAGAGCTGAGGCCTAGGTCTGTCCAGCACTTGCATCCCCGGGGAAGGGAGGTGGATATTCCTAATTTTCCTCGTCCCAAGTCACTGGATGAGACAGGTTAGCGGGATGGGACCGGAGATGAGTAGGGTGACCCGAGGGTGGGTGGAGGGTCCCCACACACAGCCTGAGGAGGGTCTCCCCGGGAGGCAGGGGCCGCGAGGGCTTGCCTCTGCTCCCGCTGCTCGCGCTCTGCTGCCACACCGTAACTGCAGATGGCTGAGCCTCCGGGAGGGGAGCGCAGGGAACAGGCCACCCCCAGCCCGGGTTCAACCCTGCTCCAGCACCCACATCTCCCTCTTCCCCAGAAAGGAGCCTGAGACTCCTGTGGCTGGTTCTGCAGCACTGCCAGCTTCCTGTCATTGCCCCTTAGAAGAGGAGAAAACTCCCGTTGTTTTAGGATTAAGTAATCAGCATGTCATTTATTTCTCCAAACCACAAGTGCAGGGCCTGCTGGAGATCTGGCATTGGGAAAGCACCAGGCCTACGAATGAGCCCAGCTTCCCTCCCCAAGGAAGGTGCAGCGGGTCCCGCCAGCCGGGGCCCACATCCCGACTTGGCTGCAGCCAGAATCCGGGAGGGGACAGGAAGGGCCGGCCTCTGAGACCCTCTGAGGACCACCCCACCTCTCTGAACTCGACTGTCCCCTCCGCAAAGTACAGCAGCAACCGCAGCACGGCAGACGCTGTGCGACAGCGCCCTGCCAGCAGGCCTGCTCCGGCCGCCGCCCTAGGTTACTGCATTTCGTCTCCAACAGTGGCACCTGAAAGGCAGGTGCCTCTTGTCATCTTGTTTCTGCCCATTTTACCAACAGCAACCAAAGCTCAGAGGCGTTAAGGAGCTTGCCCAAGGTCACGTAGCCAGGATGGAGCGGCCCTGACCCCAAAACCCAACTTCTCATGACCTTCACCTTGTCCAGCAGCCCTTAAGGAAGATGAAGCGGAGGTTGTGACAATACCTGTTTGCTTTTCATTTCAATCCTTCATTTCGTTAATCAAGAGGTGGTTTTACCGCCAAAGCCATTTTTAAGCGCACAGTTCAACGGCTTTCAGTGTATTCACACGTACGTGCAGCCGTCACCACGGTCAATGTCAACACGTGCATCGGCATTCGGGGGGGGAGGGGTGCTTCCCTGGTGGTCTGGGGGTGAGACTCCCAACGCAGGCCTGGGTTCCATCCCTGGTCAGGGAACTGGGTCCCACATGCTGCTACTAGGAGTTCACAAGCTGCAACTAAAGATCAACTAAAGAAAGATCAGAGGTGCCACACGCCGCAACCAAGACTCGTTGCAGCCAAATAAATAAACAAATATTTAAAGAAACAAACAAAACAGAATGGCCGTGGCTCCGGTGATCATAGGTTCCAGCTGTCTGACCCCCGAGCCAATGCCACGTGTTCTAGGTTTTTTCTTGGAGCATGGATTTCTGTATTAGTCCGGACAGGCTAGACATTGTCGCTGTGCGAACAAAGGAAGCCCCGGGCCTGCAGCGTCAGTTCTCCTGAGCATCCTCCGACAGGTTCAGGACTTTCCTCACCTCATGGTCCTGAAACTGCTGGTTGCTCTGTGCAGCCCCTCATCGCATCCCCAGGACAGCATCCTATGAGGACAGGACATGGCATGACCCTGCTGTATCCCCAGGGGCTAATGCAACCCGGCTCGAAGGATCCACCCCATAAAGACTTGCTGAAAGTGCAGAAGGGGTGGGGGATGCAAGGGATGAATGGCCAATTAATGCTCGATGGAAGGAACAGCGACCGACTGAAGGAACGGGAGAGGGGAGAGAGGATGGGGGAGGGGGAGGTGGCAGCTCCACATTCTGAGCAGATTATGCTGGTGACCCAGGAGCTATTTTCCTAACTTCACAGAACCTAATAGAAACTGCACAGGGCCCAAAGTCAGAGTGACTTTAAGGTCAAGTTTCACTGCTTTTGGCACTGGCCATGCTGATTAGCTCATGCTCAGACTGGCGGCCACAAGTGTGTGTGATGAAGGAGGAATGAGGAAGCAGTTATCATTTGGTAGCAAAAAAAAAAAAGTTTCAAAACTGAGGCTCCAAGAGGGGGATGTGATAATGGGGGGTGGCGGGGGGGGGATGATGGAGCCTCTCCCCTAGTGAATTGCCATGGATATATAAAGAGAGAGAGACTCGGTATTAAAAGTTTCTTTTAAGGCAAGCCTGGCAAGTTTTAAAATATTATAAAATGAACATGCTTATTTCTGGGCTAGGAGTGAACACTGTTTAGAAGAGGCTCCAGACTGAGTGGGTAGGAGCCGGTGGCAGCCTGTGGCTCTGCTCTGGGGTCACTGTCCCCGTGGACGGAGCTGGGACAGGGGAGGTGCTTGATGCTGTGAGAGAGACAGCAGGAGGGAGGGACCGTGAGGTCCTCAGGGTGACACTCTTCTTTGTGCTCAAGTGCTCTCTGCAGGACCCCCTTACGGGCTTGGATGCCCCTCCACAGTGGAGAACTCTCTGCAGCACAGGAAGGCGTTGTTGGACAGTTCTGTTAGGCTAAGGGAGGGGCCATCACCATCCCCAGGCGTCCTGTCTCATCCAGTCCCTCCCTCAGCCCCTTCTTATGTGAAGCTTTTGTAAACGGACTCTGGGGCTCACAGTGGGGACCCAAATCCAAGCCCAGGTGGGTCCTAGCTCCAAAGTTGGGCCCTCCTGTGACCCCACACCTCCCCGACAGCAAAGCTGCATCATCACAGGTAAGGAGCCTTGTCCCCTTTAAGAATATAGACATACTCAGTCTGGGGGCGGGGGCCCTGGAGTGAGGGTCCACCCCTCCCCATCCCCCATGTCCTCTCCCAGACTGACCCCTCTATCAGGCAATGACATCAGCTGCGGGCGAGGTGTTCTCAGTCTGAGTCTGGCCCGAAATGCCATCTCCAGGTTAGAATAGTTTTTGCCAAAGCTGGAATTGGGTTTTTATTTGGCTTTGTTTGAGGACACTGGAGGAGGGGGGGTCCTTTAGAAACATCGGATTCTCCAAAAGCTATAGGAGGGAGAGTTTCATTTCCCGACAGTGCCGGGAAAGGATGATTTCACTGAGCATCGCTTCACAGCTCATCACCAGAGAAGGACCTGGATAGGGCACCTGGGTGCCCACGCCTGGGTGGGCGTGGCCTGAGCTCGGAAAAGCAGCTCCTTCCTTCATCTTCACAAGGACCCTGAGTCCCCTGTGCTAGCACCGTTTTAGTGAGGAGACTGAAACTTAGAACACGCTACTGAATCTCCAAAGTGGGGCAATCAAAGATGCCAGCAAGGCCTCGCACGCGATGAATAAGAATCTGTCGGCCAAACTTGAATGAACAACAAAGTCCAAACCGAACTCAAAACAGGAACAAACAAACTGGCCAGAAAAGATAGGATGTGGGATGTTAATTAATTACGATTGTAGTGTTATCTCGTATTTTACATGACATCATGGAGCTTCTATAATTTTTTTAGGAAACTTCCTTTGGATCCCCAATAAATAACAACAAATTAACAAGCATACATGCACACACACATACACACACACACACACACACACACACCCTTCTTGACACACACTTGGCTGAACTCATTGCTCCAGGCACCACACAGACTCTGAAACATCCTTTCTGCACCAGCACTGACCCAGGAATTGAAACAGGACATTGAACCTCATTAACAAGTGTGGACCTGCAGTGTCTCTACTGAAAAAAATCTGTCCACTTACCAGGAGATGGCATTTCCTCAAGGGACGTGAGCATCATGCTGCAGGCGTGACTGAGTGCAAGGGAGAATCCAGGCTCAGCGCCCCACCCCTCTGCCCCAGAATCTCCTCAGTGACGGGATCAGCATCCTACAGCTGACACAACAAATGGCCACACCCTGGGGGCTAAAACAAAAGGAGCCTCTTCTCCCACACTCTGGAGGCCAGAAGTCCAAACCCAAGGTGTCCCCAGGGTCACGACTCCAGGGGAGGGTCCGTCCTGGGTCTTCCAGCTTCTGGAGGCCCCAGGCAGCCGCTGGCTGTGGCCCCACCACTCTGACAGCTGCCTCTGTTATCCACGGCCTCCACCTGGCCTGTGCTCTCCTCTCCCACCTCCCACAAGCACACGTGTCCTGGGATTCAGGGTCCATACTAAGTCCAGGGTGACCTCGTCTCCATATCCTTAATCAATTACACCTCTGAAGACCCCACTTCCAAACCAGGTTGTCTCACAAGTTCCGGGGGCCAGGATGTGGACATGGTTTTTAGGGGACACAAGCCAACCCACGGCTGTGACCACAGCCAGATCAGACCCTCCAGGCAGCTGAGGTCGCCATAAGAGTGAGTCCTGTGGACCATGAGCTCATCCTGCTGGCATCAGGAGGCTCACCATGGACACCCAAGAGTTCCTGGAGGAGCACATAGACGAGTGGATGAGGGCAGGCGAGGCTGCCCAAGCCTGGCAGAGCCTGGGATGACGACTCGCCCCCGACGCTTGCATCCTTGACGCCCTGCTCTGCTGTAACAGCGCCGGTCCAGCTAGTGCCCACTGTGAGGCTCAGCATCCTCGAGGGGCCAGCAGGTCCCAGAGGTGCTAATAGAAGAGGTAGCCTGGGCATCAGCAGTCCTACCTGCTTACCTGCCAGGTGAGAAGACTGAAGCCGAACAGGGCATGGATCTGCCCCAGTCACCTAGGTCAGCAGCCAGGTAGGGTCTAGAGTCCCTGCCCCTCCCAGGGAAGCCCCCTCCTCCTCCGCTTCCTCTCCTCCTCAGTAAGGACCGCTCCCGTGAACTCAGCCCGTCCGCCAGGCACCGGCCTCAGCATCTCACGCCAGTCTCCTGTTTTACTTCCCCAGAAGCCAGAGCTTCCCCCACTGTCCTCACTCCAACTTCACAGGCTGAGGTTCCCAGGGGTGAAATACCTTCCCAAGGGTCTCACTTCTCCAGGCAAAAAGTGAAGCCAAGGCTCTAATTTAACTTGTCCTGATCTCCAAGCCAGGGGTGCCTGTGACCACAGCCAGATCATGTTCACACCACCGCCACCGAAAGCAGGAGACAGCTCATAAGAACACATAAAGATTCACTGGAACACAACCACGGCCACTGCTAGCGGGATCACCTGGGGCTGTTAGCCTGCAGCAATGGCACACCTGAGCGAAACAGAGTACAATCTGCAAAGCCTAAAATATTTACTACCTGCTCCCTTACAAAGATGCCTGCTGACAGTCCATACTGCTCACCCTCTATCACACCGTATTATATTGTACTTTCACATGTTTTATTGATTGTATTAGATTGTACCACAGTCCTGGCAAAGGCTGCTGCTGCTGCTGCTGCTGCTAAGTCGCTTCGGTCGTGTCTGGCTACCACCCAACAAAGATTCAAGAGCTTTGCATGTCTGATTTCTTGGTCTGTTTGTATTTGATTCTCACATGAAACCCACCAATGATGAACTTACAAGGAACTAAGTGTCCCCTGAAATGATGGCCTTCCCCTTGGTGACCCTGTTCTCACAGGTACATTCCCCAAATGGATAATCCCCAATGTGGCCAACTTAGAAGAAGAAAAAACAAGATGAAAAAGTCCAGGAAGCCGAACTGCTCACATTCGAACCAGAAGGTCCATTCAAGCTGATGTTCTATATGTCGGGAACTTTATGCCAAACGGTGACTCTCCTACATCAATAACGCATCACCCCGTCCCTGGCAGGAAGTGACATTACAAAAGCCGGAAAGGACATCAGACACGCTGGCTTGGCAGCCACAGGCACATGTGAAGCTGCCTTCAGAGTTCAAAGGAAGGGCTGCGAGGTGGGGCCACCGCAGGGCAGCATCACCCGTAACGTTTCTACTTCGTGGGACGGGGCACGGCGACAGCCTGCTTTGACCCAGCCACCAGCTTCCTGACGTCCACGCCGAGCCGGTAGGCGGCTGCAGGGCTGGGTTTGGGTGGGTTGTGTGGCTCCTGGGTGTTTACCTGCTCCCACACGTGCCACCTAGCTCACCGGGCTCCACGCCCAACAGCCTCTACAGCTGTGGTCTGTGTGGACCATCACTGTTGCCAGGGCTGGTCCACACTCTGAGGCCAGCTGGTTGGGAGCCCTTTCACTGTGCTCTGCACAATGCTGAGTGTGTAGCCTGGCAAGGTTGGAGTGGTCATGGCTCCCCCTTTACGATGGGGAAACAGGTCAAGATTACCCATCGCGGCAGCATTCAGACCCAGAGGTTTCATCCCTCGTAACCACCAGGCTCACTCTCTCAACCCGGAAGCCTCCTTGGGAAATGCAGCCAGACAAGCTCAACCAAGGTTAGACCTGAGGGTGTGAGGGGCTCACTTCTCCAGATAAGCCATTGAGCCTCCACATGATAATGAAATCAGCATCAGCTTTCCTGGTGAGACGGGTCAGGGCAATGGGGCAGTAAAAGGAGATAAGACTCCTCTGGCCAAAAAGGTGACTTGGTTTATCCACTTGACTCATTAAACTGCTTGGTGAACTCCTACTCACCCTTCAAAACCCCACTTAAATATCCCTTCCACCATGAAGTCCCCCTGGCCCCGTAAAGAGGACTTATCAACTCTTCTATTGGGCCCATGCAGTGCATGTGCTGTGTAAGCTTCTGTTATACCTTGCTTAAGTTCATCAAGGAAAGGAATTGTGTTTGATGTACCTGGATCACCAACCTGTAGTAAGAGGAACACCAGCAACCAGCGTTGACTGAGCATGTACTAAATACATCATATGCATGAATCCTTCATAGTAACCCTAGGAGGTGGGTGTGGTTATTATCCCCAGTGGTGGGACTCTGAAGCCAAACTAATGGGTTTGGATCCTGGCTCAGCCAGGGATCCTGAGCAAGTCACTCAGCCTCTCTGTACTTGGGGTTCTTATCTGTAAGATGGGAATAATCACAGCCACTACCCAAAGGAAGGTTGAGACCAACCCATGCCAGCTTGCAAGCACTAACTATTAAATTTTAATAAAATTAGAAAGCTGGCCATTACTAAAAATGGCCATTACATGCTCAGTCAATTCTGGACACTTGAAACTAAGTAAACTGTATTAAAAACAAAGGTAATAAATACTCAAAACTAGGACCTCCCTAGTGGTCCAGGGGCTAAGATTGCTCAGTCCCAATTCCGGGGGCCCAGGTTCGATCCCTGGTCAGGGAACTAGATCCCACATGCCGCAACTAAGACTCAGCACAGCCAAATCAGTAAATATAAAGACAAACAAAATCAATACTTCAGACTCACCACTTCCTAATTACTTTACCATATTATTACTATTATCTCTGCTCTTAGGTTCTCTATGTCCCCTGAATCACTAAGGGCACAGTGAGCATCCCTGACTCCATCCATGTTCAATGAGAGCTGGGAATCAGCCACAGTGAGAGCGTTTACAGCATGGCGTTTGGCAGATGCCACAAATCAGGATTTTCTCCCCCCCTCAGGGAGCTGTTGAACGTTTACCAGCCCAGCAGCATAACTGCCTGCAGTGAAGCGTCAGTACCTGTAGCCACTGTCACTGTTACTGATGGACAAGCCACAGAGATGAAATGACCCGCCCTGAGTATGAGGGGCCAGACGCCGTCCCAGACGCCACAGCTCCAGAGCTGCCCCTTCACCAGCGAGAACTCTGGGCACTCTGCAAGCAGAGCAGGCCCAATAAATGCTTGTTGGATGAACAAACAAACATTCAGTTCATGGGTCTCAGATCTGCTGGCCACAAGAGTGCCTGGGGAGCTTTGCTAACACAGCTCCCCACTGCCCTGCCTGCGCTGGGCTCCAACGCCTGCGTCGTCGATGAACGTCCCCACCGCGGTTCTGCTTTCAAGCCCGTCCAAGTCCCCATCGCCAGCCTCCGCCCCAGCCTGCTCTTTGCGCTGGCTTCTGGGCCTGCCCACTGGGCCCATCCTGCCATCCAGCCTGGCGGCGAGCGGCGGCTGTGAGATGAGGAAGCGGGTCGGGGCACAGGACGCCCCCACCCCCCGGTCTGTGCTCAGGCCTGAACCTGGAGGGCTCTGGAAGACCAATGGCTGTTCTCCGCCTCCTCCAGCAGGAAGTGGGGAGCTGAGACGCTGAGAAGGCCATGTTCACGTACACGACAAGACGATGCAGGGTGAGAGGGGCAGGGCGTGGGCCGTTCATGGACTGTGGCCACGCCGCTTCGTAGCTGCGTGAGAAGCAAAGTGGACCACACAGGGCCTTCCCGCCTGCACAGACCAGAAAGCTGTGGCTCAGAGAGGCACTTGCCTGCACTCCTCACTGCTCAGACCTGGAGCCTTGGTGTCCAGGCTGATTCCCCCAAAAGTGGGGGTGAGGAGAAGGGTGGAGGAGATGGAGTTGGGGGTCTCCATACGTCCACGTTTATTCATTACCTTGGCTCCAGCTACTCACTAGCTTTGTGACCCTGGGCAAGTGTCTTGGTTTTTCTGTGCCTTGGGTTGGCTCATCCGAAGAAAACAGAGAACTAATTGGCAGTCCTCTTGTACATTAGCTGCAAATCAATAGATATGGAAACACTTCTTAGCGTGATGCACCGAGTGGGGTTCAATTATGTCAGAAGCAGCAACAGCGGCAGCGGCTGTGTTGATACTGTCTCTACATGGTCTCTCTTGGATGGCTCTCTTCTCTGAAAGGCGGCAGGGATGGGAAGGGGAGGTGTCCTGGGGTGGAAGTCGGGGATGCTGGGTTGGAAATTGCCTCATCCAACCCATAGGTATTCCCTGGGCATACACTCTGCTCTGAAGGTGCTGCTGACTCAGGATTGTGAGGTCATAGCTAAGAGGGTGGGTGCCCCACAGACATCACACAACTGATGGCTTGTGGTCTCCCTCAAGGCCCTACTCTCTCTAAATCTGTCTTCCTGTCTGTAAAATGGATGTGTAAGAAGATCAACCTTATAGAGCTTTTGTGAGTGTGGAATTTTAAAGTGGAATTTTGCCAATAAGATGTGTCAACTGGGGTGGTAGGTCCCAATCCTGACTATACATTAGAATTGTCTGTGGAAGAGAAAGTGTTAGTTGATCAGTCGTGTCAGACTCTTTGTGACCCCGTGGACTGTACCCCACCTGGCTCCTCTGTCCATGGGATTCTCCAGGCAAGAATGCTAGAGTGGGTTGCCGTGCCCTCCTCTAGGGGATCTTGCCGACCCAGGGGTCAAAGCCTGGTCTCCCGCACTGCAGGCAGATTCTTTACCATCTGAGCCACCAGGGAAGCTTCAAAAAATGCCACTGTGCCCCACCCCAGACCAACTGAATTAGGACTGGAATGAAGATAGTGATGGCGGTGGTGATGGGGATGGTGGGCATGGTGGCGGTGATCGCAGATATGAAGACTGCCGATGGTGCCGGTGATGAGAACTACCACCGTTTTCTATTCTGTGTGCCTCAGGGGTTCTCCCAAATCTCCTGGTGGTCGCTTGGCTCACTTTCGTCAGGTTTGTACACCAGTCACCGCCTCCTCCAAGAGGTCCTTATACACCAGCACATCCCCGTCATCGGCAGTGCCTGCTCGCTTTCTGCTTCTTCCCCCATGCGTCTCCAGTTCACATTACATCACACGACTTGTGTCCTTGTTGCCTGCCACCCGCCCACCCCCGCAGGCTGTAAACCCCTGTGGAGTCATGAAGGTCACACCTCAGAGTTATACTGCCCGAGGCATTTCTGCTCCTGGGGCAATAGAAGCCAGCACTGAGGGTCAGCCAACACGTGGCGTGCAGCAGGCTTCAGTGATCAGAGGAGACTTCAGGCCAAGAGATCCGGGCGCTGGGCACTGTAAGGGTTAAGTGCTAGGAGCTGGCCCGTATCATCAGTTCCAGTCTCTAAGCCTCAATGTTCCCCCTCTACCTGGGAATATTCACACCCCGTAAGCTGTGCTGCTCTGGGTGAGGGGAAGCAGACCAAACCGGTGAAGCACAATGCTTGGCGGCCGCCACAGCCCCTGGGGTCCTGGCGGGGCTGGACACCCGGTGGCGGCAGCGTCCACGCGGGCTCAGGCCTCGTTGGGGGAGGTGCAAAGTCTTCTCAGAAGGACAGGACTGGGTAAAAGCCCTGCTCAGCCTTCACCTGCATTACCTAGACCAGGCACCAAACGCACATGGCCTCAGTCTCCGCTCCCATAAAATGGGCTTAAGGAAACCATCTCTTCTGGTTATTGAATGAAATGAGATGTTACAGGAAATCACCTTGGATGGTGATACCTCCTCTGAGGAAATTCTCCCTTAGTCAAACATTAGACTGTAAATTTTGTGGATGGGGCACGAGAAGAGAGGAAAAGAAAAAAACAGAAAGCCTAGGACAAGAAGTAGAGAAAACGTGGACACGCGTGCGCACTCACACGCAGGCCCAACAGAGGGACCCCGTTGGCACATACGCCGGAGGTGGGGGCGACCCCTGAAGCCCTTCCCCTGACAGCCGGTGGCGGCAGTGATGAATTTGTGAAGTTATCTCATTTTCCACTGTTTTAATTAGAGACTTGGGGTCTGAGGCCTCGCAGCTGGCGTCTTTGTGCTGCGTTCTGTGGCCTGACAGAGAAAAATGTCTTCTCCAACTGCAGCCAAGCTCTGCTCCTGACCTGAGCAAGCGAAACTTCTGGGATTCATAAACTTGTGGTCTCCAGGCAGAATGTCGTTTGAACCAGGCCTCCTCCTCGTGGGCCGCCCCCCAACCTCCAGAGGCAAGGCCTGGGGGGCCGCCATCCCAGGAGGGTGCTAGGGAGGCAGCGGGGACCCGGAGGTGGGGTCCTGAGCCCCCGTCCGTGGGTGATGGCGGCGCCTTTTGGCCTGTGATCGAGCCCAGCTTGGAGAAGAGAGCTCTCTGCTTCTCCGAGACAATGCTCTTGATTGCTGCGTGTGTGCTCTGAGTAATCTAATTTATTGCTCATCTTTTGCCAAGTGATCTTTTACAACACGGCCTCTGATGAACGTGCGGTGGGGGCGGGGGCACTCTCCACCTCTCCTGGCCCTCTGGCTGCCGGCTTCCTTGTGACTCACTTTGAAAAGAGGCAGGATGGGACCTGGGGGACAGGGGTCGGGGGTGGAGGCAGACACACTCCCATCCCACCCCTGCCCCAGCTGCTGGGTCCCAACCCTGAGTCCGCCTCCCCACCAGCAGAGTGATAGTCTCAAGAGCAGTGGGCAAGTGGGGCAGTGGGAGGCGGGGGGTGAGTTAAATCAGGAGTCACAGATGAAAAAAGCTGCCAGCTTCCCTAAAGGAGGTCCCTGTGGGATTCCAACAGGCTTTGGGGTGAAGAAACGTCTCAGGTGTGTGATCAGTGCTTTCGACGCCACACTGCTTGGGACCACCCCAGAGTGCCAAGAGGCCCCACCATTCTCAGAGCGGATGTGAACTCACCGTCTCCAAGGCCTGTTTGAAAGCACCTGTCAGGCGACACCAGCGGCATTCTGTACCTCGGCCAAGGCCAACCCTCCTGCCTGCCTCTCAGGGAAGAAATCACACCTCAAGCTCACATGTGGTAGTCCCACACAGTGGCTGCCCCGAAAGGTGGCTGTGGGTGCTGGCTCAGTGACAGTTAAGAAAATTCCTATGGCATTATCACCACGGCAGGTGGGAGGAAAGTGCCTGTGACTGGATTTACTGCTGACCACAGAGGAACTGACCCACACACCATGAGATCAGCCGGTGCTCATAAGATGCCCATCACAGACCCACTTCCTGACCTGAAAATCACACACAGGGCACTCTGCAAACATGAGCCAACTGCCTGCCTTCTTCATTACAAAACAGAATTTAGTCCAGATTACATACACCCCAGATGCTCAAAGGATTTCCTGCCACTGGTCGCTTTCTGACCATACACAAACTGGACGGATCAAGCCTCCGAGTAGCTCCACTGTGTCCAGAACAAAGCTCCAGCACATTTACAGGAATATGAAAGCGTCTGGCAACCAGCAAGGCAAGGTTCACAGTATCTGCATCTAATTCACTGTCTTCCACGATGCAAATGAAGTGAAGTCGCTCAGTCGTGTCCGACTCTTTGTGACCCCATGGGTTGTAGCCTACCAGGCTCCTCCCTCCATGGGATTCTCCAGGCAAGAGTACTGGAGTGGGGTGCCATTGCCTTCTCCAGGGGATCTTCCCGACCCAGGGATCAAACCTGAGTCTCCCACATTCCAGGCAGATGCTTTAACCTCTAAGCCACTAGGGAAGCCCTTTTCCATGATGCAAAGAATTGGGAAAATACAACCTGTAACAAGAAGAAAAATCAACCCATCAAAAATAGAGGACTTCCCTGGTGGTCCAGTGGCTAAGACTCCCCTCTACCAAAGCAGGGGGCTGGGATTCGATTCCTGGTCAGGAAACTAGATCTCACATGGCGCAACCAAACAAATATTTTACAAATAGTAAGAAATAATACAGATGATAAATTTAGCACACAAGAACTGTTAAAGTCATTATAACTGTATTATAATAACTGTATAACTGGGGGTTCGGGGCTTCACCCAGCACTGGCCTAGCCAACAGAAGAGGTGCTCCTGAGGGGAGAAGCTGGGAGTCTCAGTTCTTGATTCTAGAAGGTCCAGAATGATGGGAGGAGAAAGTGGGCAAGGGAGAGTCAAAAACCTACAGTGACCCTGCCAGTGCCCACCCCTCGTCTTTAGTCATATACCCAGAATGTGCATTAAAAAGGGTGTGGGAGGAAGACTCCAGTGCTTTGTGTCAAGATGGGCTCAGAGATGAGAAAAGGAGCGAAGGATAGCGTGCTGATCAAATTGCAGCACCTGGATCCAGCCAGACCTGAAGCCGACATGCCCCTGGACGTCTCAGGTAATTGAGCCAACCTTCTGTTTTTAACTTGTTCAGGTTGAGTTGGGCTTCCTGACATTTGCAAGCAGGCAGGGCTGCCCCGACACAGTAACTCCCTCCCTCGGGGCCCCTCGGTATCAGAGAGCTAATCAGGGACGCTTCTGAAAGGTTGAATTCTGGTCAGTGTAAAGCCCACTCCTCCTACTAGGCGCCTCTCCAGCGGAGATGCTTTTTCCAATCCCATGAAAGCTGGGCTGGGGGGCCTGGACGGTTCTGACACCTCCTCCTCCTCGTCCTCTTTCATTCGAGCCATCTCTCTGCAGTGTCCTGCAGGGGATCACGATAAAGCTGGCAGCTGGCTATGAGTGGAAATGGGGAGGCCTCACCCCCTTCCAGTTAAATGCCTAATTAAAACTGAGGGCCGAGGCCCATGGACTCGAGAACATTAACCATGTGCAGCTGTCAGGCGCGGAGTTCACGCCGCCCCACCAGGAATGCACAGAAGCACGGTTCTGGGGGCTGGGGCTTAGCATGGCCTTTGGCCCAGTGGCCGTCTCCCTCTGCCCTGCACTCACAGGGCCGGGGCTGAAGGCTCGCTCTGCCCTGGGCACGACGCGGTCAAGAATGCTGAGCACAGGCCGTCTGCCAGAGGGCACGCGGGGCTCGGTGCATCCTCTGCCCCCTCCTGTCTCCCCCTCTTTTTGTCACTTGTCTAGCTCCCCATTGCCCTCTCCCTGCCCCTTCCCCTGCCTCCCACTCTTCCTGTCTTTCTGTCTCTCCCTCCGTCTCCTTGTCAACATCTGTGACTGGTCTGGGTGTCTGTCCCTCTGTCCTAACCTCTCTCTCCATCCTTGTCTTCTCTCTCCCGGTTGTTTTTGCCCATTTCGGTCTCTCTCTCCTGCCTCTCCATCGCTTTCTCCTGTCTCTGTCTCCTTCCTGACTCCTGCCTTTCTTCCCTTTCTCTTTGCCCCCCTTTTCTGTCTCATGATCAACCATAGGGTCTGCTGGGAGAGGCTGAAGACCCCACAGGAAGCTCTGGCTCTGAGCCACTTCGGGCCCTGAAGTCTGGGCCACCTCTTCCACCTTGTCAGGTCCTTCGGGGCCTCAGAGGAGCCCAGTGCCGTCTGTGGACAAAGCCTCAGTCTGGGAGTGCTGACGTCTCCTGGGTATTCGGGAAACTGACGCCTGCAAATATTTGGGGAAGAACCCCCTCCCGTGGGCCCTCAGCTGCCATTCCAGGTTCCTCCTGCCTCCTCGGCCTCCACCGGGGCCTTCGAGGCCTTGACTCTAGAGGCTGGACTGACCATGGACCAGAGTCTGGACTCCCCAGATCCCGAGTAATGGGGCTTAGTAGCTGTGTTCATTTCTTAGGGCTGTCAGGATGAAGTGCCACATGCTGGCTGGCTTAAGACAACAGCAGTCTCTCACAGTTCCAGAACCAGGAGTCGGAAATGAAGGTGTTAGCAGTGCCGTGCTCCCTCTGAAGGCTCCAGGGAAGGCTCCAGGGCTTTCTCTCAGCTTCCAGCAATCCCCGGATTCCTCGGGCCATAGACACATCTCTCTGGTCTCTGCCTGTGTCCTCGCTTGGCCGCCCTCCCTCTGTGTGTCCATCTGTGTCTTTTCTCTTCTTATAAGGACACCAGTCATGTTGGATTAAGGGCCCACATACTCCAGCATGACCTCATCTCCCCTCGTCCGATCTGCAATGATCCTACATCCAAACAAGGTCACATCTCTGCATTGGACATGGATTTAGGGGGACACATCCCCACCCAGTAGGGTAACCGAAGGCTGTGTGTGCAGCAGGTTGGAAGCCCGCTGTGCAACATTGAGAAGGCTGCTCAGCATCTCTGAGCCCCAGCCCTGGCCCCTAAGACAGGGTAACAGAGCCACAGTTCAGGGTGCTCGAAAGGATCTTCCTGCATGGGCACTTGTACGGCAAACACAAAGCAGTTAGGATTCCCCATGCAGAGCAGTTTGCAGAGAACCCCGGGGTCCCCTATGCTCTCGTTGCCCCCTCCTTCCAGCCATAGCACCTTGGCCTGTGGCTGCTGTTGGGGAGAAGGGGTCTCAAGTGAGAAATTATTGGGTGAGGGGTTCGGGAGGCCCCTGGAAGAACAGGGGCCTTGCCTGTCACTGACGCCCATGCTTAGAGACCGGATGCAAATCCCCCGAGTGGACACACGAAACAGAGCTGGAGGTGCAAAGAGGATGGCACGACGGGGACGAGTGGGCGTTCTGAACCCGGGGCATCTGCGGGGAGGCCCGTGGTGGGTAGCAGCTGGGCATCATGCAGACCCATCTTGGACTCCAGCCCCATCATCTACTCACAGCCTGACTCTGGGCACGAGGCGGAAGCCGCGTGGAAAACCATGGGGCTGGCGGAGGACGTGGGGGGTCCCCTATGAGAAACTCCAAAGAGAGCTAGAGACTGAAGGGAAGTACTTCACGAGATGTGCTGCTGTGGGCCATGAACTGGCATCCGGGGATGGCCTTAAAGAGACGGACATAAAGCAGGAGCTAGCCGACCACCATGTACGTCGGCAAATGAAGCCTAACTGGGGCCCAGCCACGCCCACTCACTTGGGAGTCATCTCTGCGGCCTTGGCACTACGATAGCAGGTTTGTGACAGACATCCCCGAAAATTTCCTAACTGTCCCTTTGCAGAAATAGTCAGCTGACCCCTGAGCTAAAAGCTAGGATTCCTTTTTCTGGATCACTTCCTGCAGCCAGACGGTGCCTCCTACAGAGACGGGGGCCACAGGAACCCTGGGGTGGAGCTGGGCTGCAAGCTGTATACCGCATAACCTGCAGATCACATGTACTCAACCAGTAACAAATTGTATCTAAGACCTTTCCCGGGATTAAAAAGGAACAGAATGACAAGGGAAATAAGGCAGGGAAGCAGGGGTGAAGAAGATGCTGCACTGGAAGCGGCTTCTCTCAGGGAGGGTCTGGTCTGACCCTGGGCTGGGACGAGAGACCCAAGTCCTCATGCGGGCTATTTCCACGGTTCATTCACCTTTCAGTTCAGTTCAGTTCAGTCCCTCAGTCGTGTCCGACTCTTTGCAACCCCATGAATCGCAGCACGCCAGGCCTCCCTGTCCATCACCAACTCCCGGAGTTCACTCAGACTCACGTCCATCGAGTCTGATGCCATCCAGCCATCTCATCCTCTGTCGTCCCCTTCTCCTCCTGCCCCCAATCCCTCCCAGCATCAGAGTCTTTTCCAATGAGTCAACTCTTCGCATGAAGTTGCCAAATTACTGGAGTTTCAGCTTTAGCATCATTCCTTCCAAAGAAATCCCAGGGCTGATCTTATTCACCTTTGGTCCCCCTCAATATTTAATCAGTTATTTTAATCTAGACTCTGGTGTTCCATGCAGACAGCTGGCGCTTGCGGCCCCACCTCTGGCCGGGTTTTAATCAGGCAGCAGCCTGAGAATCCACCCCCCCGCCCCAACTCAGACATGGGAAGAGAAGACTGGAGCCTAAGTGGGTCAACATTTCACACCAATGTCCAGGGTGGCAGGGGAGTGGGAGAGGCAGCCACTGGCTCCTCAAGGAAGTTAGGGAGGACTTCCTGGAGGAGGGGACTTTGATCTGTGCCTTTAGAACTGAGTAGCAGTTCAGGAAACAAACATGAAGGGCATACCTGGCCCCAGCAGCCAGCAGAGCCCCACCCCCAGGCTCGTCCCTTGCTCTGACCAAGTGGTGGGAACACTGAATGCTGTCCCTAACTTCTGCGAGAGGGGAATTTTATACAGAACATGCTCCTGAGTTCGGGGAGAGAGGGGACAGAAATGGAGAAGAAAGAGGGAATGAGAAGCAAGAAGAGAAGAGGGGCCATGAAGAGGAAAAGAGGAGGGGCATCTCACACAGAAGAGGGACCCCAAAATGTCACTTCATCAAAGCTTAAAAACCATTGCTCACATGTGCTTGGCATTTACACATCTCCTATGCAACCCGCAAAACCCTATCAAGGAGACACTGCTTCTTCCCTGTGCTATACTCAGGGACACTGAGGCTCAGGGGACTGGCTCAAGGCCACACAGCTAGGAACGGACAGCTTGGGACATGAACCCAGGAGGTCTGGCTGCAACCCCCTCACTCAAATGCCTGGTCAACCTCACCTGCCAACTACCCACAGGATCTTTCCCGGTACCACGGGGCAAGTGCTCAGAGCCTCCTCAGGGCCCCACCAATGGGCCGCAGGCTGGGCAGACTAGGGGGCCCCAGCTGGTGTGAAAGCCCTGGCAGGGCTGCACTTGGCCAGTCCCCACAGCTGGTCACCATCCAGAGGCAGTGTGGTCACCTCTGATAGCCCCAGGCCCCTTCTGCTGCTTTCTGCCTTCCCTCGATTCTTCATGGTCTTCTTCCGTAGAGAAGTGGGAACACGCAAGTTCACTGCCTTTCCCAGCCTGCAGCAGTGCCGTGGAGAGGCTGCCCGAGGCCTCCCACCGAGGCAGCCAGCATCTTGGCCAGACTCAGAGGGCTGTGGCCGGAGGCGGGGGACAAGGGGGCCGGGGTGTCATTTCAGCTCCTCGAGGACACTTGCCCTCCCTGGCCTCTGGGGCCTTGCTTTAACTGATCCTGGGGCCTTGCTCTCATCCAGAGAGCTCTCCATTTCCTGGGGGGCCCGCCAACAAGGAGTGTGTTGCCACTGCCTCTGAGCGTGGACATTCCTGTGTCCTCCGTCATCCAGAGCCAAGGGGCCTCCCTGTCCCCACCCCCAGGGTGCCTGGCATGGAGTAGGTAATCGTTGCCTAAGCCCCACTAACCCTTCTGGGCACCTCTGTGGAGCTGGTACTGTCTGAGCCACCTCCCTCTACTCCGCACCCATCTGCCCCCGAGAGACCCAGTAAGTGGACATCGCTTCCGAAAGGTCACCCAGTCCCAGGCCTGGAGAAGGCTCTTCCACCTCCTCGGGGAGCATAATGTCGCCTCCAGGGGAGCAAAGGAGAGCTGCCCCCTCCTAAGTCGTCACCACCAGCCCCACCGGCAATTTTCCACTCTGCCTCTGGTGCTTGAAAACCCAAGTCTGAGTCCAAGAGCTAAAATAATATACATTCTCCGATGACTAATATGGGGGAAAATCCAGGGCTTCTCAGGAAATAATAGTCCACAGGCCAGGTTACCTTTTGCTGGGAAACTCCCAGTTCCCACCAGAGAAACAAGAAAGGCCATCAATTTCCAGGCAGCCGAGCCAGTGCAAGAGAGCTGGGTCTCCAGGCACATCCCGTCGGCAGCGCGTGGAACACCTGTCCTGCAGCAGGAACAGACCCCTTCCGAGTAAACACACAGCCTCGGGGAAGGAGCCTGGCTGGGGCGAGGCATCCATCCGCCCGGCTCCGGACATCCTGGACAAGAATCCAAACGCTTCCTTCCACTGTCTCGGAGAAAAATGGCATCCTCGTCCAGCCAACTCTTCTCCCCTTTTCGACCGGAGGACTGCTCTGAGAATGCTTTCCTCGGAGCCAGAACCGCCTGGACATGGTCCCTGGGCTTGACAGAGTCTGGTGGCTTTGCTCATTCATCCTTCGCTCCTTCATCTATTCAGTCAGCAGGTCTGAGTTGACCCCCAGCGTGACGACAAAGCCCCCACTGCGGGGGACCATGTGGAACCAGGGCCCTTTCCCTGGCGCTCTGGCTGCATTCCGGCCCCCCGCCGTGGGTGGCCCGGGCAGCTCACTGTCTATCAGCTCCTGCCCTGTTAGAGCTGCTGCTGTGGGGGCAAGCTGTCCAGCCTGGACCTGCATTTCCAGGCCCACCGGGCAAGTAAGGGGGAGAGTGGGACTCGGTGGGCAGTAAGGGATGTGGGGGACCCATTGATGAAGAAACACGTGTGGTCCTGCCTTGCTCTCTTTGCTCGCTGGGTGCTGGGTGCAGAGGCCTCCAGCACCCCAGGAAGGGCGGAGCCACAAGGCGGAAGGAGCCTGGGCTCTCAACTGACTACCCAGGAGCTGCCTCATTAGACAGCGAGTGTGCAAGAAACTCAAGAGGCTGGACTCCGCCCATGCATTGAGTCTAAGGCACAGGACCAGCCTCCCAAGTGGACCAGAGTGCCCGCCCAGGCCAGGGGAGGGACGGTGGGGCACTGGTACCAACATCTGGCTGTAATCAACAAGCCCCTGCGAATCTGACCAGAAGCTCTGGACGTGCGCGTCCAGAAATGATGTGTGTAATTTGCATAAACATAACATCACGCACACGGATCCAGGCTCTGCCAGGGAAGGGTCATCTGCTTCCCCAAAACCCATTTATGGGCATCTGTGAGGTCCTGCCGCAGATCTCTTAGCAACTGAGAACTTAACTGTTGGGCATCAGCTGGCAGTCAGAGTTACGAGTTGAAAGCAACAGAAACCATCTCCAGCTGATAAAAGAGAAGAGGAATTTATTGGAAGATCTGCTGTGGCTGATCGCTGCTAACTAGGGGGGCTGGGGAATCAGACCCAGAAGCTGTGGGCACAGAACTGGTGACACCCACACGGCGCCTGTGTGCTGAGCCCTGCCCACCCTGACGGCTTTGGCAGATGCTGCCTGCCCCGCTGCCGAGGCTGGGCACCCCGGGGAGCAGACACTGAGGTGGGGTCAGCATGAGAGCCAGTCATCAGGGAGTGGCCTTGAGAGGGAGGAGAAGAAAAGAGGAACTGAGTGGAGGGGGACGCTGAGCTGTGAGGCGGTCCCAGCCAAGGACTCCGCCATCCTTGTGGGGAGCTGGGTGCTGGGCTGCACTTTCGGAGCTGCACCAAGTCAGGGTGAGGGGCTGGGATCGCACCCCTGTGGCCTGGGTTGTCGGACACGGGTGCCACGCACAGACAGGACACGCCCTTGGGCCACATGTGTCCTGCCTGGCCATCCCCAAAGGGAGTACATCGCTGGACATCCTCTCAGCGTCCAGGAAGGTGAGTTGTTACTGAAGGGAGATCCAGGCAGAGCTCCCCAGTGCCTACCCTTCCAAACAGAACCAGCCATGGCCCCTACTTCTTGGGGCCACGAGCTCCCAGCTTGAAGTCCAGGGCGGGCGTGTCTGGCTGGTGGAGGCCAGCCCACGTGCCCGCAGCCCAGCCATAGCGGGACCGGAACACTGACTACCTGGAACTTGTACTTCTCTCCTGGTCTCTGCCTCCTCCCTTCTCAGCATGAAAGGAGGGCGACCCCCTGAACACAGACGGGGTGCTAGGTGGCCACGGAGAATGAGAGGCAGTCACCACTCACACAGGTGAGCCAGTGGTCAGTCAGGGCCCCGCAGGAGACTGTCCAGGAGACTTTTTAAGAGAAGGAGACTCTTTATAAAGTGTTGTCGCGGAAATCGCCAAGACGGTGCAGAGTCCAGCATTGGGGGTGTGGGGGGCAGGGTTACTAAAACCCCAAGAGAACATCAGGAGCAGACGCAGCTGACCCCTAGCGACCCAGCAGGGACAGCCTAGGGGACTGAGCCCCCGGTCCCTCTCCTCCCTCCACCCTCCAGGTCAGGGAATATCCCCCACTTGACCTGCCCCAAACTCGCACAATGAGGACGAGCTTACGTGTGTTGACTTTTCCTTCCATGTCAAGCATCTCGCTAACACTTGACAGACCATCATCTCACGTATCCTCACCCTGATCTTGGGAATGACCCCCGTTTTATTTGTGGCGGGTGCCCTACTCTTGGTCCTCACTCTGACTCCTTCCCTGCACCCCGACCTGACCCCTGGAGTCAGTTTTGGGTCCATAAAGCGGGTGGGAGAACTGAGGAGTCTCCCTGCTGCAAAGAGATGTTCCCACCGAGGATTACGGAACCCGGGGTGTGAATGCCTCAGCCCCCTCGCTGCCCTGGATACCTCTGAAGTGCACGCTCTCCTTTGTTTTCCAGAGTGTTCTCAGTGGGTTTAAGCTCCAAAAACTCCCATTACTAACTGTCCTGACAACATGACTGAATGGCTCCTTCCCTCCTGGTCGCCCCTCCCCACTCCCTGTGTGTTCTTCCTGTGACCACCTCTCAAAAAATACTCCCTATTCAAGTCCTCATCGCAGGGTTTGATTTGAGGACAGACTAAGAGGAAGAAGCCCAGAGAGGTTAAGCCACTCACCCCAGGCCACACAGCCTCAGGTTGAGCAGCCAGGAGGCCTGGTGTCTCCTCCCTAGGACCTCGCTGAAGCTGCAAGTCTTAGAAACGGTGGTGTTCCCAGATTCAGAGACTCCCCAAGTTCCTGGACAGGTGCCCAGTGGATGTCGGGGTTCTGTCTTATGTGTGCCAGGCATGGCACAGAGTGTGCTTCCAGGAATGCCCCATGAGGAGCCTGGCATCGCCTCCTGGCTGGAAGCCAGCCACATCCCCTTGGGTGCTCGGAAAGCGGGGCCTTTTGCTCCTGTCCACAGTGCAGATGCAAGGTGGGGTCTGCTCAGTGTCAGCGGAGTGAGCTCCAGCACAAGGAGCGGTGGGGAGCGGGGGACAGGGGACCTGGGGGGACATGCCTGGTGCTCTGCATTCAGAGCTGTGCGCCACCCTCATAGACACCCCTCCCACCCTGCCCCACCCTTCCCCTCCACCTTGCCGGTGCAGCTCGGACCGTGTCACTCCCTGGGCCAAAGTCCTGCCCAGTCCCCTGGAATAACGTCCTAAGTCCTTAACCTGGACCGCAGCCCCCGTCCCCATGCAGTCCAGCCTCCCCCTCCTCCACGTTCTCCCACATGGCCTGGACTCTCAGGACGGGGCAGGAGGGGCAGCCAGCTGAGCACGGCTATGAGCTGACACACAGGCCCCATGAGCTGAGGCAGAGGCGGGGCAGGCACCGGGCTCAGCATCTCGTCCATCTACCGGCTCCCCCAGCAGCGGGGAGACCGAGGCACAGAGAGAAGCATAGGGCTCGCCTGGGGTAAGGAAGCTACTGATTCGCTCAGGTGGATTCCACAGTTGCTAAGTGACTCTGCCCAGGGGCCTCCCCTCAAGGGGCAGAGAGCTATGGTCAAGCAGGCTGGCTGGGATGGGACAGCGAGGACCATGTGGGACGTTGAGATGAAAATGGGGCTGAATGACAGTTCTCAGAGGGCTTCCAGGAGGAGGTGGCAGACAGTTGGGCTGGGAAGGCAGAGAAAGGTTTAGATACACAGGAAAGGACTCTGGAGCAGCAAGGACACTGAGCATTCGCAGTGGCAAGCCAAGGAAGGAAGGTGACCAATGCCTCAGCCACTGGGCTGCAGGAGCGTGTGTCCAGCTGCAAAGAGGACAAGCAAGGTGAGTTTTCCAAGCCGCCCATCACCCGGGCACAAGGACCTGTTCATTGAGGGGCCTGTCTGAGCGCCCATTTTCTGTTGCAACTTCCCGGGGCGTTTTGAGTGGAGTGTGAAATCACATTTGCACAGAGGGGTGAACCTTTCTGAGGAGCCATTTATCCCCCAAAATAGGTTCTCAAGGCTTGTCGGAAGCTGAGCCCGTGAACCCCATTACACACAGCCCTGGGCTTCCTCAGCCCCATGTTCTCAGCAGCCCGGAGGAGGCGGCTCTGTGAGAGCGGGCCAGGCTTGGTCTCTTTTCTGTTTTTGCACCCTTGAACGTCTGGGTGCACATTTACCAAGTGGATGCCTGTGTTGAATTTGGCAGTGGGTTGCAGGAAGGAGCTGGGAAGCCCTGGAGATATTTGGACCTGGCGAGGAGGTGGTCATTGGCTTATAACAAATTTGCATTCCTGTACAGCAGCTCCGCGGGGCTGGACTGGAAAGGAGGCTTATTCATCACCCAGGGTGGAATTTGGGCCCCAGGGTGGCCAGCTTCCATTCCTTTCCCTTGCCCATGTAATCAATCATGTAAATAGCAACCAATCTGTAAGGAACAATGGAGTTGTGTCCTGTGTTGGTACCGTCCTGGCACAGCCGAGGTCCGTGGGCAGTGGCACTGGTCATGAGACAGAGACACTCTCAAGTCTCGCTGCAGTGGAATGAACTGTGTCCCCTCCTCCATGGGTTCAGCGTTGTCTCCCTAGCCCCACTGCGACGGCATTGGGAGCCAAGGTCCCTGGGAAGTGACTAGGGTTAGACGAGGTCACAAAAGCGGGGTCTTCGTGATGCGATTAATGACTTCATAAGCAGAGAGGAGGGCTTCCCAGGTGGCTCAGATGGTAAAGAATCTGCCTGCCAATGCAGGAGATGCGGGTTCGATCCCTGGGTCGGGAAGATCCCCTGGAGAAGGGAATGGCAACCCACCCCCGTATTCTTGCCTGGAGAATCCTGTGGACTGAGCAGCCTGGCAGCCTACAGCCCACTGGGTTGCAAAGAGTCTTACATGCTTGAGTGACTAAACCACAGCAATCGCTACAACAAAGCAGAGAGGAGGAGAGTTGACCCTGCTCCACATAAGGACACAGGAAGAGGGCGGCCGTCTGCAAGCCAGGAAGAGTCCTCACCAGGAACTCACCCCGCTGGTGCCTTGATCTTGGACCTTCAGCCTCCAGAGCTGTGGGAAACAAACGTCTGTTGTCTCAGCCCCGAGTCTGCAGCGTTCTGTTACAGCCGCCCAGGCAGGAGGGTGACACAGAAGAGGGGGAGATGACTTGCCAGGCAGTAACCTGGGATGGAGACCCAGGATGACATGATGAGAAGTCAGTGTCAGGAGGCTCAACAAGAGAGTTGGGTGAGGTGACGGGAGAACGCAGGGCCCCGCCTTCTTCCTTTTGGGAATAAAATCCCCCCAAAGCTTCAGGAGGACACTTGGCTGCCAAGGCAGACCCCACTACCTTCTGCCGGGGATGGTCACGTGGCTGTTCTTGCTGGGGTGGGGGGGTGCGTGTCGGGATGCGATCCACACCCTCGTGTCCCTCACATCCACTCTTCCCTGCCCTGGTCTAAGCACTGGTGTGGGGCCCAGCTTCTATCTTACGGGCACAAGCATCCCCAGGAGGTGACAGAGCAGGAGAGTGGCTGCAGGAAGCTGGGTCCCTCTGTCTGGACTGCCCACCTGAGAGAGAAGCTGGGCTCCACAGATGTGAGCTGCCACCATCTGGAGCGGCCTGTTTGTTGTAGCAGCTGAGCCTGAACCTGACTGATCCATGGGCTGAGTGGGAAGTTTACCCCCTGGGGAGCTGTCCTCACCCTGAAAGGATCTTGTTTTACTCTTGGGAGGAGGTTTGCTGAGCTTTCAGTGGCTTGATATCAAGGCAAGTCAGATAAGCTCTGCTCAGAGCTGAGGCCCTTGAGGCGATGCTTCTGCCTACCCATTGGCCGAGACGTGCTTGTTTCCCTAGAGAAGCCTGGAATGAGCAGCTGATCCATCAGGGGTACCTGAGCTCCCAACAACCCAGGAGGAGCACAGGACAGGAATATAATCAGACCTCTGTCTTCTTAAGACACTGAGATTTGAGGGTTGATTTTAATTTTTTTTTAAACTTCATCAGAACCTCAACTGTCCTGACTGATGCACTGGCTGTGTGACCTTAAGTGACTTACTCAGCGTCTCTGAGCCTCAGTTTCCTCAACCTCAATAACATGGAGACGTGAAGATGATGCTTCTGACCTAATTCATTTTGTGGACAGGTTGAGGAAAAACCGTATCTTTTTAGTGCTTAGCAGAGCCCCTGGCACTGGCTGGTCCCCATCAGTTCTGACTCTCGCCGGCTCTGATTGATCTGCACTCTGCCCCACCCCCACCCCCAGACTTGTCCCCCTTTCCTTCCTCCCCGACTTTATTCCTGGCCTGCTCGGTTTAGCGGGGGCCCCGGGGGTTTTGACGTGTGCTGTTTGACACCCAGGTGACATGTTACAAACTCCAGGAGCCTCTGTCAGGAAGACGAGGCCGCAACGCTCATTAGTTTCCCTGAGATTGTAGATTTTTTAATTCTTTGAGCCCACCCTTTCCATTAGCTGAACTTTTACAGCTTGGAAAGAAGTCAGAAAATTGTACACACTTCCAAGAACTCTTGAGGTGGTTTCAATGGCATACAGGGTTCATTATGCCCATGCCTACGTCCAAGTTTGGGACTCAGACATTTTAAAAGTCCCACAGAGAGCTAGGCTTGCTCCAGGCCATCCAGTGTTTAGGACGGCAAAGGACACAGGCTCTGGGCAGGCAGCCTGAGTCCCAGCCATGGCTCTGCCCCTGACGACCTGCTGCCTCACTCTTAGTGAGTCTTCTGTAAAATGGGACAATGACAGTATTTGCTTCAGAGGGCTGCTGTTGGGTGAAAGCAGTTAATCCATGGAAAGAATTTAAGAGCCATGACTGGCATGAAGCAAAAGCTCAGAAAATTCTAGCTGCTGTTATTAATACGATTATTTCCAGTTTGGAGCTGGAATAGCCTGCCTCTCCCCTGCTTGCTTGCTCCTCCTGGAGGGCCTTCCCGGTCCATCCGATATTCTCAGCCACTGCTTCTGACTTTCAGATGAGTCGGGATCCCCTATGTGGCAAGTCATGACAAACTTGCTAGAAAGAATTGTTCAAATTTTGGAATTGCTGAAATATGCAAATGATTAATTCATTGCTTTATAAATTAGACTTGATTTATAAATCAACCTAGACAGCATATTAAGAAGCAGAGACAGCCCTTTGCCAATAAAGGTCTGTATTATCAAAACTATGGTTTTTCCAGTAGTCATGTACAGATGTGAGAGTTGGACCATAAAGAAGGCTGAGGGCCAAAGAACTGATGCTTTCAAACTGATGCTAGAGAAGACTAGAGAATTCCTTGGGCAGCAAGGAGATCAAACCAGTCAATCTTAACAAAAATCAATCCTGAATATTCAATGGAAGGACTGATGCTGAAGCTAAAGCTCCAATCCTTTGGCCAGCTGATTCGAAGAACCGACTCATTGGAAAAGATCCTGATGCTGGGAAAGACTGAAGACAGGAGGAGAAGGGGATGACAGAGGATGAGATGGTTGGATGGCATCACCGACTCGATGGACATGAGTCTGAGTAAGCTCTGGGAGTTGGTGAAGGACAGAGAAAGCCTGGTGTGCTGCAGTCCATGGGGTCGCAAAGAGTTGGACACGACAGCGACTGAACAACAAAACACACCTTTTAAATTAGACCTAATTTTGGGGGGGTCACACCCCACAGCATGTGGGATCTAGTCCCCAAAGCAGGAATTGAACCCACACCCTCCGCAGTGGAGGCTGCAGAATCTCAACCACTGGACTGCCAAGGGAAGTCCCAAATTTCTTTATATCTTGTAAATTATTTCTTGTTTTATAATTTAGACTTGATTTATTCTCCCTCTCACAGCATCATTCTCCCTTGCATGTGCTATGCCTTTTTTTAATGGTATAAATCTTTTCATTAAAAAGTCTGTCAATAAAACAACTGAAGACAAATTAGAAGATACAAATAAGTAAAAATGAGAATCATCCCAGCTGAGAGGGAAGCACTGTTAACCTGTGGACATGTTGCTTCTGTACAGATGCTCATCATAGAATTACATGGGCAACCTCTATTTCTCAGACAGTATCCCTTTCGACGTCATTCTGAAACCCACTTCTCTCTTTTTTCAGGTAAGTTGCTGGCGCTCAGAATGTGACACAGGAAATGGTGAAGTGCATAACCACCCAGGGTTTTCCGGTGGTGGAGATGGGGCCGGGAGAGAAGGAGGGGGCTGGCCAGGAGATGGTCTCTCCAGAGTGGGGGCTACATACTAGAGTGGGTTCCACCTTGAGTCAGCTGTTGGCCCAGGCCTTGGGACTGTGGGGTGGGCACAGTTTCCCTCTCAGGGCCTCCACTGGGCCAAGGGCACCTCTGCAGAGAAGGGAAGGGGTGGTTGAGAGCCCTGAGCAGGCTGGAGAAACAGGCTGGTGGAGGGGACATAGGCAGGCTGCCCACTGTGAGCCATCTGCCACCTGGGTCGGTCATCCTTTTCCTGTTCTGCTCGTCCCCTCTCCCATGCTCTTTACCCAGGGCCCCCTCTGAAGGAGCCAGTGGACTCCTCTGGCTTCTGGCTTCCAGCTGAGTTTGGTCAATGAGAGATTCTGGCAGGAGCAGAGGGTGGCGAGAGGGTGGAGTCTGACAGGAGGGGGTTGGGGAAGGCTCCAGGTTCTAGACTCAGGGCGCTTGTTAGTTTCCGTGGACCCTGCCCTTCATCAACCTCTCTGTGATTCCCCAGTCCAGTGTGCCCGTCCTGTTCTGCCAGGGCCTGGCCTGTGCAAGGGCCTGTGGTCCAGCGGAGAGATGGTTGGATACAGAAATAGGGCCCCAAGGGGCCCTGGGCTCCTGCCCACAAAGACATCAGAGCAACCCAAGGATTCCTGGGGTCTTGCTCAGAGGACATGGGAATACTGGGAAGGGACATCCCCAGGGAGAAGTGCCATGAGCCCAGCATCACCCCCTAAGAAGGGAGCTGCCTTGCCCACCGGGGTGAGGGCTTCTCCTGCCAGGCCCTGTGCTGGGTGCTGCAGCCGCTGCAGGACATGGGCAGGGATGCCCACTTCCCCAGTGGAGGTTCATGCCAGCAGGCCAGGCAGAGAGCCAAGGTGCAGAGGAGCAAACCCACGAGATCACTGCCGACTGGGATGGCCATCCTGCAGGGGGCATGCAAAGTGGCCACACCCGAGGTCAGCACTGGCCAAAGTGTGGCGGGTCCACTGGGCAGTGAATCACGTTGACCCCCACACTGAGAGACACTGCCCTTCCTCCAAAGAGGACACTGCTTCCCATCCTTCTGATCAAGTCTGGGAGAGACCCTTCACTTAGTGCTTGGAACCCCTCCGCCTGCAGGAGTCACTGGGCCCCACCCTGCGCCCCTAACAGAGGGAGGGCAGGGCTGAGGTGGCGACTGGCCTGAACTCCATAGCAGTGATCTCGTTTTCAGTTTTTATCGGCAGAGTTACTGTTTCTGTGTGGTGATGCTGGTTTTCTGTTTACAGTAAGAGGGGCAGAGCTTCCTTTTTGAAATACATGCATTTAAAAAGTAAATGGGGAATCCAGCTAAATAAATAATAGACTAAATAATTAAGGATTCAGGCCGGGAGGGAGGCATGGCAAGACCAGCCACCCTGGTCTCCATGATTTCGCACATTCAAGAACTCTGTGGTCTAAAGCAATGGTTCTCAGAGACAGGGCCATCCCCTGCCCCTGGGAGCCTGTAAGAGATGCACCGTCTCAGCCTCCGGCCCGGCCCCAAGGGATCAGAACTCCTGGTCCCTCCCGTGGGCCCAGCCCTGTGCCCGGTGGTGGCAGGAGGAGGATTGTGACACTTTCCCAAACCTGAAAGCCGCTGCCCTCAGCCTGTGCTGTTCCTGCTCAAGCAGAGCAGGAACTACTTAGAAGGGAAAACGCTGAGCCAGGACCCCCGGGGCTGGCCTGGCCAAGGGCCCTCAACCACGCTGCTCAGAGACCTCGCGGCCTTCAGCACTCAGCTTCCTCAAGATGGATGTCCGGGGCTTTCCAAACGGGTTCGCAACGTCCTGCTCCTTCAGGCTTCCAAGGCTGGGTTCTGTGCTTACGGGTGCTGGCACCCGCCAGGGATGAGGGGAGGGGGAAATGATCACCACGAAGCGGGGCCTCCAAGTTTTGGGGGCTGTTACCACCCCCTACCCCCTGACTCAGACAGGCAGTCTAGATCTCAGAACCCAGAGCAGAGGCTCATGGGGCGACACCAACCTCCCTAAGAGCTGTGTGCGGTGATCATTTTTATCCTCGTTTATTTATCTTTTTAATGCTGGTCTTGGTGTACTATACGGATAATAGATCAGGGAGGATGGTTCCCTCCCTCAAAGGTTTCCTTAAAGGGCCAGAGAGCGAAGTTTCTATGCTTCCTGGCCGTGTTTCTCTGTCACAACGTCTCAAGTCGACCCCTGCAGCATGCTCAGGGAAGCATTCCTTGGGGGCCAGGTGACGAGCAGGCCTCCTGGCAGTGATGTGCAGCCCCGTCTGGCCCCTCTGCGCCCACCTGTCCCTCCCCCCAGGGTCCATTGATGGCCTGCTGCTAAGGCCTGCTCAGATGCCCACCTATAGTGACAAGTCAAACCTCAGATCCAGGACAGCTCCTCCCAGGACAGGCCAGGGCTTTATGAGCATACAATCCAACCTCCCCACCCTGGGCAGTGCTTTACCCCCACCAACTCCCAACACAGGGAGATACTATCAGAACTCTCAAGAGAAACCTCTGTGTTTCAGGGCTCATTTCCCAGGGAACCCGTGGCCCACCAGAAGCTGCTAAAAGCTATGAGAAAAACCCTGAGTGAGCCTGCTTCTTGGACTCAGGAGGTGGCCCCCAGTGTCCAAGACTTGCAGACAAAGCAAGGCAGCACCTGCTGGCCCCTCTCTCGCCCACAGAGGCTGGACACTCGGCTGCAAACCCAGGAGATCCAGCCCCAGCTTGTGCAGACGCTGGTGGGGCTCCGGGCCGGACCCCTAGCATGAGGCTCCTTGGATTAACTTGCAAGTCTCCAACATGTGGCAGTGTTTACTGGGTAGGAACCTACCTAATTATCTCACAGATGCTCACTTGGAGCATCTCAGCCCTTCCCTCCTCCAACCTCTCCATCAGCCCAGAGAAGAGGAATACACAGCTTTTAAGTTCTCAGCTTCTCGAGAAGCTTAGACTGGACAGAAGAGATGCATGTGGCCTGTGCCAGGCCCTCTGAGCCAGCCCCCCTGAGCCAGCCCCCCAGGGAAGTAGAAAATCCAAAGGGGTGTGGTTCGGTAACAGGAGACCGGCTACACGCTGGCACAGGGACAAAGTCACAGCCGACGACCATGAGCAGAGAGCCCCGACAGGCAACGGGATACACAACCTGCGGTCCGTCCCTACAGTGCAATGCTGCTCGGTAACCGAAGAAACAACAGCACGGACGAACCGCTCAAACATGACGTGAAAGAAGCCAGACGCGGAAGAATGCGCGCTGGGTGGCTTCCTTTGGGTTAGGGTCCTAACCAGGCAGGAGTAATCAATAGTGAGAGAAAGCAGATGGGTGTTGCTTGGTGACAGGGAGGAGGGCCTCCAGCTGACTGGAAGGCGCACGCGGAGCTTGGAGGGTGGTAGGTGTTCCATCTTGATCTTAGGGGTGGTTACGTAACTGAACACCATAGCCAAACTTGGCAAATGGCATCTCCACGTGAGCGAATCTGGCTGGCATTTCAAGAGATGGAAACCAAGTCTTCTCCCCTTGAGAACAGGCCAGAGGTCATGACTCACATCGAACAAATAGAATTAGTGGAAATGACGGTGTGACTTCAGAGACCTGGTCATTAAAGACGTTGCGTCTTCTATTCTGGTCTCTCTCAGCTCATTCCCTCCAGGGGAGCCCTCGGCTCTGCTGGGAGGATGCTCGAGCACCCCGTTGGAGGAGCCCTCGAGGGGAAGCACTGAGGCCTCCTGCCAGCGGCCACACCAGGGAGCAGCCCCTCCAGCCCCAGCTAAACCATCAGATAGGAAGGCAGCCCCACCACACTCCAGCCGCATGCATCCCCACCAAACACCGGCCAAGCCGTCCCTGAGTTCCTGACCCTCAGAAATGAGGAGGTAGTAATTGTTGGTTGTTTTAAGCCACTAAGTTGGAGGTGAGTTGTCACACAATAAGAGGTGAGTGGTAAGAGAGAAATGCTGTTTTCCTTGCTGCTGACCTGTCAGTACACAGTACGGTGCCTGGCACATAGTAGGCATTCAAATTAATATTGATGAGTGAATGAAGAGTACATGAATTAAATTATAAAGAAAATAAGAACTATCATTGGACTATTGTATCATAGCCTTAAAGGAGAGTAAAAAAAGCATTTGCTGTGGACCTACTATGTGTGGCCATTGCCCCACATTGGTTTATTAACCTCACCAGAAGGAAATGGCAACCCACTCCAGTATTCTTGCCTGGAGAATCCCATGGACAGAGGAGCTTGGTGGGCTACAGTCCACAGGTTGCAAAGAGTCGCACACGACTGAGGGACTTCACTTTCACAACCTCACCAAGAACCCCTGAAATGAATAACTGCTGTCAATGTGCAGACATGGAAGCTCTCTTGTGCTTGGAGGCCCTGTCTGAGGGCACAGCCTCCCTCACCACCAGCATCCCCACCCGAGCGGCGCCTGTGTCACAACTGCTGACCCTGCACTGACCCGTCATCCTCACCCGGAGTCCGTGCTTACATCAGGGTTCACTCTGGGCCCTGGCATGGACTTCCTTCATCCCTAGAGCCCTCAGTTCCTAGGAATGTCTTCTCATTGCAGAAGCATAACTGATGTTTGCTACACTGAATTTGAAGAGGGAAGAAAAATGATAGCGGGAAGAAGCGAAGTGCAGATATGAAACATCAGCTTTCGGAAGAGGACACCAAGGCGTGGAGAGATCCCATGACTCAGCCGCAAACCATGGGCTGGTCGCGACCCAGCTGAGCTTGAGAAACTGAGATGAGCAACTTCTCATCGATGGAGCTCCCCTATTCATCACTGTCATGGTATCGTTTTATTTTACTTTTTAAATGACTGCAGAGTAATAAACGCCTTTTGTTCATAGAGATTGGAAACCACAGAAGAGCCTAAAAATTTCATATCATCTACCTTCTCCCTTAGCCGAGAAGAAAGCAACCGTGTACTTGGTGTACCTCTTCTGATCATCTATGCCGTCTCTATGCGATAAGAAGGGGAATCGTACGGTGCATATTATGGGGAGGGGTTTTCGGCCTCGGCATGACTGTCATTTGCGCTGGGTGATCATCTGTTGTGAGGGGCTGCCCTGTAGCTTTCAGGATGTCTGGTGGTACTCAGCTGCCTGCACGTGCCAAGAACTCACTCAACTTTTAACAACCGAAAGTGCCTCCAGATGCTGCCATACAGACCTCCCCAGCTGAGAACCAGCTTTGTCATTACCCGCTGGTTTCACCTCCTCAGATGCCATAAGTGTTTTTCCAGGCCATAGGCACCTTCTCACATAGAATGTTTTAATGGATGCTTGGATTGTGTCTAATCCACGGGCCATCGTCTGTTAACTGACACTCTTAGGGGACATCCCTGCAGCTCCCAGTTTTACTCGGTTTGTTTTCAAACCCTGGGCATCACTTCAGTCTTCACCTCCACTGAGGAATATCAAGCTCTGCACTGCATCTGGTCCAGAAAAATACAGTTTTTCTTTGTTCTGCAGAAAGTGCCCCGGGAAGTCTGGGTGGACTGTGGCTTCTGTAAGGAACTCTCTGGCAGGAGGAACTGCTTTCAAAGACTTGGCAAGCACAGCCTTCACCTTGCTGTGGATTTCCTGTGACGAGCTGGGGCCCTGAGATGCTAAACAATAGAGCCTCGGTGGCACGACCTCTTCCCTCGCTGCTGGAAGTCACTACAAAAAGCTCAATTCTGCTTTCGCAACCAAGCTGCTCAGAACTAATTTAAAACTTTTGATTAAGCCAGCATCTAAGATGGCAGCCTCAGGCTGTTCCTATTTCCTCTGAGTAGTTAATTACAGAGCAACTGGTCGACCTGACCAGTGTAATGAAATGCCTCAAACAGGGCTCCCGAGAAGCTTGGACTGGGGATTGGAAAACCTGGGGTTCTAGTCCTGCGGTGTGAACTTAAGGAGGCTTAGAACCTGTGTGAGCCTCAGTTTCCCTATCTGTAAAATGGGAATAACACCTCCCCTATCCAACACCCAGAGATCTTGGGAAGGTTCTGTGAGTTTCTGTATCTGTAGATGCTTTACAGAGTGTCACACCTTATAGAAATGTCAGCAACTGATGGGAGACTTACATCAGGAACAGGCTTTTTAACTATGATGCTCCTCCTTAATTAGATACTGTTTCCCTCTGGATTCAGGGCAGGAAAGAGAAGTCATTCTAAGAAGTCAGATAATAACAAGTGTTAGGAAGGATGTGGAGAAGGTGGAACCCTTGTATTCTGCAGCGGGAAGGGAAAATGGTATGGCTACTGGTAAATCATCTGGTGGTTTCTCAAACAATGAAATGTAGAGTCACCACATGACCCAGGAGTTCCACTCTTGAGCACACACCCAACAGGACAGAAAACATCTGCCCACATGAACGCTTGTACCCAGACAATTACAGCAGCGTTATTCACTAGAGCCGAAAAGTGGAAGCAACTCACACGTCCATCAAAAGAGGTGAATGGATGAATGGAAAGTCGTCCACGCCCACAATGGAACAGGACTCAGTCCCAGGAAGGAAGGGCACACTGACGCAAGCTACAGTGTGGGTGAATCTTGAAACCACTGCCGAGGGAGAGAAGTCAGACACAGAAGCCCACGCTGTATGATTCCATGGATACGGGACGTCCAGAACAGACAAATCCCTACAGACAGGGAGCAGATTGAGTGGCTGACTGGGCTGGGGGATGGGGAAATAGGAAAGGTCGCTAAAGGGTACAGGATTTCTCTTTGAGGTGGTGAAATGTTCTAAACTGCCTGTCACGATGCTTGCACACATCTGCATAAAGCAGCCAAGTTGAGCAAAGTCTTGGGCGGTACAGAAAATGATGCTAGTTTTATTTCTGATTTTCAAGGCAAGTGGGGATGGCGGTAGCTTGTGCTTCTGTGTGTGTGATGCCCCTTGGTGTTCTCTGTTGCAGCATCACGGGGGCACACAGCAGATGCTCAGAAAATAAAGGCCGCCAAGCGAGAAGAGGAACAAGCGGGTGAGCAGAGGAAGGAAACCCGCTGTATGTGGCTTATTCAATGATGATGGACGAATCTTAGTAACAACATGAGGGAGGCGTGAAGAACTGGGAGGCCGGAACACATACACCCTATTGCTGCCATGCATAACATAGGTAAGGAGTGAGAGTACACTGTTCTAGCACAGGGAACTCCAGGTCATGCTCTCTGGTGAAAGGGGAAGAAGTCCCAAAGGGAGGGGACATACGTGTATGTATGGCTGATTCATCTTGCTGTGCAATAGAATCCAACACAGCGTTGTAAAGCAACTATCCTCCAATAAAAAATTAATTTAAGAAGGAAATAATGATAACGTGACACTAACATTTTCAGTCCCTTCCTTCACTGAATGTTATTCCATGTAGGAAATTTGTTTTGCTTCTTTAGATCTCGCTGGTTTACCCAAAAGTCAATAATAAAAATGATTTTTTTACATATGCATTCATGCTAGAGCACTTCACTCATACTGAGACATGGGCCCTAGTATTATTTCCGTGTTATAAATGAAGAAAGAGAGCGCCTCAGCTGCTCTAGCGATGAAACGGCCTGAGATATAATCGCATACAAGGTCATTCGTTGCAGGACTGGAGTAGCAAAAGACTGGAAACTAAATGCCCAACGAGTGGGCACTGTTTAAATGAATGACGGTATGTACTTTGGGTAGAATATGATTTAGTTGTTCAAAAAATGAATAAGGCAGGTATTTATACACTGATATGGAAATATCCCCAAGATACAGTAACTGAAAATTAAAAATAAAAGCAAGAGAGAGCACAGCTGCTACATGTTCTGGTTATATCCGGAGGGATATTAAGCAAATGGTAAGAGTGGCTGCTTCCAAAGGGGGATCTGAGAAGCTGGGTGTATCGTCAGGAGAGGCACGTGGATGCCACAGTAACTAACCACGCCCGGAGTCTAAGTGGCTTAAATGACAGATGTTTGGTTCTCATCTGTACACGACGGTCACAGGACAGCAGGGGCTCTCTGCTCATGGATCACTCAGGGATGGAGGCTGATGGAGCCATCACCATCTCATCAGAGCTCTGGAGGTCTTGCGCTGACAGTGAGCTCCAGCCTGGAAGTAACACGTGTCACTTTTTTTGTTTGTTTTGAGTCATGCTGTGAGACAAGTGGGATCTTACTTCCCCAGCCAGGGTCCAAATCCTCGCCCCTTGCATTGGAATCACAGAGTCTTAACCACTGGACCATCAGTGATGTCCCTAACATGTCACTTCTGCTCACAAGTCCCTGGTCGGCACTTGCCACCTGATCCCCCAGCCCCTGGGGGCTGGAGATGGAAATCCACCTGCACCTGGAGGTGGAGAACCTCTGTGCAGTATTAGTGCCGGCCACCTGGGAACAGACGCGGGCGGGAGGATAACGTTCCCCTCATAGACCCTTTCAAACATTTGAAGATTTTTCTCAGGCATATACTGCCCAAGCATGAATGGAAATGTCTAACAGGCGCTTCTACAGGAGTAAAGTAACAGGCAAGGTAGGCATAAGTTTCAGGGAATCTAGAACCAAGAGATCACAGATCTCATCAGTTGAGAGAGGGAGGGACCAGTGCAGGCTATTTGATGTTCATGGTGCATTTAAAGAGCACCTACTGTGTGCCAGGGGTGGGCTCTGCAACGGAAACATGAAGGAGCTCAGAGCCGACTGGAGGGAAACTGGGACACTGGGGTTCAAGCCCAGGCTCTCCCTGGGTATCCTCATTTGCCTCACCCGTTTACAAACGGGCCTCCAAGGACCTACTGTGGACGGTTACATGAGGGGGTTGAGGTGGCGTGCGTGAATGGGGATTCTGTGGTCCACAAGGCACCTCACAGGCATCTTCACCGCCCCCCCGGCACATTTGCAACAGGACAAAGAACTGCCCCTGGTAGACCTCCATCCTCCCGTTTCCCCTCCTTCCTCTTATTTCCTTCTTTCTGCTAATGGACCGACTCTCTGGGGTTAATCAGGCCACTTTTCATTCTGTTAAACTGCATCATTTCTGATCTCTCCACTCAACAAATCTGCACAAGCCACGTTAGAAGTTATTTGTGGAGCATAATCTGCTTAGTATCTTATCAAAACTTTGAAAGCTGTAATTCAGTTCAGATGGGGCACTTGGGGGCTGCAAAGGGGGAGGGAAAAAAGAATGTCAGAATGCTGGGATTATCAAGATTTGGATTAGCAGGCAATTTCCTGAGTTCGCCGACTTCATAGATGAGGTCAGAGAGGTCCGTTCTGAGTGGAGCCCATTAATCTCCGTTGTTAGCGAGGAAGCGTTGGAAAGTGCAGGTGTTAACAGTCTCCGTGTTATTTTTGGGAGAATGTGGATTGAACACTCGCAGGAAGTGTACTATTCCCTTGCCAGCATCCTGGAG